>NC_054480.1:85530455-85830455 GCF_017639515.1 Carcharodon carcharias | reverse complement strand
CTGCACTCCTTCATAGCATTCCTACGCAGCACTCCTTCACAGCATTCCTACACTTCACTCCTTCTCAGAGCTCCTACACTGCGCTCCTTCACAGAGCTCCTACACTGCACTCCTTCACAGTGCTCCTAAACTGTGTTCCTTCTCAGTTCTCCTACACTGCACTCCTTCACAGCGCTTCTAAACATTGTTCCTACACAGCACTCCTTCGTAGCGTTCCTACACATCGTTCCTAGACAGCACTCCTTCACAGTGCTCCTTCCCTGCATTCCTTCACTGCACTCATTCTCAGTGCCCCTACACAGTTCTCCTATACTGCTCTGCTTCACAGCATTCTCACACTGCGTTCCTTCACAGAGAACCTTCACAGTGCTCCTTCACTGTGCTCCTTCACTGTGTTCCTTCACTACGCTCCTTCACTGCACTCCTTCACTGCGCTCATTCTCAGTGCCCCTACACAGTGCTCCTATACTGCTCTCCTTCACAGCATTCTCACACTGCGTTCCTTCACAGAGAACCTTCACAGTGCTCCTTCACTGTGCTCCTTCACTGTGTTCCTTCACTACGCTCCTTCACTGCACTCCTTCACTGCGCTCCTTCACTGCGGTCCTTCTCAGTGCTCCTACACAGCGCTCCTTCACTGTGCTCCTTCACTACGCTCCTTCACTGCACTCCTTCACTGTGTTCCTTCACTACACTCCTGCACTGCACTCCTTCACTGCGCTCCTTCACTACCCTCCTTCTCAGTGCTCCCTCACTGCGCTCCTTCATTTGCTCCTTCACTGTGCTCCTTCGCTATGCTCCTTCACTGCACTCCTTCACTGCGCTCGTTCACTGCGCTCCTTCTCAGTGCTCCTACACAGCGCTCCTTCACAGCGTTCCTTCTCAGTGCTCCTACACAGCGCTACATCACAGCATTCCTTCACAGTGCTCCTATACAGCGCTCCGACACTGCGTTCCTTCACTGTGCTTGTTCACTGCACTCATACACAGCATTCCTTCACAGTGCTCCTTCACAGCGCTCCTGCACTGCACACGTACAAAGCACACCTGGATAATGCTCCTTCACAGTTTTCCTTCACAGTGCTCCTCCACTGTATTCCTTCATTGTGCTCATTCTCCACGCTACTTCACAGTGCTCCTTTACAGTTTTCCTTGTCAGTACTCCTACAAAGAGCTTCTTCACAGTGCTCCTCCTCACTAATTCTACACAGTGCTCCTTCACTGCTCTCCGTTTCAGTGCTCCTTCACTGTGCACCTTCACAGTGCTCCTTCACAGCACTTCTTCACAGTGCTCCTTCACAGAGCTCCTTCACTACTACGTTCCTTTACTGCACACCTTCTCAGTGCTCCTACACAGTCCTCCTTCACAATGCTCCTACAGAGTGCTCCTTCTCAGAGCTTCTTCACAGTGGTCCTACACTGCATACATTCAAAGCGCACCTTCACTGCACTCTTTCACTGTAGTCCTTCACTGCATTCCTTCACTGTCTTCAATCTCAGCGCTTCTTCACAGTGCTCCTACACTGTGCTCCTTCACTACGCTCCTTCACTGCACTCCTTCACTGCGCTCCTTCACTGCGCTACTTCTCAGTGCTCCTATATAGCGCTCCTTCAAAACGTTCCTTCTCAGTGCTCCTACACAGCGCTAATCACAGCATTCCTTCACAGTGCTCCTATACAGAACTCCTACACTGCGTTCCTCCACTGTGCTGGGTCACTGCACTCCTACACAGCATTCCTACACAGTGCTCCTTCACAGCGCTCCTGCACTGCACACGTACACAGCGCACCTATATAATGCTCCTTCACAGTGTTCCTTCACAGTGCTCCTCCACTGTATTCCTTCATTGTGCTCATCTCCACGCTCCTTCACAGTGCTACTTCTTTGTGTCCCATCACAGTGCTCATTCACAGTTTTCCTACATAGCGCTCCTTAACTTGGCTCCTACACTGCGCTCCTTCACAGCGTTCCTTCACAGTGCTCCTAAACAGCGCTCCTTCACAGTGCTCCTTCACAGCACTCCTTCCCAGTGCTCCTACACAGCGCTCATACTCTGCGCTCATTTACTTCGCTCCTACACAGAGCACCTACATAATGCGCCTTCACAATGCTCCTTCACTACATTCCTTCACTGCGCTCATTCTCAGCGCTTCTTCACAGTGCTCCTACACTGCACTTCTTCACAGAGCCCCTTCACATTGCTCCTTGACTGTGCTCCTTCACAATGTTCCTTTACAGTTTTCCTTGTCAGTACTCCTATAAAGAGCTTCTTCACAGTGCTCCTCCTCACTACTTCTACACAGTGCTCCTTCACTGCTATTCGTTTCAGTGCTCCTTCACTGTGCACCTTCACAGTGCTCCTTCACAGCACTTCTTCACATGTGCTCCTTCACTGCGTTCCTTCACTGCACTCCTTCTCAGTTCTCCTACACAGTGCACCTTCACAGTGCTCCTACACGGTGCTCCTTCTCAGAGCTCCTTCACAGTGCTCCTAGACTGCCTACATTTATTACGCACCTTAACTGCACTCTTTCACTGTACTCCTTCACTGTATTCTTTCACTGTGCTCATTCTCAGCGCTTCTTCACAGTGCTCCTACACTGCACTCCTTCATAGCATTCCTACGCAGCACTCCTTCACAGCATTCCTACACAGCATTCCTTCTCAGAGCTCCTACACTGCGCTCCTTCACAGAGCTCCTACACTGCACTCCTTCATAGTGCTCCTAAACTGTGTTCCTTCTCAGTTCTCCTACACTGCACTCCTTCACAGTGCTGCTACATATTGTTCCAACACAACACTCCTTCGTAGCGCTCCTACACATCATTCCTAAACAGCACTCCTTCACAGTGCTCCTTCCCTGCATTCCTTTACTGCACTCATTCTCAGTGCCCCTACACAGTGCTCCTATACTGCTCTCCTTCACTGAATTCTCAAACTACGTTCCTTCACAGAGAACCTTCACAGTGCTCCTTCACTGTGCTCCTTCACTGTGTTCCTTCACTGCGCTCCTTCACTGCACTCCTTCACTGCGCTCCTTCACTGCGCTCCTTCTCAGTGCTCCTATACAGCGCTCCTTCACAGTGTTCCTTCTCAGTGCTCCTACACCGCGCTGCATCACAGCATTCCTTCACAGTGCTCCTATACAGCGCTCCTACACTGCGTTCCTCCACTGTGCTTGTTCACTGCACTCCTACACAGCATTCCTACACAGTGCTCCTTCACAGCGCTCCTGCACTGCACACGTACACAGTGCACCTAGATAATGCTCCATCACAGTGTTCCTTCACAGTGCTCCTCCACTGTATTCCTTCATTGTGCTCATTCTCCACGCTCCTTCACAGTGCTCCTTCTTTGTGTTCCATCACAGTGCTCATTCACAGTTTTCCTACATAGCGCTCCTTCACTTGGCTCCTACACTGCGCTCCTTCGCAGCGTTCCTTCACAGTGCTCCTAAACTGCGTTACTTCACAATGCTCCATCACAGTGCTCCTTCACAGTGCTCCTACACATTGCATCTTCACAGCACTCCTTCACAGTGCTCCTACACAGCGCTCATACACAGCGCTCATTCACTTCGCTCCTACACAGCGCACCTACATAATGCTCCTTCACAATGCTCCTTCACTACATTCCTTCACTGCGCTCATTCTCAGTGCTACTTCACTGTGCTCCTACACTGCACTTCTTCACAGAGCCCCTTCACAGTGCTCCTTGACTGTGCTCCTTCACAGGGCTCCTTCACAGCGCTCCTTTACAATTTTCCTTGTCAGTACTCCTACAAAGAGCTTCTTCACAGTCATCCTCCTCACTACTTCTACACAGTACTCCTTCACTGCTATCCATTTCAGTGCTCCTTCACTGTGCACCTTCACAGTGCTCCTTCACAGCACATCTTCACAGTGCCCCTTCACTACGTTCCTTCACTGCACTCTTTCTCAGTTCTCCTACACAGTGCTCTCTCACCGTCCTCCTACACAGCGCTCCTTCTCAGAGCTCCTTCACAGTGCTCCTACACTGCATACATTTATAGCGCACCTTCACTGCACTCTTTCACTGTACTCCTTCACTGCATTCCTTCACTGTGATCATTCTCAGCGCCTCTTCACAGTGCTCCTACACTGTGATCATTCACAGCATTCCTACGCAGCACTCCTTCACAGCATTCCTACAGAGCACTCTTTCTCAGACTCCTACACTGCGCTCCTTTACAGAGTTCCTGCACTGCACGCCTTCACAGTGCTCCTAAACTGTGTTCCTTCTCAGCTCTCCTACACTGCACTCCTTCACAGCTCTGCTACACATTGTTCCTACACAGCACTCCTTCGTAGCGCTCCTACACATCATTCCTACACAGCACTCCTTCACAGTGCTCCTTCCCTGCATTCCTTCACTGCACTCATTCTCAGTGCCCCTACACAGTGCTCTATACTGCTCTCCTCACAGACTTCTCACACTGCGTTCCTTCACAGAGAACCTTCAGAATGCTCCTTCACTGTGTTCCTTCACTATGCTCCTTCACTGCACTCCTTCACTGTGCTCCTTCACTGCGCTCCTTCTCAGTGCTCCTACACAGCCCTCCTTCACTGTGCTCCTTCACTGTGCTCCTTCACTACACTCCTTCACTGCACTCCTTCACTGCGCTCCTTCACTGCGCTCCTTCTCAGTGCTCCTACACAGTGCTCCTTCACTGTGCTCCTTCACTGTGCTCCTTCACTACGCTCCTTCTCAGTGCTCCTACACTGCGCTCCTTCACTTTGCTCCTTCACTACGCCACTTCACTGCACTCCTTCACTGCACTCCTTCACTGCGCTCCTGCACTGCACACGTACAAAGCGCACCTAGATAATGCTCCTTCACATTGTTCCTTCACAGTGTTCTTCCACTGTATTCCTTCATTGTGCTCATTCTGTACGCTGCTTCACAGTGCTCCATCTTTGTGTTCCATCACAGTGCTCATTCACAGTTTTCCTACATAGCACTCCGTCACTACGCTCCTACTTTGAGCTCCTTCACAGTGTTCCTTCACAGTGCTTCTAAACTGTGTTCCTTCACAGTGCTCATTCACAGTGCTCCTTCACAGTGCTCCTACACAGTGCTCCTTCACAGCACTCCTTCAAAGTGCTCCTACACAGCGCTCGTACACTGCACTCATTCACTTTACTCCTACACAGCGCACCTACATAATGCGCCTCCACAATGCTCCTTCACTACATTCCTTCACTGCGCTCATTCTCAGCGCTTCTTCACAGTGCTCCTACACTGCACTTCTTCACAGAGCCCCTTCACAGTGCTCCTTGACTGCGCTCCTTCACAGCGCTCCTTTACAGTTTTCCTTGTCAGTACTCCTACAAAGAGCTTCTTCACAGTGCTCTTCCTCACTACTTCTACACAGTGCTCCTTCACTGCTCTCCATTTCAGTGCTACTTCACTGTGCACCTTCACAGTGCTCCTTCACAGCACTTCTACACAGTGCTCCTTCACAGTGCTCCTTCACTAAGTTCCTTCACTGCACTCCTTCTCATTGCTCCAACACAGTCTTCCTTCACAGTGCTCCTACACTGCATACATTCATAGCGCACCTTCACTGCACTCTTTCACTGTACTTCTTCACTGCATTCCTTCACTGTGCTCAATCTCAGCACTTCTTCACCCTGCTCCTACACTGTGCTCCTTCACTGTGCTCCTTCACTGCACTCCTTCACTGTGCTGCTTCGCAGTGTTCCTTCTCAGTGCTCCTACACAGCACTACATCACAACATTCCTTCACAGTGCTCCTATACAGCGCTCCTGCACTGTGTTCCTCCACTGTGCTTGTTCACTGTACTCCTACACAGCATTCCTACACAGTGCTCCTTCACAGCGCTCCTGCACTGCACACGTACACAGCGCACCTAGATAATGCTCCTTCACAGTGTTCCTTCACAGTGCTCCTCCACTGTATGCCTTCATTGTGCTCATTCTCCAAGCGCCATCACAGTGCTACTTCTTTGTGTTCCATCACAGTGCTCATTCACAGTTTTCCTACATAGCGCTCCTTCACTTGGCTCCTACACTGCGCTCCGTCAAAGCGTTCCTTCACAGTGCTCCTAAACAGCGCTCCTTCACAGTGCTCCTTCACAGTGCTCCGACACATTGCTCCTTCACAGCACTCCTTCCCAGTGCTCCTACACAGCGCTCATACACTGCGCTCATTCACTTCGCTCCTACACAGTGCACCTACATAATGCTCCTTCACAATGCTCCTTCAACACATTCCTTCACTGCGCTCATTCTCAGCGCTTATTCACAGTGCTCCTACACTGCACTTCTTCACAGAGCCCCTTCACAGTGCTCTTTGACTGTTCTCCTTCACAGCACTTCTTCACAGCGCTCCTTTACAGTTTTCCTTGTCAGTACTCCTACAAAGAGCTTCTTCACAGTGCTCCTCCTCACTACTTCTACACAGTGCTCCTTCACTGCTATCCTTTTCATTGCTCCTTCACTGTGCACCTTCACAGTGCTCCTTCACTGCACTTCTTCACAGTGCTCCTTCACAGTGCTCCTTTACTATGTTCCTTCACTGCACTCCTTCTCAGTGCTCCTACACAGTGCTCCTTCACAGTGCTCCTACACAGTGCTCCTTCTCAGAGCTCCTTCACAGTGCTCCTATACTGCATACATTCATAGCGCATCTTAACTGCACTCATTCACTGTACTCCTTCACTGCATTCCTTCACTGTGCTCATTCTCAGCGCTTCTTCACAGTTCTCCTACACTGCGCTCCTGCACAGCATTCCTACGCAGCTCTCCCTCACAGCATTCCTACACAGCACTCCTTCTCCGAGCTCCTACACTGCGCTCCTTCACAGAGCTCCTACACTGCATTCCTTTACAGTGCTGCTACACATCGTTCCTATACAGCACTCCTTCACAGTGCTCCTTCCCTGCATTCCTTCACTGCACTCATTCTCAGTGCCCCTACACAGTGCTGCTATACTGTTCTCCTTTACAGCATTCTCACACTGCGTTCCTTCACAGAGAACCTTCACAGTGCTCCTTCACAGCACTTCTTCACAGTGCTCCTTCACAGTGCTCCTTCACTATGTTCCTTCACTGCACTCCTTCTCAGTTCTCCTACACAGTGATCCTTCATAGTGCTCCTACACAGTGCTCCTTCTCAGAGCTCCTTCACAGTGCTCCTACACTGCATACATTCATAGCGCACCTTAACTGCACTCATTCACTGTACTCCTTCACTGCATTCCTTCACTGTGCTCATTCTCAGCTCTTCTTCACAGTTCTCCTACACTGCGCTCCTGCACAGCATTCCTACGCAGCTCTCCCTCACAGCATTCCTTCACAGCACTCCTTCTCAGAGCTCCTACACTGCGCTCCTTCACAGAGCTCCTACACTGCATTCCTTCACAGCGCTGCTACACATCGTTCCTATACAGCACTCCTTCACAGTGGTCCTTCCCTGCATTCCTTCACTGCACTCATTCTCAGTGCCCCTACAAAGTGCTGCTATACTGCTCTCCTTCACAGCATTCTCACACTGCGTTCCTTCACAGAGAACCTTCACAGTGCTCCTTCACTGTACTCCTTCACTGTGTTCCTTCACTACGCTCCTTCACTGCACTCCTTCACTGCGCTCCTTCACTATGCTCCTTCTCAGTGCTCCTACACTGCGCTCCTTCACTTTGCTCTCTTCAGTGTGCTCCTTCACTACGCTCCTTCACTGCACTCATTCACTGCGCTCCTTCACTGTGCTCCTTCTCAGTGCTCCTATACAGCGCTCCTTCATAGCATTCCTTCTCAGTGCTCCTACACAGCACTACATCACAGCATTCCTTCACAGTGCTCCTATACAGCGCTCCTACACTGCGTTCCTTCACTGTGCTTGTTCACTGCACTCATACACAACATTCCTACACAATGCTCCTTCACAGCGCTCCTGCACTGCACACGTACACTGCGCACCTAAATAATGCTCCTTCACAGTGTTCCTTCACAGTGCTCCTCCACTGTATTCCTTCATTGTGCTCATTCTCCACGCTCGTTCACAGTGCTCCTTATTTGTATTCCATCACAGTGCTCATTCACAGTTTTCCTACATAGCACTCTTTCACTACGCTCCTACACTGCGCTCCTTCACAGCGTTCCTTCACAGTGCTCCTAAACTGTGTTCCTTCACAGTGCTCCTTCACAGTGCTCCTGCACAGTGCTCCTACACAGCGCTCCTGCACTGCACACAAACACAGCGCACCTAGATAATGCTCCTTCACAGTGTTCCTTCACAGTGCTCCTCCACTTATTCCTTCATTGTGCTCATTCTCCATTCTCCTTCACAGTGCTCCTTCTTTGTGTTCTATCACATTGCTCATTCTCAGTTTTCCTACATACCGCTCCATCACTATGCTCCTACACTGCGCTCCTTCACAGTGTTCCTTCACAGTGCTCCTAAACAGCATTCCTTCACTGTGCTCCTTCACAGCGCTCCTTCTCGGTGCTCCTTCACAGTGCTCCTACACTGCATTCCTTCACTGTGCTCCTTCACTGTGCTTGTTCACAGTGTTCCTACACAGTGCTCCTACACAGCGCTCCTACACGGTACTCGTTCACAGCGCTCCTTTACAGTGCACATACACACAGCTCGTGCACAGCATTCCTTCGCAGTTTTCCTACACAGCGCTTGTTTCCTGTGCTCATTCACTGCGATCTTACACAGCGCACCTACATAATGCTCCTTCACAGTTTTCCTTCACAATGCTCCTTCGCAGTGTTCCTTCACAGTGCTCCTTCACTGCATTCCTTCACTGTGCTTATTCTCCGTGCTCCTTCACAGTGCTCCTTCTTTGTGTTCCCTCAAAGTGCTCATTTTCAGTGTTCCTAACTGGCGCTCCCTCACTACGCTCCTACACTGTGCACCTTCACAGTGCTCCTTCACAGCGCTCCTACACAGCGTTCCTTCTCATTGCTCCTAGAATGCATTCATTCTCAGCGCTCCTACTCTGTGCCTCTTCACACTGCTCCTACACTGTGCTCCTTCACAGTGCTCCTTCTCAGTACCTCTTCTCAGCGCTCCTTCACAGTGCAAGTACACAGCACTCCTTACAGTGCTCCTTCACAGTGCTCCTTGTCATTACTTCTTCACAGTGCTCCTACACAGTACTTCATCAGAGCACTCCTTCACTGCCCCCCTTCTGAGTACTTCTTCACATTAATTCTTCAGATTGCTACTACAAAGCACTCCAACAGAGCGCTCCAACACAAAGCTCCTTCACTGCGCTCGTTCACAGCGCTCATTCTCAGTGCTCTTTCACACAGCTGCTTCACAATGCTCTTACATCGAGCTCCTTCACAGTTCTACATCACAGTGACCCTTCACTGTGCTCCATCTCAGCGCTCCTTCACAGCACTTCTACAATGTGCTCCTTCACTGCGCTCCTTCACAGTGCTCCTTCACTGTGCTCCTTCATTGTACTCCTTCACTACGCTCCTTCACTGCGCTCCTTCTCAGTGCTCCTACACGGCACTCCTTCACTGTGCTCTTTCACTGTGCTCCTTCACTGCGCTCCTTCACAGCGCTCCTTCACTGCGCTCCTTCTCCGTGCTCCTACACAGCGCTCCTTCACAGCGTTCCTTCTCAGTGCTCCTACACAGTGCTACATCACAGCATTCCTTCACACTGCTCCTATACAGCACTACTACACTGCGTTCCTTTACTGTGCTTGTTCACTGCACTCCTACACAGCATTCCTACACAGTGCTCCTTCACAGCACTCTTGCACTGCACACGTACACAGCGCACCTAGATAATGCTCCTTCACAGTGTTCCTTCACAGTGCTCTTCCACTGTATTCCTTCATTGTGCTCATTCTCCATGCTCCTTCACAGTGCTCCTTCTTTGTGTTCTATCACAGTGCTCATTCTCAGTTTTCATACATAGCACTCCTTCACTATGCTCCTCCACTGCGCTCCTTCACAGCGTTCCTTCACAGTGCTCCTAAACTGCGCTTGTACACAGTGCTCCTTCACAGCACTCCTTCCCAGTGCTCCTACACAGCTCTCATGCACTGCGCTCATTCACCTCGCTCCTGCACAGCGCACCTACATAATGCGCCTTCACAATGCTCCTTCACTTCATTCCTTCACTGCTCTCATTCTCAGCGCTTCTTCACAGTACTCCTACACTGCACTTCTTCACAGAGCCCCTTCACAGTGCTCCTTGACTGCGCTCCTGCACAACGCTTCTTCACAGTGCTGCTAAACTGTGCTCCTTCACAGCGTTCCTACACTGCACTCCTTTGTAGTGCTCCTCCTCAGTGCTCCTACACTGCACTCCTTCAGAGCGCTGATTCTCAATGCTCCTTCTCCGTGCTCTTCCACAGTGCTCTTTCACAGCTCTCCTTTACAGTGACCCTTCACACTGCACCTTGACTGCGCTCCTTCACTGTGCTCCTGCTCTGTGCTCCTACACTGCACTTCTTCACTGTGCTCCTTCTGATGACTTCTTCACAGTAATTCATCACATTGCTACAACAAAGCGTTCCAACAGAGCGCTCCAACACAATCCTCCTTCACTGCATGCCTACGCAGCGCAGAATCTCAGTTCTCCTTCAATGCACTGCTGCACAGCGCTCATTCTCAGTGATCCTTCACTGCGCTCCGTCACTATGCTCCTATACTGCACTCCTTCACTCTTCTCCTGCACTGAACTCCTTCACTGCGCTCCTTCTCAGTGCTCCTACACTGCGCTCCTTCACTGTGCTCCTTCACTGTGCTCCTTCACTACGTTCCTTCACTGCGCTCCCTCACAGCGCTTCTTCATTGCACTCCATCTCCGTGCTCCTACACAGCGCTCCTTCACAGCGTTCCTTCTCAGTGCTCCTGCACAGTGCTACATCACAGCATTCCTTCACAGTGCTCCTATGCAGCACTCCTACACTGCATTCCTTCACTGTGCTTGTTCACTGCATTCCTACACAGCGTTCCTAAACAGTGCTCCTACACAGCGCTCCTGCACTGCACACGTACACAGCGCACCTAGATAATACGCCTTCACAGTGTTCCTTCACAGTGCTCTTCCACTGTATTCCTTCATTGTGCTCATTCTCCTTGCTCCTTCACATTGCTTCTTCTTTGTGTTCTATCACAGTACTCATTCTCAGTTTTCCTACATAGTGCTCCTTCCCTACGCTCCTACACTGCACTCCTTCACAGCGTTCCTTCACAGTGCTCCTAAACTGCGCTCCTTCACTGTGCTCCTTCACAGTGCTCCTTCACAGTGCTCCTACACAGTGCTCCTTCACAGCACTCCTTCACAGTGCTCCTTCGCAGCTCTCGCACACTGCGCTCGTTTACTTCACTCCTACACAGCGCACCTACATAAAGCGCCTTCTCAATACTCCTTCACTACATTCCTTCATTACGCTCATTCTCAGCGCTTCTTCACAGTGCTCCTACACTGCACTTCTTCACAGAGCCCCTTCACAGTGCTCCTTAACTGCAATCTGGACAACGCTTCTTCACAGTGCTGCTAAACTGTGCTCCTGCACAGCGTTCCTACACTGCGCTCCTTTGCATTGCTCCTCCTCAGTGCTCCTACACTGCACTCCTTCAGAGCGCTGATTCTCAGTGCTCCTTTTCCGTGCTCTTCCACAGTGCTCTTTCACAGCTCTCCTTCACAGTGACCCTTCACACTGCACCTTGACTGCCCTCCTTCACTGTGCTCCTGCTCTGTGCTCCTACACTGCACTTCTTCACTGTGCTCCTTCTGAGTACCTCTTCCATTAATTCTTCACATCACTACTACAAAGCGTTCCAACAGAGCGCTCCAACACAATCCTCCTTCACTGCATGCCTACAGAGCACAGAATCTCAGTGCTCCTTCACTGCATTCCTTCACAGCGCTCATTCTCAGTGCTGCTTCACACAGCTGCTTCACAATGCTCTTACAACGATCTCCTTCACAGTTCTACATCACAGTGCCCCTTCACTGTGCTCCTTCTTAGCGCTCCTTCACTGTGCTCCTTCACAGCACTTCTACACTGTGCTCATTCACTGCGCTCCTTCACTGTCCTCCTTCACTGTGCTCCTTCATTGTGCTCCTTCACTACGCTCCTTCACTGTGCTCCTTCGCAGTGCTCCTACACTGTGCTCCTTCATTGTGCTCCTTCACTACGCTCCTTCACTGTGCTCCTTCGCAGTGCTCCTACACTGCGTTCCTTCACTGTGCTCCTTCACTGTGCTCCTAAACTGTGCTCCTTCACTACGTTCCTTCACTGCAATCCCTCACAGCGCGCCTTCACTGCACTCCTTCTCCGTGCTACTGCTCAGCGCTCCTTCACAGCGTTCCTTCTCAGTGCTCCTACACAGTGCTACATCACAGCATTCCTTCACACTGCTCCTATACAGCACTCCTACACTGCGTTCCTTCACTGTGCTTGTTCACTGCACTCCTACATAGCGTTACTACACAGTGCTCCTACACAGCGCTCCTGCGCTGCACACGTACACAGCGCACCTAGATAATACTCCTTCACAGTGTTCCTTCACAGTGCTCCTCCACTGTATTCCTTCATTGTGCTCATTTTCCATGCACCTTCACTGTGCTCCTTCTTTGTGTTCTATCACAGTGCTCATTCTCAATTTTCCTACATAGCGCTCCTTCACTGTGCTCCTAAACTGCGCTCCTTCACAGCGTTCCTTCACAGTGCTCCTAAACTACGCTCCTTCACTGTGCTCCTTCACAGTGCTCCTTCACAGTGCTCCTACACAGTGCTCCTTCACGGCATTCCTTCACAGTGCTCCTACACAGCTCCCGTACACTGCGCTCGTTCACTTCGCTCCTACACAGCGCACTTACATAATGCGCCTTAACAATGCTCCTTCACTACATTCCTTCACTGCGCTCATTCTCAGCGCTTCTTCACAGTGCTCCTATACTGCACTTCTTCACAGAGCCATTTCACAGTGCTCCTTGACTGCGCGCCTGCACAACGCTTCTTCACAGTGCTGCTAAACTGTGCTCCTTCACAGCGTTCCTTCACTGCGCTCCTTTGCAGTGCTCCTCCTCAGTGCTCCTACACTGCACTCCTTCAGAACGCTGATTCTCAGTGCTCCTTCTCCGTGCTCTTCCACAGTGCTCTTTAACATCTCTCCTTCACAGTGACCCTTCACACTGCACCTTGACTGCGCTCCTTCGCTGTGCTCCTGCTCTGTGCTCCTACACTGCACTTCTTCACTGTGCTCCTTCTGAGTACTTCTTCACAGTAATTCTTCACATCGCTACTACAAAGTGTTCCAACAGAGCACTCCAACACAATCCACCTTCACTGCAAGCCTACACAGCGCAGATTCTCAGTGCTTCTTCACTGCACTCCTTCGCAGCGCTCATTCTCAGTGCTCCTTCACACAGCTGCTTTACAATGCTTTTACACCGAGCTCCTTCACAGTTCTACATCACAGTGCCCCTTCACTGTGCTCCTTCTCAGCGCTCCTTCACTGTGCTTCTTCACAGCACTTCTACACTGTGCTCATTCACTGCGCTCATTCTCAGTGATCTTTCACTGCACTCTGTCACTATTCTCCTACAGTGCGCTCCTTCACTCATCTCCTGCACTGAACTCCTTCACTGCGCTCCTTCTCAGTGCTCCTGCACTGCGATCCTTCACTGTGCTCCTTCACTGTGCTCCTTCAATTTGCTCCTTCACTATGCTCCTTCACTGCGCTCCCTAACAGCGCTCCTTCACTGCGCTCCTTCTCATTGCTCCTACACAGCGCTCATTCACAGCTTTCCTTCTCAGTGCTCCTACACAGTGCTACATCACAGCATTCCTTCTCAGTTCTCCTATACAGCACTCCTACACTGCGTTCCTTCACTGTGCTTGTTCACTGCACTCCTAAACAGCGTTCCTACCCAGTGCTGCTACACAGCACTCCTGCACTGCACACGTACACAGCGCACCTAGATAATGCTCCTTCACAGTGTTCCTTCACAGTGTTCCTCCACTCTATTCCTTCATTGTGCTCATTCTCCATGCTCCTTCACAGTGCTCCTTTTTCATGTTCTATCACAGTGCTCATTCTTAGTTCACTACACTCCTACACTGCGCTCCTTCACAGCATTCCTTCACAGTGCTCCTAAACTACGCTCCTTCAAAGTGCTTCTTCACAATGCTCCTTCACATTGCTCCTACACAACTCTCGTACACTGTGCTCGTTCACTTCGCTCCTACACAGTGCACCTACATAATCCGCCTTCACAATGCTCCTTCACTACATTCTTTCACTGCGCTCATTTTCAGCACTTCTTCACAGTGCTCCTACACTGCACTTCTTCACAGAGCCCCTTCACAGTGATCCTTGACTGCGCTCCTGCACAACGCTTCTTCACAGTGCTGCTAAACTGTGCTCCTTCACACCGTTCCTACACTGCACTCCTTTGCAGTGCTCCTCCTCAGTGCTCCTAGACTGCACTCCTTCAGAGCGCTGATTCTCAGTGCTCCTTCTCCGTGCTCTTCCACAGTGCTCTTTCACATCTCTCCTTCACAGTGACCCTTCGCACTGCACCTTGACTGCGCTCCTTCACTGTGCTCGTGCTCTATGCTCCTACACTGCACTTCTTCACTGTGCTTCTTCTGAGTACTTCGCTCCTTCACCACACTCTTTCGCAGTGCTCCTTCACTGCACTCCTACACTGAACTCCTTCACTGTGCTCCTTCACTCTGCTTCTTGACTGTGCTCCTTGACTGTGCTCGAACACTGCGCTCCTTCACTGCACTCCTTCACAGCGCTGCTAAACATCTTTCCTACACAGCGTTCCTTCACTGTGCTCCTACACTGCTCTCCTTCACTGTGCGCCTTCACAGTACTCCTACACAGTGCTCCTTCACTGCGCTCCTTCTCAGTGCTCCTTCACAGTAATCCTACACTTCACTCCTTCACAGTGCTCATTCACTGGGCTCCTTCGCAGTGCTCTTTCACTGCACTCCTTCACTGTGCTCCTTCACAGCGTTCCTACATAGCTCTCCTTCACTGTGCTCCTTCACAGCGTTCCTACACAGTGCTCCTTCACAGTGCACCTTCACATTGCTCCTTCACAGTGCTCCTTTACAGTGCAACTACACTGTGCTCCTTCACTGCACTCCTTCACTGCGCACCTTCACTGCGCTCCTTCAGAGTGCTCCTTCACTATGCTCCTTCTCTGCGTTCCTTCACTGCTCTCCTTCACTGCACTCCTTCACAGCGATCTTTCACTGTGCTCCATCACAGTGCTCCTTCACTGTGCTCCTTTACTGTTCTCCTTCACTGTGCTCCTTCAATGTGCTCCATCACAGTGCTCCTTAACTGCGCTCCTTCACTGTGCTCCTTCACAGTGCTCCTTCACAGCACTTCTACACATTGCTCGTTCACAATGCTCCATCATTTGCACCTTCAAAGTGTTCCTTCACTGTGCACCTTGTCTGTGCTCCTTCACAGCACTTCTACACATTGCTCCTTCACTGTGCACCTTCACTGTGCTCCTTCAGTGTGCACCTGCACAGTGCTCCTTCACAGCACTTCTACATGTTGCTCCTTCACTGTGCTCCTGCACAGCGCTCCTACACTGCGCTCCTTCTCTGCGCTCCTTTACCGCACTCTTTCCCAGTGCTCCTTCACTGTACTCCTGCACTGTGCTACTACACTGAACTCTTTCACTGTGCTCCTTCTCCGCACTCTTTCACTGTGCTCCTTCACTGTGCTCCTTCACTGTGCTCCTTCACTGTGCTCCTACACTGTTCTCCTTCACAGCGTTCCTTCACATTGGTCCTAAACTGCGCTCCTTCACTGTGCTCCTTCACAGTGCTCCTTCACAGTGCTCCTACACAGTGCTTCTTCACAGCACTCCTTCACAGTGCTCCTAAACAGCGCTTGTACACTGCGCTCATTCACTTCGCTCCTGCACAGCGCACCTACATAATGCGCCTTCACAATGCTCCTTCACTACATTCCTTCACTACGCTCATTCTCAGCGCTTCTTCACAGTGCTCCTACACTGCACTTCTTCACAGAGCCCCTTCACAGTGCTCCTTGACTGCGCTCCTGCACAACGCTTCTTCACAGTGCTGCTAAACTGTGCTCCTTCACAGCGTTTCTACACTGCGCTCCTTTGCAGTGCTCCTCCTCAGTGCTCCTACACTGCAATACTTCAGAGCGCTGATTCTCAGTGCTCCTTCTCCGTGCTCTTCCACAGTGCTCTTTCACATCTCTCCTTCACAGTGACCCTTCACACTGCACCTTGACTGCGCTCCTTCACTGTGCTCGTGCTCTATGCTCCTACACTGCACTTCTTCACTGTGCTCCTTCTGAGTACTTCTTCACATCGCTACTACAAAGCGTTCCAACAGAGCACTCCAACACAATCCTCCTTCACTGCACGCCTACACAGTGCAGATGCTCAGTGCTCCTTCACTGCACTCCTTCAGAGCGCTCATTCTCAGTGCTCCTTCACTGCGCTCTGTCACTATGCTCCTACACTGCGCTCCTTCAATTTTCTCCTGCACTGAACTCCTTCACTGCGCTCCTTCACCACACTCTTTCGCAGTGCTCCTTCACTGCACTCCTACACTGAACTGCTTCACTGTGCTCCTTGACTGTGCTCCTTGACTGTGCTCCTTCACTGTGCTCGAACACTGCGCTCCTTCACTGCACTCCTTCAGAGCGCTGCTAAACATCTTTCCTACACAGCGTTCCTTCACTGTGCTCCGACACTGCGCTCCTTCACTGTGCGCCTTCACAGTGCTCCTACACAGTGCTCCTTCACTGCGCTCCTTCTCAGTGATCCTTCACAGTACTCCTACACTTCACTCCTTCACAGTGATCATTCACTGGGCTCCTTCGCAGTGCTCCTTCACTGCGCTCATTCACTGTGCTCCTTCACAGCGTTCCTACATAGCGCTCCTTCACTGTGCTCCTTCACAGCGTTCCTACACAGTGCTCCTACACAGTGCACCTTCACATCGCTCCTTCACAGTGCTCCTTCACAGTGCACCTACACCGTGCTCCTTCACTGCGCTCCTTCACTGCACACCTTCACTGCGCTCCTTCAGAGTGCTCTTTCACTGTGCTCCTTCACTGCGTTCCTTCACTGCTCTCCTTCACTGCACTCCTTCACAGCGATCCTTCACTGTGCTCCTTCACAGTGCTCCTTCACTGTGCTCCTTCACTGTTCTCCTTCACTGTGCTCCTGCTCTATGCTCTTACAATGCACATCTTCACTGTGCTCCTTCTGAGAACTTCTTCACAGTAATTCTTCACATCGCTACTACAAAGCGTTCCAACAGAGCACTCCAACACAATCCTCCTTCACTGCACGCGTACACAGCGCAGATTCTCAGTGCTCCTTCACTGCGCTCCGTCACTATGCTCCTACACTGCGCTCCTTCACTCTTCTCCTGCACTGAATTCCTTCACTGCGCTCCTTCACCACACTCTTTCGCAGTGCTCCTTCACTGCACTCCTACACTGAACTCCTTCACTGTGCTCCTTCACTCTGCTTCTTGACTGTGCTCCTTGACTGTGCTCGAACACTGCGCTCCTTCACTGCACTCCTTCACAGCGCTGCTAAACATCTTTCCTACACAGCGTTCCTTCACTGTGCTCCTACACTGCTCTCCTTCACTGTGCGCCTTCACAGTACTCCTACACAGTGCTCCTTCACTGCGCTCCTTCTCAGTGCTCCTTCACAGTAATCCTACACTTCACTCCTTCACAGTGCTCATTCACTGGGCTCCTTCGCAGTGCTCTTTCACTGCACTCCTTCACTGTGCTCCTTCACAGCGTTCCTACATAGCTCTCCTTCACTGTGCTCCTTCACAGCGTTCCTACACAGTGCTCCTTCACAGTGCACCTTCACATTGCTCCTTCACAGTGCTCCTTTACAGTGCAACTACACTGTGCTCCTTCACTGCACTCCTTCACTGCGCACCTTCACTGCGCTCCTTCAGAGTGCTCCTTCACTATGCTCCTTCTCTGCGTTCCTTCACTGCTCTCCTTCACTGCACTCCTTCACAGCGATCTTTCACTGTGCTCCATCACAGTGCTCCTTCACTGTGCTCCTTTACTGTTCTCCTTCACTGTGCTCCTTCAATGTGCTCCATCACAGTGCTCCTTAACTGCGCTCCTTCACTGTGCTCCTTCACAGTGCTCCTTCACAGCACTTCTACACATTGCTCGTTCACAATGCTCCATCATTTGCACCTTCAAAGTGTTCCTTCACTGTGCACCTTGTCTGTGCTCCTTCACAGCACTTCTACACATTGCTCCTTCACTGTGCACCTTCACTGTGCTCCTTCAGTGTGCACCTGCACAGTGCTCCTTCACAGCACTTCTACATGTTGCTCCTTCACTGTGCTCCTGCACAGCGCTCCTACACTGCGCTCCTTCTCTGCGCTCCTTTACCGCACTCTTTCCCAGTGCTCCTTCACTGTACTCCTGCACTGTGCTACTACACTGAACTCTTTCACTGTGCTCCTTCTCCGCACTCTTTCACTGTGCTCCTTCACTGTGCTCCTTCACTGTGCTCCTTCACTGTGCTCCTACACTGTTCTCCTTCACAGCGTTCCTTCACATTGGTCCTAAACTGCGCTCCTTCACTGTGCTCCTTCACAGTGCTCCTTCACAGTGCTCCTACACAGTGCTTCTTCACAGCACTCCTTCACAGTGCTCCTAAACAGCGCTTGTACACTGCGCTCATTCACTTCGCTCCTGCACAGCGCACCTACATAATGCGCCTTCACAATGCTCCTTCACTACATTCCTTCACTACGCTCATTCTCAGCGCTTCTTCACAGTGCTCCTACACTGCACTTCTTCACAGAGCCCCTTCACAGTGCTCCTTGACTGCGCTCCTGCACAACGCTTCTTCACAGTGCTGCTAAACTGTGCTCCTTCACAGCGTTTCTACACTGCGCTCCTTTGCAGTGCTCCTCCTCAGTGCTCCTACACTGCAATACTTCAGAGCGCTGATTCTCAGTGCTCCTTCTCCGTGCTCTTCCACAGTGCTCTTTCACATCTCTCCTTCACAGTGACCCTTCACACTGCACCTTGACTGCGCTCCTTCACTGTGCTCGTGCTCTATGCTCCTACACTGCACTTCTTCACTGTGCTCCTTCTGAGTACTTCTTCACATCGCTACTACAAAGCGTTCCAACAGAGCACTCCAACACAATCCTCCTTCACTGCACGCCTACACAGTGCAGATGCTCAGTGCTCCTTCACTGCACTCCTTCAGAGCGCTCATTCTCAGTGCTCCTTCACTGCGCTCTGTCACTATGCTCCTACACTGCGCTCCTTCACTTTTCTCCTGCACTGAACTCCTTCACTGCGCTCCTTCACCACACTCTTTCGCAGTGCTCCTTCACTGCACTCCTACACTGAACTGCTTCACTGTGCTCCTTGACTGTGCTCCTTGACTGTGCTCCTTCACTGTGCTCGAACACTGCGCTCCTTCACTGCACTCCTTCAGAGCGCTGCTAAACATCTTTCCTACACAGCGTTCCTTCACTGTGCTCCGACACTGCGCTCCTTCACTGTGCGCCTTCACAGTGCTCCTACACAGTGCTCCTTCACTGCGCTCCTTCTCAGTGCTCCTTCACAGTACTCCTACACTTCACTCCTTCACAGTGATCATTCACTGGGCTCCTTCGCAGTGCTCCTTCACTGCGCTCATTCACTGTGCTCCTTCACAGCGTTCCTACATAGCGCTCCTTCACTGTGCTCCTTCACAGCGTTCCTACACAGTGCTCCTACACAGTGCACCTTCACATCGCTCCTTCACAGTGCTCCTTCACAGTGCACCTACACCGTGCTCCTTCACTGCGCTCCTTCACTGCACACCTTCACTGCGCTCCTTCAGAGTGCTCTTTCACTGTGCTCCTTCACTGCGTTCCTTCACTGCTCTCCTTCACTGCACTCCTTCACAGCGATCCTTCACTGTGCTCCTTCACAGTGCTCCTTCACTGTGCTCCTTCACTGTTCTCCTTCACTGTGCTCCTTCTCCGTGCTCCATCACAGTGCTCCTTCACAGCGCTCCTTCATGCACTCCTTCTCACTGCTCCTTCTCAGTGTTCCTTCACAGTGTTCCTATACAGCACTCCTTCACTGTGCTCCTTCACAGTGCTCCTTCACAATGCTCCTATATTGCACTCCTACACAGCACTGCTTCACTGCGCTCCTTCACTGCGCTCCTACATAGTGCTCCTTCACAGTGCTCCTTCCCAGTGCTCCTTCACTGCGCACCTTCACTGTGCTCTTACACAGAGCTCCTTCACTGTGCTCTTTCACAGTGCTCCTACACAGTGTTCCTTCTCACTGCTCCTTCACTGCATTCCTTCACAGCGCTCCTTCTCAGCGCTTCTTCAGACAGCTGTTTCACAATGCTCTTACACCGAGCTCCTTCACAGAACTCCATCACAGCGCCCCTTCACAGTGCTCCTTGACTGCGATCCTTCTCAGTGCTTCTTCACAGCGCTCCTTTACAGTGATCATTTTCAGTACTCCTAAAAGAGTTTCTTCACAGTGCACCTCCTCACTACCAGTACACAGTCCTCCTTCACTGCTATCCATCTCAGTACTCCTTCACTGTGCAACCTCACTGCGCTTCTTCACTGTGCTCCTTCACTGTGCTCCTTCACTGTGCACCATCACAGTGCTCCTTCACAGCACTTCGACACATTGCTCCTTCATTGTCCACCTTCACATTGCTCCTTCACTGTGCAAATTCTCAGTGCTCCTTCACAGCACTTCTACACATTGCTCCTTCACAATGCTCCTTCATGTGCACCTTCACAGTGTTCCTTCACTGTGCACCTTCTCAGTGCTCCCTCACAGCACTTCTACACATTGCTCCTTCACTGTGCACCTTCACTGTGCTCCTTCACTGTGCACCTTCACAGTGATCCTTCACAGCACTTCTACACGTTGCTCCTTCAATGTGCTCCTGCACAGCACTCCTACACTGCGCTCCTTCACTGCGCTCCTTCACCACGCTCTTTCGCAGTGCTCCTTCACTGTGCTCCTTCAATGTGCTCCTACACTGAACTCCTTCACTGCGCTCCTACATCGCACTCTTTCGCAGTGCTCCTTCACTGCGCTCCTACACTGAACTCCTTCAATGTGCTCCTTCACTGTGCCCCTTCACTGTGCTCCTTCACTGTGCTTCTACACGGCGCTCCTTCACTGTGATCCTTCACTGTGCTCAAACAATGCTTTCCTTCAATGTGCTGCTTCACATTGCTGCAACACATCGTTCCTACACAGCGCTCCTTTACTGTTCTCCTACACTGCACTCCTTTAATGTGCTCCTTCACACTGCTCCTACACAGTGTTCCTTCACTGTGCTCCTTCGCAGCGTTCCTACGCAGTTTTCCTACACAGTGCACCTTCACATTGCTCCTTCGCAGTGCTCCTTCACAGTGCACCTACACCGTGCTCCTTCACTGTGTTGCGGCACTGCGCACCTTCACTGCGCTCCTTAAATGTGCTCCTTCACAGTGCGCGTACACTGCGCTCCTTCACTGCACTCCTTCACTGTGATCTTTCACTGTGCTCATTCACTGTTCTCCTACACTGCACTCCTTCACTGCGCTCCTTCACTGTGCTCCTTCACTGTGCTCTTTAACAGTGCACCTACACTGCGCTCCTTCACAGTGCTCCTACACTGCACTCCTTCACTGCACTCCTTCACTGTGCTCCTTCACAGTGCTCCTTCACTGTGCTCCGTCACGGTGTTCCTACACTGCACTCCTTCTCTGCACTCCTTCACTGTGCTCCTTCACTGTGCTCTTTAACAGTGCACCTACACTGCGCTCCTTCACAGTGCTCCTACACTGCGCACCTTCACTGCACTCCTTCAATGTGCTCCTTCACAGTGCTCGTACACTGTGCTCCTTCACTGCACTCCTTCACTGTGATCTTTCACTGTGCTCATTCACTGTTCTCCTACACTGCACTCCTTCACTGCGCTCCTTCACTGTGCTCCTTCACTGTGCTCTTTAACAGTGCACCTACACTGCGCTCCTTCACAGTGCTCCTACACTGCACTCCTTCACTGCACTCCTTCACTGTGCTCCTTCACAGTGCTCCTTCATTGTGCTCCGTTACGGTGTTCCTACACTGCACTCCTTCTCTGCACTCCTTCACTGTGCTCCTTCACCGTGCTCCTTCACTGAGCTCCTTCACTGTGCCCCTATACTGAACTCCTTCACAGTGCTCCTTCACCGGGCTCCTTCACTGTGTTCATTCACACCGCTGTACACATCGTTCCTACACAGCGCTCCTTCACTGTGCTCCTATGCAGTGCTCCTTCAATGTGCTCTTTATCAGTGCCCCTTCACAGTACTCCTACACTGCACTCCTTCACTGTGCTCCTACACTGCACTTCTTCGCAGTGCTCCTTCACTGCACTCCTTCACTGTGCTCCTACACTGTGCTCCTTCACTGTGCTCCTTCACAGCATTCCTACACAGTGCTCCTTCACACTGCTCCTTCACTTCGCTCCTTCACTGTGCTCCTTAATTGCGCTCCTTCACTGTGCTCCTTCATAGCATTCCTACATAGCACTCCTACACAGTGCTCCTACACAGTGCACCTTCACATCGCTCCTTCACAGTGCTCCTTCACAGTGCTCCTTCACTGTGCTCCTTCACTGCGCTCCATCACAGTGCTCCTAAACTTCACTCCTTCACTGTACCCCTACACTCAGCTCCTTCACTGCGCGCCATCACAGTGCTCCTACAAGGCACTCCTTCACTGTGCTCCTTCACTACGCTCCATCACTGCACTCCTTTACAGTGCTCCTTCACTGCATTCCTAAACTGTGCACCTTAACTCTGCTCCTTCATTTTGCTCCTTCACTGTGCTCCTTCACAGTGCTCCTTCACTGTTCCCCGACACTGCACTACTTCACTGTGCTCCTTTACTGCGCTCCTTCACTGTGCTCCTTCACTGTGCTCCTTCACTGTGCTCGTACATTACACTGCTTCACTGCACTCCTTCACTTTGCTCTTGCACTTTGCTCTTTCACTGTGCTCCTTCACTGTGCTCCTTCACTGTGCTCTTTAACAGTGCACCTACACTGCGCTCCTTCACAGTGCTCCTACACTGCACTCCTTCACTGCACTCCTTCACTGTGCTCCTTCACAGTGCTCCTTCACTGTGCTCCGTCACGGTGTTCCTACACTGCACTCCTTCACTGCACTCCTTCACTGTGCTCCTTCACCGTGCTCCTTCACTGAGCTCCTTCACTGTGCCCCTACACTGAACTCCTTCACAGTGCTCCTTCACCGGGCTCCTTCACTGTGTTCCTTCACACCGCTGTACACATCGTTCCTACACAGCGCTCCTTCACTGTGCTCCTATGCAGTGCTCCTTCAATGTGCTCTTTATCAGTGCCCCTTCACAGTACTCCTACACTGCACTCCTTCACTGTGCTCCTACACTGCACTTCTTCGCAGTGCTCCTTCACTGCACTCCTTCACTGTGCTCCTACACTGTGCTCCTTCACTGTGCTCCTTCACAGCATTCCTACACAGTGCTCCTTCACAGTGCTCCTTCACTTCGCTCCTTCACTGCGCTCCTTAATTGCGCTCCTTCACTGTGCTCCTTCATAGCATTCCTACATAGCACTCCTACACAGTGCTCCTACACAGTGCACCTTCACATCGCTCCTTCACAGTGCTCCTTCACAGTGCTCCTTCACTGTGCTCCTTCACTGCGCTCCATCACAGTGCTCCTAAACTTCACTCCTTCACTGTACCCCTACACTCTGCTTCTTCACTGCGCGCCATCACAGTGCTCCTACAAGGCACTCCTTCACTGTGCTCCTTCACTACGCTCCATCACTGCACTCCTTTACAGTGCTCCTTCACTGCATTCCTAAACTGTGCACCTTAACTCTGCTCCTTCATTTTGCTCCTTCACTGTGCTCCTTCACAGTGCTCCTTCACTGTTCCCCGACGCTGCACTCCTTCACTGTGCTCCTTCACTGCGCTCGTACATTACACTGCTTCACTGCACTCCTTCACTTTGCTCTTGCACTTTGCTCTTTCACTGCGCTCCTTCACTGTGCTCCTTCACTGTGCTCCTACACTGCACTCCTTCACTGCGCTCAGTAACTGTGCTCCTTCACTGTGCTCCCTCACAGTGCTCCTTCACTGCGCTCCTTCACAGTGCTCCTACACTGCACTCCTTCACTGCGCTCCTTCACTGTGCTCCTTCACAGTGTTCCTTCACTGTTCTCCGTCACTGTGTTCCTACACAGTACTCCTTCACTGCGCTCTTTCACCGTCCTCCCTCCCTGTGCTACTTCACTGTGCTCCTTCACTGTGCTCCTACACTGCACTCCTTCACTGCGCTCAGTAACTGTGCTCCTTCACTGTGCTCCCTCACAGTGCTCCTTCACTGCGCTCCTTCACAGTGCTCCTACACTGCACTCCTTCACTGCGCTCCTTCACTGTGCTCCTTCACAGTGTTCCTTCACTGTTCTCCGTCACTGTGTTCCTACACAGTACTCCTTCACTGCGCTCTTTCACCGTCCTCCCTCCCTGTGCTACTTCACTGCGCTCCTTCACTGTGCTCCTAATTGCGCTAATTCACTGTGCTCCTTTTCAATGCTCCTTCACTGCGCTCCTTCACCGTGCACCTTCACTGTGCTCCTTTACTGTGCTCCTACACTGAACTCCTACACTGTGCTCCTTCACTGTTCTCCTTCATTGTGCTCCAACACTGCGCTCCTTCACAGTGCTCCATCACGGGGCTCCTTCACTGCGTTCCTTCACACCGCTGGTACACATCGTTCCTACACAGCGCTCCTTCACTGTGCTTCTGCACTGCGCGTTTTCACTGTGCTCCTTCACAGTGCTCCTACGCAGTGCTCCTTCAATGTGCTCTTTCTCAGTGCTCCTTCACAGTGCTCCTTCACTGCGCTCCTTCACTTTGCTCCTACACAGCGCTCCTTCACTGTGCTCCTTCACAGTGCTCCTACAAAGTGCTCCTTCACTGTGCACCTACACTGCGCTCCTAAACTGCATTCCTTCACAGTGCACCTCCACTGTGCTCCTTCACAGAGGTCCATCTATTCATACCTTCACTGTGCTCCTTCACAGCGTTCCTACACTGCACTCCTTCACTGTGCTCCTACACTGCAATCCTTCGCAGTGACTCTTCAATGCGCTCCTTCACTGTGATCCTTCACAGCGTTCCTACACAGTGCTCCTTCACACCGCTCCTACACAGTGCTCCTTCACTGCACTCCTTCACTCTGCTCCTTCACTGTGCTCTTTAACAGTGCACCTACATTGTGCTACTTCACAGTGCTCCTACAATGCACTCCTTCACTGCACTCCTTCACTGGGCTCCTTCACAGTGCTCCTTCACTGCGCTCCTTAATTGTGCTCCTTCAATGTGCTCCATCATAGCGTTCCTACATAGCACTCCTACACAGTTCTCCTACAGAGTGCACCTTCACATCTCTCCTTCACAGTGCTCCTTCACAGTGCACCTACTATGCACTCCTTCACAGTGCTCCTACACAATGCTCCTTCACTGTGCACCTTGTCTGTGCTCCTTCACAGCACTTCTACACATTGCTCCTTCACTGTGCACCTTCACTGTGCTCCTTCAGTGTGCACCTTCACAGTGCTCCTTCACAGCACTTCTACACGTTGCTCCTTCACTGTGCTCCTGCACAGCGCTCCTACACTGCGCTCCTTCTCTGCGCTCCTTTACCGCACTCTTTCGCAGTGCTCCTTCACTGTACTCCTTTATCACTGTGCTCCTTCTCCGCACTCTTTCGCAGTGCTCCTTCACTGTGCTCCTACACTGAACTCCTTCATTGTGCTCCTTCACTGTGCTCCTTCACAGTGCTCCTTCACAGTGCTCCTACACAGTGCTCCTTCACAGCACTCCTTCACAGTGCTCCTAAACAGCGCTTGTACACTGCGCTCCTACATAGTGCTCCTTCACAGTGCTCCTTCCCAGTGCTCCTTCACTGCGCACCTTCACTGCGCTCTTACACAGAGCTCCTTCACTGTGCTCTTTCACAGTGCTCCTACACAGTGTTCCTTCTCACCGCTCCTTCACTGCATTCCTTCACAGCGCTCCTTCTCAGCGCTTCTTCAGACAGCTGTTTCACAATGCTCTTACACCGAGCTCCTTCACAGAACTCCATCACAGCGCCCCTTCACAGTGCTCCTTGACTGCGATCCTTCTCAGTGCTTCTTCACAGCGCTCCTTTACAGTGATCATTTTCAGTACTCCTAAAAGAGTTTCTTCACAGTGCACCTCCTCACTACCAGTACACAGTCCTCCTTCACTGCTATCCATCTCAGTACTCCTTCACTGTGCAACCTCACTGCGCTTCTTCACTGTGCTCCTTCACTGTGCTCCTTCACTGTGCACCATCACAGTGCTCCTTCACAGCACTTCGACACATTGCTCCTTCATTGTCCACCTTCACATTGCTCCTTCACTGTGCAAATTCTCAGTGCTCCTTCACAGCACTTCTACACATTGCTCCTTCACTGTGTACCTTCACTGTGCTCCTTCACTGTGCACCTTCACAGTGATCCTTCACAGCACTTCTACACGTTGCTCCTTCAATGTGCTCCTGCACAGCACTCCTACACTGCGCTCCTTCACTGCGCTCCTTCACCGCACTCTTTCACAGTGCTCCTTCAATGTGCTCCTTCAATGTGCTCCTACACTGAACTCCTTCACTGCGCTCCTTCATCGCACTCTTTCGCAGTGCTCCTTCACTGCGCTCCTACACTGAACTCCTTCATTGTGCTCCTTCACTGTGCTCCTTCACTGTGCTTCTACACGGCGCTCCTTCACTGTGATCCTTCACTGTGCTCAAACAATGCTTTCCTTCAATGTGCTCCTTCACATTGCTGCAACACATCGTTCCTACACAGCGCTCCTTTACTGTTCTCCTACACTGCGCTCCTTTAATGTGCTCCTTCACACTGCTCCTACACAATGTTCCTTCACTGTGCTCCTTCGCAGCGTTCCTACGCAGTTTTCCTACACAGTGCACCTTCACATTGCTCCTTCGCAGTGCTCCTTCACAGTGCACCTACACCGTGCTCCATCACTGTGCTCCATCACAGTGCTCCTAAACTTCACTCCTTCACTGTACCCCTACACTCTGCTCCTTCACTGCGCACCATCACAGTGCTCCTACAAGGCACTCCTTCACTGTGCTCCTTCATTACACTCCATCACTGCACTCCTTTACAGTGCTACTTCACTGCATTCCTAAACTGTGCACCTTAACTCAGCTCCTTCATTTTGCTCCTTCACTGTGCTCCTTCACAGTGCTCCTTCACTGTTCCCCGACACTGCACACCTTCACTGTGCTCCTTCACTGCGCTCCTTCACTGTGCTTCTTCACTGTGCTCCTTCACTGTGCTCATACATTACACTGCTTCACTGCACTCCTTCACTGTGCTCTTTCACTTTGCTCTTTCACTGTGCTCCTTCACTGTGCTCCTTCACTGTGCTCCTACACTGCACTCCTTCACTGCGCTCCTTCACTGTGCTCCCTCACAGTGCTCCTTCACTGCGCTCCTTCACAGTGCTCCTACACTGCACTCCTTCACTGCGCTCCTTCACTGTGCTCCTTCACAGTGCTCCTTCACTGTTCTCCGTCACTGTGTTCCTACACTGTACTCCTTCACTGCGCTCCTTCACTGTGCTCCTTCACTGTGCTCCTTCACTGTGCTCGTACATTAAACTGCTCACTGCACTCCTTCACTGTGCTCTTTCACTTTGCTCTTTCAATGTGCTCCTTCACTGTGCTCGTTCACTGTGCTCCTACACTGCACTCCTTCACTGCGCTCAGTCACTGTGCTCCTTCACTGTGCTCCCTCACAGTGCTCCTTCACTGCGCTCCTTCACAGTGCTCCTACACTGCACTCCTTCACTGCGCTCCTTCACTGTGCTCCTTCACAGTGCTCCTTCACTGTTCTCCGTCACTGTTTTCCTACACAGTACTCCTTCACTGCGCTCCTTCACCGTCCTCCCTCCCTGTGCTACTTCACTGCGCTCCTTCACTGTGCTCCTAATTGTGCTACTTCACTGTGCTCCATTTCAATGCTCCTTCACTGCGCTCCTTCACCGTGCTCCTTCACTGTGCTCCTTCACTGTGCTCCTACACTGAACTACTACATTGTGCTCCTTCACTGTTCTCCTTCACTGTGCTCCTACACTGCGCTCCTTCACAGTGCTCCATCACGGGGCTCATTCACTGCGTTCCTTCACACGGCTGGTACACATCCTTCCTACACAGCGCTCCTTCACTGTGCTTCTGCACTGCGCTCTTTCACTGTGCTCCTTCACAGTGCTCCTACAAAGTGCTCCTTCACTGTGCACCTACACTGCGACCCAAAACTGCATTCCTTCACAGTGCACCTCCACTCACTCACAGAGATCCATCTATTCATACTTTCACTGTGCTCCTTCACAGCGTTCCTACACTGCACTCCTTCACTGTGCTCCTACACTGCAATCCTTCGCAGTGACTCTGCAATGCGCTCCTTCACTGTGATCCTTCACAGCGTTCCTACACAGTGCTCCTTCACACCGCTCCTACACAGTGCTCCTTCCCTGCACTCCTTCACTCTGCTCCTTCACTGTGCTCTTTAACAGTGCAGCTACACTGCGCTCTTTCACAGTGCTCCTACACTGCACTCCTTCACTGCACTCCTTCACTGGGCTCCTTCACAGTTCTTCTTCACAGCGCTCCTTAATTGCGCTCCTTCAATGTGCTCCATCATAGCGTTCCTACATAGCACTCCTACAGAGTGCTCCTACAGAGTGCACCTTCACATCTCTCCTTCACAGTGCTCCTTCACAGTGCACCTAATTTGCACTCCTTCACAATGCTCCTACACTATGCTCCTTCACTGCGCGCCATCACAGTGCTCTTACACAGCACTCCTTCACTATGCTCCTTCAATACGCTCCATCACTGCACTCCTTCACAGTGATCCTTCACTGCACTCCTAAACTGTGCACCTTCACTCTGCTCCTTCACTGTGCTCCTTCATTTCGCTCCTTCACTCTTCTCCTACACTGCACTCCTTCACTGCGCTCCTTCACAGTGCTCCTACACTGCACTCCTTCACTGCACTCCTTCACTGGGCTCCTTCACAATGCTCCTTCATTGTGCTCCGTCACGGTGTTCCTACACAGTACTCCTTCTCTGTACTCCTTCACCGTGCTCCTTCACCGTGCTCCTTCACTGTGCTCCTTCACTGTGCTCCATCACGGGGCACCTTCACTGCGTTCCTTCACACCGCTGGTACACATCGTTCCGACACAGCGCTCCTTCACTGTGCTTCTGCACTGCGCACTTTCACTGTGCTCCTTCACAGTGCTCCTACGCAGTGCTCCTTCAATGTGCTCTTTCTTAGTGCTCCTTCACAGTACTCCTACACTGCACTCCTTCACAGTGCCCCTTCACTGCGCTCCTTCACTTTGCTCCTACACAGCGCTCCTTCACTGTGCTCCTTCACAGTGCTCCTACAAAGTGCTCCTTCACTGTGCACCTACACTGCGCTCCTAAACTGCATTCCTTCACAGTGCACCTCCACTGTGCTCCTTCACAGAGATCCATCTATTCATACTTTCACTGTGCTCCTTCACAGCGTTCCTAAACTGCACTCCTTCACTGTGCTCCTACACTGCAATCCTTCGCAGTGACTCTTCAATGCGCTCCTTCACTGTGATCCTTCACAGCGTTCCTACACAGTGCTCCTTCACACCGCTCCTACACAGTGCTCCTTCCCTGCACTCCTTCACTCTGCTCCTTCACTGTGCTCTTTAACAGTGCAGCTACACTGCGCTCTTTCACAGTGCTCCTACACTGCACTCCTTCACTGCACTCCTTCACTGGGCTCCTTCACAGTGCTTCTTCACAGCTCTCCTTAATTGCGCTCCTTCAATGTGCTCCATCATAGCGTTCCTACATAGCACTCCTACAGAGTGCTCCTACAGAGTGCACCTTCACATCTCTCCTTCACAGTGCTCCTTCACAGTGCACCTAATTTGCACTCCTTCACAGTGCTCCTACACTATGCACCTTCACTGCGCGCCATCACAGTGCTCTTACACAGCACTCCTTCACTGTGCTCCTTCAATACGCTCCATCACTGCACTCCTTCACAGTGATCCTTCACTGCACTCCTAAACTGTGCACCTTCACTCTGCTCCTTCACTGTGCTCCTTCATTTTGCTTCTTCACTCTTCTCCTACACTGCACTCCTTCACTGCGCTCCTTCACAGTGCTCCTACACTGCACTCCTTCACTGCACTCCTTCACTGGGCTCCTTCACAATGCTCCTTCACTGTGCTCCGTCACGGTGTTCCTACACAGTACTCCTTCTCTGTACTCCTTCACCGTGCTCCTTCACCGTGCTCCTTCACTGTGCTCCTTCACTGTGCTCCTACACTGAACTCCTATACTGTGCTCCTTCACTCTGCTCCTTCACTGTGCTCCTACACTGCACTCCTTCACAGTGCTCCTTCACTGTGCTCCTTCACTGTGTTCCTTCACACCACTGGTACACATCGTTCCTACACAGCGCTCCTTCACTGTGCTTCTGCACTGCGCTCTTACACTGTGCTCCTTCACAGTGCTCCTATGCAGTGCTCCTTCAATGTGCTCTTTCTCAGTGCTCCTTCACAGTACTCCTACACTGCACTCCTTCACTGCGCTGCTACACTGCACTTCTTCGCAGTGCTCCTTCACTGCACTCCTTCACTGTGCTCCTTCACTGTGCTCCTTCACAGCATTCCTACACAGCGCTCCTTCACAGTGCACATTCACTGCGCTCCTTCACTGCGCTCCTTAATTGCGCTCCTTCACTGTGCTCCTTCATAGCGTTCCTACATAGCGCTCCTACACAGTGCTCCTACACAGTGCAACTTCACATCGCTCCTTTACTGCGCTCCATCACGGTGCTCCTAAACTTCACTCCTTCATTGTGTCCCTACAGTCTGCTCCTTCACTGCGCGCCATCACATTGCTCCTACACAGCACTCCTTCACTGTGCCCCTTCACTACGCTCCATCACTGCACTCCTTTTCAGTGTTCCTTCACTGCATTCCTAAACTGTGCTCCTTCACACTGCTCCTTCATTTTGCTCCTTCACTGTGCTCCTTCACAGTGCTCCTTCACTGTTCCCCGACACTGCACTCCTTCACTGTGCTCCTTCACTGCACCCCTTCACTGCGCTCCTTCACCGTCCTCCCTCCCTGTGCTCCTTCACTGTGCTCCTTCACTGCGCTCCTAATTGTGCTACTTCACGATGCTCCTTTTCAATGCTCCTTCACTGCGCTCCTTCACCGTGCTCCTTCACTGTGCTCCTTCACTGTGCTCCTACACTGAACTCCTACACTGTGCTCCTTCACTGTTCTCCTTCACTGTGCTCCTACACTGCACTCCTTCACAGTGCTCCGTCACGGGGCACCTTCACTGCGTTCCTTCACACCGCGGGTACACATCGTTCCTTCACAGCGCTCCTTCACTGTGCTTCTGCACTGCGCACTTTCACTGTGCTCCTTCACAGTGCTCCTACGCAGTGCTCCTTCAATGTGCTCTTTCTCAGTGCTCCTTCACAGTACTCCTACACTGCACTCCATCACAGTGCTCCTTCACTGCGCTCCTTCACTTTGCTCCTACACAGCGCTCCTTCACTGTGCTCCTTCACAGTGCTCCTACAAAGTGCTCCTTCACTGTGCACCTACACTGCGCTCCTAAACTGCATTCCTTCACAGTGCACCTCCACTGTTCTCCTTCACAGAGATCCTTCTAAAAATACCTTCACTGTGCTCCTTTACAGCGTTCCTACACTGCACTCCTTCACTGTGCTCCTACACTGCAATCCTTCGCAGTGACTCTTAAATGCGCTCCTTCACTGTGATCCTTCACAGTGTTCCTACACAGTGCTCCTTCACACCGCTCCTACACAGTGCTCCTTCACTGTGCTTCTACACTGCGCTCTTACACTGTGCTCCTTCACAGTGCTCCTATGCAGTGCTCCTTCAATGTGCTCTTTATCAGTGCTCCTTCACAGTACTCCTACACTCCACTCCTTCACTGTGCTCCTACACTGCACTTCTTTGCAGTGCTCCTTCAATGCACTCCTTCACTGTGCTCCTTCACTGTGCTCCTTCACAGCATTCCTACACAGTGCTCCTTCACAGTGCTCCTTCACAGCGCTCCTCATTGCGCTCCTTAATTGCGCTCCTTCACTGTGCTCCTTCATAGCATTCCTACATAGCACTCCTACACAGTGCTCCTACGCAGTGCACCTTCACATCGCTCCTTCACAGTGCTCCTTCTCAGTGCCCCTTCACTGTGCTCCTTCACTGCGCTCCATCACAGTGCTCCTAAACTTCACTCCTTCACTGTACCCCTACACTCTGCTCCTTCACTGCGCGCCATCACAGTGCTCCTACAAGGCACTCCTTCACTGTGCTCCTTCACTACGCTCCATCACTGCACTCCTTTACAGTGCTCCTTCACTGCATTCCTAAACTGTGCACCTTAACTCTGCTCCTTCATTTTGCTCCTTCAATGTGCTCCTTCACAGTGCTCCTTCACTGTTCCCCGACACTGCACTCCTTCACTGTGCTCCTTCACTGCGCTCCTTCACTGTGCTCCTTCACTGTGCTCCTTCACTGTGCTCCTTCACTGTGCTCGTACATTGTACTGCTTCACTGCACTCCTTCATTGTGCTCTTTCACTTTGCTCTTTCACTGTGCTCCTTCACTGTGCTCCTTCACTGTGCTCCTACACTGCATTCCTTCACTGCGCTCAATCACTGTGCTCCTTCACTGTGCTCCCTCACAGTGCTCCTTCACTGCGCTCCTTCACAGTGCTCCTACACTGAACTCCTTCACTGCGCTCCTTCACTGTGCTCCTTCACAGTGCTCCTTCACTGTTCTCCTTCACTGTGTTCCTACACACTACTCCTTCACTGCGCTCTTCATCGTCCTCCCTCCCTGTGCTACTTCACTGCGCTCCTTCACTGTGCTCCTAATTGCGCTAATTCACTGTGCTCCTTATCAATGCTCCTTCACTGCGCTCCTCCACCGTGCACCTTCACTGTGCTCCTTTACTGTGCTCCTACACTGAACTCCTACACAGTGCTCCTTCACTGTTCACCGTCACTGTGTTCCTACACACTACTCCTTCACTGCGCTCTTCACCGTCCTCCCTCACTGTGCTACTTCACTGCGCTCCTTCACTGTGCTCCTAATTGCGCTAATTCACTGTGCTCCTTTTCAATGCTCCTTCACTGCGCTCCTTCACCGTGCACCTTTACTGTGCTCCTTTACTGTGCTCCTACACTGAACTCCTACACTGTGCTCCTTCACTGTTCTCCTTCACTGTGCTCCTTCACTGCAGTCCTTCACAGTGCTCCATCACGGGGCACCTTCACTGCGTTCCTTCACACCGCTGGTACACATCGTTCCTACACAGCGCTCCTTCACTCTGCTTCTGCACTGCGCACTTTCACTGTGCGCCTTCACAGCATTCCTACACAGTGCTCCTTCACAGTGCACATTCACTGCGCTCCTTCACTGCGCTCCTTAATTGCGCTCCTTCACTGTGCTCCTTCATAACGTTCCTACATAGCGCTCCTACACAGTGCTCCTACACAGTGCAAATTCACATCACTCCTTTACTGCGCTCCATCACGGTGCTCCTAAACTTAACTCCTTCTTTGTGTCCCTACAGTCTGCTCCTTCACTGCGCGCCATCACATTGCTCCTACACAGCACTCCTTCAGTGTGCTCCTTCACTACGCTCCATCACTGCACTCCTTTTCAGTGTTCCTTCACTGCATTCCTAAACTGTGCACCTTCACACTGCTCCTTCATTTTGCTCCTTCACTGTGCTCCTTCACAGTGCTCCTTCACTGTTCCCCGACACTGCACTCCTTCACTGTGCTCCTTCACTGCACCCCTTCACTGCGCTCCTTCACCGTCCTCCCTCCCTGTGCTCCTTCACTGTGCTCCTTCACTGCGCTCCTAATTGTGCTACTTCACGATGCTCCTTTTCAATGCTCCTTCACTGCGCTCCTTCACCGTGCTCCTTCACTGTGCTCCTTCACTGTGCTCCTACACTGAACTCCTACACTGTGCTCCTCCACTGTTCTCCTTCACTGTGCTCCTACACTGCACTCCTTCACAGTGCTCCGTCACGGGGCACCTTCACTGCGTTCCTTCACACCGCAGGTACACATCGTTCCTACACAGCGCTCCTTCACTGTGCTTCTGCACTGCGCACTTTCACTGTGCTCCTTCACAGTGCTCCTACGCAGTGCTCCTTCAATGTGCTCTTTCTCAGTGCTCCTTCACAGTACTCCTACACTGCACTCCTTCACAGTGCTCCTTCGCTGCGCTCCTTCACTTTGCTCCTACACAGCGCTCCTTCACTGTGCTCCTTCACAGTGCTCCTACAAAGTGCTCCTTCACTGTGCACCTACACTGCGCTCCTAAACTGCATTCCTTCACAGTGCACCTCCACTGTTCTCCTTCACAGAGATCCTTCTAAAAATACCTTCACTGTGCTCCTTTACAGCGTTCCTACACTGCACTGTGCTCCTACACTGCAATCCTTCGCAGTGACTCTTAAATGCGCTCCTTCACTGTGATCCTTCACAGCGTTCCTACACAGTGCTCCTTCACACCGCTCCTACACAGTGCTCCTTCACTGTGCTTCTACACTGCGCTCTTACACTGTGCTCCTTCACAGTGCTCCTATGCAGTGCTCCTTCAATGTGCTCTTTATCAGTGCTCCTTCACAGTACTCCTACACTCCACTCCTTCACTGTGCTCCTACACTGCACTTCTTTGCAGTGCTCCTTCAATGCACTCCTTCACTGTGCTCCTTCACTGTGCTCCTTCACAGCATTCCTACACAGTGCTCCTTCACAGTGCTCCTTCACAGCGTTCCTCATTGCGCTCCTTAATTGCGCTCCTTCACTGTGCTCCTTCATAGCATTCTTACATAGCACTCCTACACAGTGCTCCTACGCAGTGCACCTTCACATCGCTCCTTCACAGTGCTCCTTCTCAGTGCCCCTTCACTGTGCTCCTTCACTGCGCTCCATCACAGTGCTCCTACAAGGCACTCCTTCACTGTGCTCCTTCACTACGCTCCATCACTGCACTCCTTTACAGTGCTCCTTCACTGCATTCCTAAACTGTGCACCTTAACTCTGCTCCTCCATTTTGCTCCTTCACTGTGCTCCTTCACAGTGCTCCTTCACTGTTCCCCGACACTGCACTCCTTCACTGTGCTCCTTCACTGCGCTCCTTCACTGTGCTCCTTCACTGTGCTCCTTCACTGTGCTCGTACATTGCACTGCTTCACTGCACTCCTTCACTGTGCTCTTTCACTTTGCTCTTTCACTGTGCTCCTTCACTGTGCTCCTTCACTGTGCTCCTACACTGCACTCCTTCACTGCGCTCAATCACTGTGCTCCTTCACTGTGCTCCCTCACAGTGCTCCTTTACTGCGCTCCTTCACAGTGCTCCTACACTGAACTCCTTCACTGCGCTCCTTCACTGTGCTCCTTCACAGTGCTCCTTCACTGTTCTCCGTCACTGTGTTCCTACACACTACTCCTTCACTGCTCTCTTCACCGTCCTCCCTCCCTGTGCTACTTCACTGCGCTCCTTCACTGTGCTCCTAATTGCGCTAATTCACTGTGCTCCTTTTCAATGCTCCTTCACTGCGCTCGTTCACCGTGCACCTTCACTGTGCTCCTTTACTGTGCTCCTACACTGAACTCCTACACTGTGCTCCTTCACTGTTCTCCTTCACTGTGCTCCTACACTGCACTCCTTCACAGTGCTCCATCACGGGGCTCCTTCACTGCGTTCCTTCACGCCGCTGGTACACATCGTTCCTACACAGCGCTCCTTCACTTGTGCTTCTGCACTGCGCTCTTTCAAAGTGCTCCTTCACAGTGCTCCTTCAATGTGCTCTTTCTCAGTGCTCCTTCACAGTACTCGTACACTGCACTCCTTCACAGTGCTCCTTCACTGCACGCCTTCACTTTGCTCCTACACAGCGCTCCTTCACTGTGCTCCTTCACAGTGCTCCTACAAAGTGCTCCTTCACTGTGCACCTACACTGCGCTCCTAAACTGCATTCCTTCACAGTGCACCTACACTGTGCTCCTTCACAGAGATCCATCTATTCATACTTTCACTGTGCTCCTTCACAGCGTTCCTACACTGCACTCCTTCACTGTGCTCCTACACTGCAATCCTTCGCAGTGACTCTTCAATGCGCTCCTTCACTGTGATCCTTCACAGCGTTCCTACACAGTGCTCCTTCACACCGCTCCTACACAGTGCTCCTTCACTGCACTCCTTCACTCTGCTCCTTCACTGTGCTCTTTAACAGTGCAGCTACACTGCGCTCCTTCACAGTGCTCCTACACTGCACTCCTTCACTGCACTCCTTCACTGGGCTCCTTCACAGTGCTCCTTCACTGCGCTCCTTAATTGAGCTCCTTCAATGTGCTCCATCATAGCGTTCCTTCATAGCACTCCTACAGAGTGCTCCTACAGAGTGCACCTTCACATCTCTCCTTCACAGTGCTCCTTCACAGTGCACCTAATCTGAACTCCTTCACAGTGCTCCTACACTATGCTCCTTCACTGCGCGCCATCACAGTGCTCCTACACAGCACTCCTTCACTGTGCTCCTTCAATACGCTCCATCACTGCACTACTTCACAGTGATCCTTCACTGCACTCCAAAACTGTGCACCATCACTCTGCTCCTTCACTGTGCTCCTTCATTTTGCTCCTTCACTCTTCTCCTACACTGCACTCCTTCACTGCGCTCCTTCACTGTGCTCCTTCACTGTGCTCTTTAACAGTGCACCTACACTGCGCTCCTTCACAGTGCTCCAACACTGCACTCCTGCACTAAACTCATTCACTGGGCTACTTCACAGTGCTCCTTCACTGTGCTCCGTCACGGTGTTCCTACACAGTACTCCTTCTCTGTACTCCTTCACTGTGCTCCTTCACTGTGTTCCTTCACTGTGCCCCTACACTGAACTCCTATACTGTGCTCCTTCACTCTGCTCCTTCACTGTGTTCCTTCACACCACTGGTACACATCGTTCCTACACAGCGCTCCTTCACTGTGCTTCTGCACTGCGCTCTTACACTGTGCTCCTTCACAGTGCTCCTACGCTGTGCTCCTTCAAAGTGCTCTTTCTCAGTGCTCCTTCACAGTACTCCTACACTGCACTCCTTCACTACGCTGCTAAACTGCACTTCTTCGCAGTGCTCCTTCACTGCACTCCTTCACTGTGCTCCTTCACTGCGCTCCTTCACTGTGCTCCTTCACAGCATTCCTACACAGTGCTCCTTTACAGTGCTCATTCACTGCGCTCCTTCACTGCGCTCCTTAATCGCGCTCCTTCACTGTGCTCCTTAATAGCGTTCCTACATAGCGCTCCTACACAGTGCTCCTACACAGTGCAACTTCACATCGCTCCTTTACTGCGCTCCATCACAGTGCTCCTAAACCTCACTCCTTCGTTGTGTCCCTACAGTCTGCTCCTTCACTGTGCGCCATCACAGTGCTCCTACACAGCACTCCTTCACTGTGCTCCTTCACTACGCTCCATCACTGCACTCCTTTTCAGTGTTCCTTCACTGCATTCCTAAACTGTGCACCTTCACACTGCTCCTTCATTTTGCTCCTTCACTGTGCTCCTTCACAGTGCTCCTTCACTGTTCCCTGACACTGCACTCCTTCACTGTGCTCCTTCACTGCGCCCCTTCACTGCACTCCTTCACCGTCCTCCCTCCCTGTGCTCTTTCACTGCGCTCCTTCACTGCGCTCCTAATTGTGCTACTTCACTGTGCTCCTTTTCAATGCTCCTTCACCGCGCTCCTTCACCGTGCTCCTTCACTGTGCTCCTTCACTGTGCTCCTTCACTGTTCTCCTTCACTGTGCTCCTACACTGCACTCCTTCACAGTGCTCCGTCACGGGGCACCTTCACTGCGTTCCTTCGCACCGCTGGTACACATCGTTCCTACACAGCGCTCCTTCACTGTGCTTCTGCACTGCGCACTTTCACTGTGCTCCTTCACAGTGCTACTACGCAGTGCTCCTTCAATGTGTTCTTTCTCAGTGCTCCTTCACAGTACTCCTACACTGCACCCCTTCACAGTGCTCCTTCTCTGCGCTCCTTCACTTTTCTCCTACACAGCGCTCCTTCACTGTGCTCCTTCACAGTGCTCCTACAAAGTGCTCCTTCACTGTGCACCTACACTGCGCTCCTAAACTGCATTCCTTCACAGTGCACCTCCACTGTTCTCCTTCACAGAGATCCTTCTAAAAATACCTTCACTGTGCTCCTTTACAGCGTTCCTACACTACACTCCTTCACTGTGCTCCTACACTGCAATCCTTCGCAGTGACTCTTAAATGCGCTCCTTCACTGTGATCCTTCACAGCGTTCCTACACAGTGCTCCTTCACACCGCTCCTACACAGTGCTCCTTCACTGCACTCCTTCACTGTGCTCCTTCACAGTGCTCCTTCACTGTGCTCCGTCACGGTATTCCTACACGTTACTCCTTCTCTGCACTCCTTCACCGTGCTCCTTCACTGAGCTCCTTCACTGTGCCCCTACACTGAACTCCTATAATGTGCTCCATCACTCTGCTCCTTCACTGTGCTCCTACACTGCACTCCTTCACAGTGCTCCTTCACTGTTCTCCTTCACTGTGCTCCTACACTGCACTCCTTCACAGTGCTCCGTCACGGGGCACCTTCACTGCGTTTCTTCACACCGCTGGTACACATCGTTCCGACACAGCGCTCCTTCACTGTGCTTCTGCACTGCGCACTTTCACTGTGCTCCTTCACAGTGCTACTACGCAGTGCTCCTTCAATGTGTTCTTTCTCAGTGCTCCTTCACAGTACTCCTACACTGCACCCCTTCACAGTGCTCCTTCACTGCGCTCCTTCACTTTTCTCCTACACAGCGCTCCTTCACTGTGCTCCTTCACAGTGCTCCTACAAAGTGCTCCTTCACTGTGCACCTACACTGCGCTCCTAAACTGCATTCCTTCACAGTGCACCTCCACTGTTCTCCTTCACAGAGATCCTTCTAAAAATACCTTCACTGTGCTCCTTCACAGCGTTCCTACACTGCACTCATTCACTGTGCTCCTACACTGCAATCCTTCGCAGTGACTCTTCAATGCGCTCCTTCACTGTGAGCCTTCACAGCGTTCCTACACAGTGCTCCTTCACTGCGCTCCTTAATTGCACTCCTTCAATGTGCTCCATCATAGCGTTCCTAGATCGCACTCCTACACAGTGCTCCTACAGAGTGCACCTTCACATCTCTCCTTCACAGTGCTCCTTCACAGTGCACCTAATCTGCACTCCTTCACAGTGCTCCTACACTATGCTCCTTCACTGCGCGCCATCACAGTGCTCCTACACAGCACTCCTTCACTGTGCTCCTTCAGTACGCTCCATCACTGCACTACTTCACAGTGATCCTTCACTGCACTCCTAAACTGTGCACCTTCACTCTGCTCCTTCACTTTGCTCCTTCATTTTGCTCCTTCACTCTTCTCCTACACTGCACTCCTTCACTGCGCTCCTTCACTGTGCTCCTTCACTGTGCTCTTTAACAGTGCACCTACACTGCGCTCCTTCACAGTGCTCCTACACTGCACTCCTTCACTGCACTCCTTCACTGGGCTCCTTCACAGTGCTCCTTCACTGTGCTCCGTCACGGTGTTCCTACACAGTACTCCTTCTCTGTACTCCTTCACCGTGCTCCTTCACTGTGCTCCTTCACTGTGCTCCTACACTGCACTCATTCACATTGCTCCTTCACTCTGCTCCTTCACAGCGCTCCTTCACTGGGCTCCTTCACTGGGCTCCTTCACACCACTGGTACACATCGTCCCTACACAGCGCTCCTTCACTGTGCTTCTGCACTGCGCTCTTACACTGTGCTCCTTCACAGTGCTCCTATGCAGTGCTCCTTCAATGTGCTCTTTCTCAGTGCTCCTTCACAGTACTCCTACACTGCACTCCTTCACTGCGCTGCTACACTGCACTTCTTCGCAGTGCTCCTTCACTGCACTCCTTCACTGTGCTCCTTCACTGTGCTCCTTCACTGTGCTCCTTCACAGCATTCCTACACAGTGCTCCTTCACAGTGCTGATTCACTGCGCTCCTTCACTGCGCTCCTTAATTGCGCTCCTTCACTGTGCTCCTTCATAGCGTTCCTACATAGCGCTCCTACACAGGGCTCCTACACAGTGTAACTTCACATCGCTCCTTTACTGCGCTCCATCACAGTGCTCCTAAACTTCACTCCTTCATTTTGTCCCTAAAGTCTGCTCCTTCACTGTGCGCCATCACAGTGCTCCTACATAGCACTCCTTCACTGTGCTCCTTCATAGCGTTCCTACATAGCGCTCCTACACAGTGCTCCTTCACTGTGCACCTACACTGCGCTCCTAAACTGCATTCCTTCACAGTGCACCTCCACTGTTCTCCTTCACAGAGATCCTTCTAAAAATACCTTCACTGTGCTCCTTTACAGCGTTCCTACACTACACTCCTTCACTGTGCTCCTACACTGCAATCCTTCGCAGTGACTCTTAAATGCGCTCCTTCACTGTGATCCTTCACAGCGTTCCTACACAGTGCTCCTTCACACCGCTCCTACACAGTGCTCCTTCACTGCACTCCTTCACTGTGCTCCTTCACAGTGCTCCTTCACTGTGCTCCGTCACGGTGTTCCTACACGTTACTCCTTCTCTGCACTCCTTCACCGTGCTCCTTCACTGAGCTCCTTCACTGTGCCCCTACACTGAACTCCTATAATGTGCTCCATCACTCTGCTCCTTCACTGTGCTCCTACACTGCACTCCTTCACAGTGCTCCTTCACCGGGCTCCTTCACTGTGTTCCTTCACACCGCTGGTACACATCGTTCCTACACAGCGCTTCTTCACTGTGCTTCTACACTGCGCTCTTACACTGTGGTCCTTCACAGTTCTCCTATGCAGTGCTACTTCAATGTGCTCTTTCTCAGTGCTCCTTCACAGTACTCCTACACTGCACTCCTTCACTGTGCTCCTACACTGCACTTCTTTGCAGTGCTCCTTCACTGCACTCCTTCACTGCGCTGCTACACTGCACTTCTTCGCAGTGCTCCTTCACTGCACTCCTTCACTGTGCTCCTTCACTGTGCTCCTTCACTGTGCTCCTTCACAGCATTCCTACACAGTGCTCCTTCACAGTGCTGATTCACTGCGCTCCTTCACTGCGCTCCTTAATTGCGCTCCTTCACTGTGCTCCTTCATAGCGTTCCTACATAGCGCTCCTACACAGTGCTCCTACACAGTGCAACTTCACATCGCTCCTTTACTGCGCTCCATCACAGTGCTCCTAAACTTCACTCCTTCATTTTGTCCCTAAAGTCTGCTCCTTCACTGTGCGCCATCACAGTGCTCCTACATAGCACTCCTTCACTGTGCTCCTTCATAGCGTTCCTACATAGCGCTCCTACACAGTGCTCCTACACAGTGCAACCTCACAACGCTCCTTTACTGCGCTCCATCACAGTGCTCCTAAACTTCACTCCTTCATTGTGTCCCTACAGTCTGCTCCTTCACTGCGCGCCATCACAGTGCTCCTACACAGCACTCCTTCACTGTGCTCCTTCACTACGCTCCATCACTGCACTCCTTTTCAGTGTTCCTTCACTGCATTCCTAAACTGTGCACCTTCACAATGCTCCTTCATTTTGTTCCTTCACTGTGCTCCTTCACAGTGCTCCTTCACTGTTCCCCGACACTGCACTCCATCACTTTGCTCCTTCACTGCGCCCCTTCACTGCGCTCATTCACCGTCCTCCCTCCCTGTGCTCCTTCACTGCGTTCCTTCACTGTGCTCCTAATTGTGCTACTTCACTGTGCTCCTTTTCAATGCTCCTTCACTGCGCTCCTTAACCGTGCTCCTTCACTGTGCTCCTTCACTGTGCTCCTACACTGAAATCCTACACTGTGCTCCTTCACTGTTCTCCTTCACTGTGCTCCTACACTGCACTCCTTCACAGTGCTCCATCACGGGGCACCTTCACTGCGTTCCTTCACACCGCTGGTACACATCGTTCCGACACAGCGCTCCTTCACTGTGCTTCTGCACTGCGCACTTTCACTGTGCTCCTTCACAGTGCTCCTACGCAGTGCTCCTTCAATGTGCTCTTTCTCAGTGCTCCTTCACTGCACTCCTTCTCTGCACTCCTTCACCGTGCTCCTTCACTGAGCTCCTTCACTGTGCCCCTACACTGAACTCCTATAATGTGCTCCATCACTCTGCTCCTTCACTGTGCTCCTACACTGCACTCCTTCACAGTGCTCCTTCACTGTTCTCCTTCACTGTGCTCCTACACTGCACTCCTTCACAGTGCTCCGTCACGGGGCACCTTCACTGCGTTTCTTCACACCGCTGGTACACATCGTTCCGACACAGCGCTCCTTCACTGTGCTTCTGCACTGCGCACTTTCACTGTGCTCCTTCACAGTGCTACTACGCAGTGCTCCTTCAATGTGTTCTTTCTCAGTGCTCCTTCACAGTACTCCTACACTGCACCCCTTCACAGTGCTCCTTCACTGCGCTCCTTCACTTTTCTCCTACACAGCGCTCCTTCACTGTGCTCCTTCACAGTGCTCCTACAAAGTGCTCCTTCACTGTGCACCTACACTGCGCTCCTAAACTGCATTCCTTCACAGTGCACCTCCACTGTTCTCCTTCACAGAGATCCTTCTAAAAATACCTTCACTGTGCTCCTTCACAGCGTTCCTACACTGCACTCATTCACTGTGCTCCTACACTGCAATCCTTCGCAGTGACTCTTCAATGCGCTCCTTCACTGTGAGCCTTCACAGCGTTCCTACACAGTGCTCCTTCACTGCGCTCCTTAATTGCACTCCTTCAATGTGCTCCATCATAGCGTTCCTAGATCGCACTCCTACACAGTGCTCCTACAGAGTGCACCTTCACATCTCTCCTTCACAGTGCTCCTTCACAGTGCACCTAATCTGCACTCCTTCACAGTGCTCCTACACTATGCTCCTTCACTGCGCGCCATCACAGTGCTCCTACACAGCACTCCTTCACTGTGCTCCTTCAGTACGCTCCATCACTGCACTACTTCACAGTGATCCTTCACTGCACTCCTAAACTGTGCACCTTCACTCTGCTCCTTCACTTTGCTCCTTCATTTTGCTCCTTCACTCTTCTCCTACACTGCACTCCTTCACTGCGCTCCTTCACTGTGCTCCTTCACTGTGCTCTTTAACAGTGCACCTACACTGCGCTCCTTCACAGTGCTCCTACACTGCACTCCTTCACTGCACTCCTTCACTGGGCTCCTTCACAGTGCTCCTTCACTGTGCTCCGTCACGGTGTTCCTACACAGTACTCCTTCTCTGTACTCCTTCACCGTGCTCCTTCACTGTGCTCCTTCACTGTGCTCCTACACTGCACTCATTCACATTGCTCCTTCACTCTGCTCCTTCACAGCGCTCCTTCACTGGGCTCCTTCACTGGGCTCCTTCACACCACTGGTACACATCGTCCCTACACAGCGCTCCTTCACTGTGCTTCTGCACTGCGCTCTTACACTGTGCTCCTTCACAGTGCTCCTATGCAGTGCTCCTTCAATGTGCTCTTTCTCAGTGCTCCTTCACAGTACTCCTACACTGCACTCCTTCACTGCGCTGCTACACTGCACTTCTTCGCAGTGCTCCTTCACTGCACTCCTTCACTGTGCTCCTTCACTGTGCTCCTTCACTGTGCTCCTTCACAGCATTCCTACACAGTGCTCCTTCACAGTGCTGATTCACTGCGCTCCTTCACTGCGCTCCTTAATTGCGCTCCTTCACTGTGCTCCTTCATAGCGTTCCTACATAGCGCTCCTACACAGGGCTCCTACACAGTGTAACTTCACATCGCTCCTTTACTGCGCTCCATCACAGTGCTCCTAAACTTCACTCCTTCATTTTGTCCCTAAAGTCTGCTCCTTCACTGTGCGCCATCACAGTGCTCCTACATAGCACTCCTTCACTGTGCTCCTTCATAGCGTTCCTACATAGCGCTCCTACACAGTGCTCCTTCACTGTGCACCTACACTGCGCTCCTAAACTGCATTCCTTCACAGTGCACCTCCACTGTTCTCCTTCACAGAGATCCTTCTAAAAATACCTTCACTGTGCTCCTTTACAGCGTTCCTACACTACACTCCTTCACTGTGCTCCTACACTGCAATCCTTCGCAGTGACTCTTAAATGCGCTCCTTCACTGTGATCCTTCACAGCGTTCCTACACAGTGCTCCTTCACACCGCTCCTACACAGTGCTCCTTCACTGCACTCCTTCACTGTGCTCCTTCACAGTGCTCCTTCACTGTGCTCCGTCACGGTGTTCCTACACGTTACTCCTTCTCTGCACTCCTTCACCGTGCTCCTTCACTGAGCTCCTTCACTGTGCCCCTACACTGAACTCCTATAATGTGCTCCATCACTCTGCTCCTTCACTGTGCTCCTACACTGCACTCCTTCACAGTGCTCCTTCACCGGGCTCCTTCACTGTGTTCCTTCACACCGCTGGTACACATCGTTCCTACACAGCGCTTCTTCACTGTGCTTCTACACTGCGCTCTTACACTGTGGTCCTTCACAGTTCTCCTATGCAGTGCTACTTCAATGTGCTCTTTCTCAGTGCTCCTTCACAGTACTCCTACACTGCACTCCTTCACTGTGCTCCTACACTGCACTTCTTTGCAGTGCTCCTTCACTGCACTCCTTCACTGCGCTGCTACACTGCACTTCTTCGCAGTGCTCCTTCACTGCACTCCTTCACTGTGCTCCTTCACTGTGCTCCTTCACTGTGCTCCTTCACAGCATTCCTACACAGTGCTCCTTCACAGTGCTGATTCACTGCGCTCCTTCACTGCGCTCCTTAATTGCGCTCCTTCACTGTGCTCCTTCATAGCGTTCCTACATAGCGCTCCTACACAGTGCTCCTACACAGTGCAACTTCACATCGCTCCTTTACTGCGCTCCATCACAGTGCTCCTAAACTTCACTCCTTCATTTTGTCCCTAAAGTCTGCTCCTTCACTGTGCGCCATCACAGTGCTCCTACATAGCACTCCTTCACTGTGCTCCTTCATAGCGTTCCTACATAGCGCTCCTACACAGTGCTCCTACACAGTGCAACCTCACAACGCTCCTTTACTGCGCTCCATCACAGTGCTCCTAAACTTCACTCCTTCATTGTGTCCCTACAGTCTGCTCCTTCACTGCGCGCCATCACAGTGCTCCTACACAGCACTCCTTCACTGTGCTCCTTCACTACGCTCCATCACTGCACTCCTTTTCAGTGTTCCTTCACTGCATTCCTAAACTGTGCACCTTCACAATGCTCCTTCATTTTGTTCCTTCACTGTGCTCCTTCACAGTGCTCCTTCACTGTTCCCCGACACTGCACTCCATCACTTTGCTCCTTCACTGCGCCCCTTCACTGCGCTCATTCACCGTCCTCCCTCCCTGTGCTCCTTCACTGCGTTCCTTCACTGTGCTCCTAATTGTGCTACTTCACTGTGCTCCTTTTCAATGCTCCTTCACTGCGCTCCTTAACCGTGCTCCTTCACTGTGCTCCTTCACTGTGCTCCTACACTGAAATCCTACACTGTGCTCCTTCACTGTTCTCCTTCACTGTGCTCCTACACTGCACTCCTTCACAGTGCTCCATCACGGGGCACCTTCACTGCGTTCCTTCACACCGCTGGTACACATCGTTCCGACACAGCGCTCCTTCACTGTGCTTCTGCACTGCGCACTTTCACTGTGCTCCTTCACAGTGCTCCTACGCAGTGCTCCTTCAATGTGCTCTTTCTCAGTGCTCCTTCACAGGACTCCTACACTGCACTCCTTCACAGTGCTCCTTCACTGCTCTCCTTCACTTTGCTCCTACACAGCGCTCCTTCACTGTGCTCCTTCACAGTGCTCCTACAAAGTGCTCCTTCACTGTGCACCTACACTGCGCTCCTAAACTGCATTCCTTCACAGTGCACCTCCACTGTTCTCCTTCACAGAGATCCTTCTAAAAATAACTTCACTGTGCTCCTTCACAGCATTCCTACACTGCACTCATTCACTGTGCTCCTACACTGCAATCCTTCGCAGTGACTCTTCAATGCGCTCCTTCACTGTGAGCCTTCACAGCGTTCCTACACAGTGCTCCTTCACTGCGCTCCTTAATTGCGCTCCTTCAATGTGCTCCATCATAGCGTTCCTAGATCGCACTCCTACACAGTGCTCCTACAGAGTGCACCTTCACATCTCTCCTTCACAGTGCTCCTTCACAGTGCACCTAATCTGAACTCCTTCACAGTGCTCCTACACTATGCTCCTTCACTGCGCGCCATCACAGTGCTCCTACACAGCACTCCTTCACTGTGCTCCTTCAGTACGCTCCATCACTGCACTACTTCACAGTGATCCTTCACTGCACTCCTAAACTGTGCACCTTCACTCTGCTCCTTCACTTTGCTCCTTCATTTTGCTCCTTCACTCTTCTCCTACACTGCACTCCTTCACTGCGCTCCTTCACTGTGCTCCTTCACTGTGCTCTTTAACAGTGCACCTACACTGCGCTCCTTCACAGTGCTCCTACACTGCACTCCTTCACTGCACTCCTTCACTGGGCTCCTTCACAGTGCTCCTTCACTGTGCTCCGTCACGGTGTTCCTACACAGTACTCCTTCTCTGTACTCCTTCACCGTGCTCCTTCACTGTGCTCCTTCCCTGTGCTCCTACACTGCACTCATTCACATTGCTCCTTCACTCTGCTCCTTCACAGCGCTCCTTCACTGGGCTCCTTCACTGGGCTCCTTCACACCACTGGTACACATCGTCCCTACACAGCGCTCCTTCACTGTGCTTCTGCACTGCGCTCTTACACTGTGCTCCTTCACAGTGCTCCTATGCAGTGCTCCTTCAATGTGCTCTTTCTCAGTGCTCCTTCACAGTACTCCTACACTGCACTCCTTCACTGCGCTGCTACACTGCACTTCTTCGCAGTGCTCCTTCACTGCACTCCTTCACTGTGCTCCTTCACTGTGCTCCTTCACTGTGCTCCTTCACAGCATTCCTACACAGTGCTCCTTCACAGTGCTGATTCACTGCGCTCCTTCACTGCGCTCCTTAATTGCGCTCCTTCACTGTGCTCCTTCATAGCGTTCCTACATAGCGCTCCTACACAGTGCTCCTACACAGTGCAACTTCACATCGCTCCTTTACTGCGCTCCATCACAGTGCTCCTAAACTTCACTCCTTCATTTTGTCCCTAAAGTCTGCTCCTTCACTGTGCGCCATCACAGTGCTCCTACATAGCACTCCTTCACTGTGCTCCTTCATAGCGTTCCTACATAGCGCTCCTACACAGTGCTCCTACACAGTGCAACCTCACATCGCTCCTTTACTGCGCTCCATCACAGTGCTCCTAAACTTCACTCCTTCATTGTGTCCCTACAGTCTGCTCCTTCACTGCGCGCCATCACAGTGCTCCTACACAGCACTCCTTCACTGTGCTCCTTCACTACGCTCCATCACTGCACTCCTTTTCAGTGTTCCTTCACTGCATTCCTAAACTGTGCACCTTCACAATGCTCCTTCATTTTGTTCCTTCACTGTGCTCCTTCACAGTGCTCCTTCACTGTTCCCCGACACTGCACTCCATCACTTTGCTCCTTCACTGCGCCCCTTCACTGCGCTCATTCACCGTCCTACCTCCCTGTGCTCCTTCACTGCGTTCCTTCACTGTGCTCCTAATTGTGCTACTTCACTGTGCTCCTTTTCAATGCTCCTTCACTGCGCTCCTTAACCGTGCTCCTTCACTGTGCTCCTTCACTGTGCTCCTACACTGAAATCCTACACTGTGCTCCTTCACTGTTCTCCTTCACTGTGCTCCTACACTGCACTCCTTCACAGTGCTCCATCACGGGGCACCTTCACTGCGTTCCTTCACACCGCTGGTACACATCGTTCCGACACAGCGCTCCTTCACTGTGCTTCTGCACTGCGCACTTTCACTGTGCTCCTTCACAGTGCTCCTACGCAGTGCTCCTTCAATGTGCTCTTTCTCAGTGCTCCTTCACAGGACTCCTACACTGCACTCCTTCACAGTGCTCCTTCACTGCTCTCCTTCACTTTGCTCCTACACAGCGCTCCTTCACTGTGCTCCTTCACAGTGCTCCTACAAAGTGCTCCTTCACTGTGCACCTACACTGCGCTCCTAAACTGCATTCCTTCACAGTGCACCTCCACTGTTCTCCTTCACAGAGATCCTTCTAAAAATAACTTCACTGTGCTCCTTCACAGCGTTCCTACACTGCACTCATTCACTGTGCTCCTACACTGCAATCCTTCGCAGTGACTCTTCAATGCGCTCCTTCACTGTGAGCCTTCACAGCGTTCCTACACAGTGCTCCTTCACTGCGCTCCTTAATTGCGCTCCTTCAATGTGCTCCATCATAGCGTTCCTAGATCGCACTCCTACACAGTGCTCCTACAGAGTGCACCTTCACATCTCTCCTTCACAGTGCTCCTTCACAGTGCACCTAATCTGCACTCATTCACAGTGCTCCTACACTATGCTCCTTCACTGCGCGCCATCACAGTGCTCCTACACAGCACTCCTTCACTGTGCTCCTTCAGTACGCTCCATCACTGCACTACTTCACAGTGATCCTTCACTGCACTCCTAAACTGTGCACCTTCACTCTGCTCCTTCACTTTGCTCCTTCATTTTGCTCCTTCACTCTTCTCCTACACTGCACTCCTTCACTGCACTCCTTCACTGTGCTCCTTCACTGTGCTCTTTAACAGTGCACCTACACTGCGCTCCTTCACAGTGCTCCTACACTGCACTCCTTCACTGCACTCCTTCACTGGGCTCCTTCACAGTGCTCCTTCACTGTGCTCCGTCACGGTGTTCCTACACAGTACTCCTTCTCTGTACTCCTTCACCGTGCTCCTTCACTGTGCTCCTTCACTGTGCTCCTACACTGCACTCATTCACATTGCTCCTTCACTCTGCTCCTTCACAGCGCTCCTTCACTGGGCTCCTTCACTGGGCTCCTTCACACCACTGGTACACATCGTCCCTACACAGCGCTCCTTCACTGTGCTTCTGCACTGCGCTCTTACACTGTGCTCCTTCACAGTGCTCCTATGCAGTGCTCCTTCAATGTGCTCTTTCTCAGTGCTCCTTCACAGTACTCCTACACTGCACTCCTTCACTGCGCTGCTACACTGCACTTCTTCGCAGTGCTCCTTCACTGCACTCCTTCACTGTGCTCCTTCACTGTGCTCCTTCACTGTGCTCCTTCACAGCATTCCTACACAGTGCTCCTTCACAGTGCTGATTCACTGCGCTCCTTCACTGCGCTCCTTAATTGCGCTCCTTCACTGTGCTCCTTCATAGCGTTCCTACATAGCGCTCCTACACAGTGCTCCTACACAGTGCAACTTCACATCGCTCCTTTACTGCGCTCCATCACAGTGCTCCTAAACTTCACTCCTTCATTTTGTCCCTAAAGTCTGCTCCTTCACTGTGCGCCATCACAGTGCTCCTACATAGCACTCCTTCACTGTGCTCCTTCATAGCGTTCCTACATAGCGCTCCTACACAGTGCTCCTACACAGTGCAACCTCACATCGCTCCTTTACTGCGCTCCATCACAGTGCTCCTAAACTTCACTCCTTCATTGTGTCCCTACAGTCTGCTCCTTCACTGCGCGCCATCACAGTGCTCCTACACAGCACTCCTTCACTGTGCTCCTTCACTACGCTCCATCACTGCACTCCTTTTCAGTGTTCCTTCACTGCATTCCTAAACTGTGCACCTTCACAATGCTCCTTCATTTTGTTCCTTCACTGTGCTCCTTCACAGTGCTCCTTCACTGTTCCCCGACACTGCACTCCATCACTTTGCTCCTTCACTGCGCCCCTTCACTGCGCTCATTCACCGTCCTCCCTCCCTGTGCTCCTTCACTGCGTTCCTTCACTGTGCTCCTAATTGTGCTACTTCACTGTGCTCCTTTTCAATGCTCCTTCACTGCGCTCCTTAACCGTGCTCCTTCACTGTGCTCCTTCACTGTGCTCCTACACTGAAATCCTACACTGTGCTCCTTCACTGTTCTCCTTCACTGTGCTCCTACACTGCACTCCTTCACAGTGCTCCATCACGGGGCACCTTCACTGCGTTCCTTCACACCGCTGGTACACATCGTTCCGACACAGCGCTCCTTCACTGTGCTTCTGCACTGCGCACTTTCACTGTGCTCCTTCACAGTGCTCCTACGCAGTGCTCCTTCAATGTGCTCTTTCTCAGTGCTCCTTCACAGTACTCCTACACTGCACTCCTTCACTGCGCTGCTACACTGCACTTCTTCGCAGTGCTCCTTCACTGCACTCCTTCACTGTGCTCCTTCACTGTGCTCCTTCACTGTGCTCCTTCACAGCATTCCTACACAGTGCTCCTTCACAGTGCTGATTCACTGCGCTCCTTCACTGCGCTCCTTAATTGCGCTCCTTCACTGTGCTCCTTCATAGCGTTCCTACATAGCGCTCCTACACAGTGCTCCTACACAGTGCAACTTCACATCGCTCCTTTACTGCGCTCCATCACAGTGCTCCTAAACTTCACTCCTTCATTTTGTCCCTAAAGTCTGCTCCTTCACTGTGCGCCATCACAGTGCTCCTACATAGCACTCCTTCACTGTGCTCCTTCATAGCGTTCCTACATAGCGCTCCTACACAGTGCTCCTACACAGTGCAACCTCACATCGCTCCTTTACTGCGCTCCATCACAGTGCTCCTAAACTTCACTCCTTCATTGTGTCCCTACAGTCTGCTCCTTCACTGCGCGCCATCACAGTGCTCCTACACAGCACTCCTTCACTGTGCTCCTTCACTACGCTCCATCACTGCACTCCTTTTCAGTGTTCCTTCACTGCATTCCTAAACTGTGCACCTTCACAATGCTCCTTCATTTTGTTCCTTCACTGTGCTCCTTCACAGTGCTCCTTCACTGTTCCCCGACACTGCACTCCATCACTTTGCTCCTTCACTGCGCCCCTTCACTGCGCTCATTCACCGTCCTCCCTCCCTGTGCTCCTTCACTGCGTTCCTTCACTGTGCTCCTAATTGTGCTACTTCACTGTGCTCCTTTTCAATGCTCCTTCACTGCGCTCCTTAACCGTGCTCCTTCACTGTGCTCCTTCACTGTGCTCCTACACTGAAATCCTACACTGTGCTCCTTCACTGTTCTCCTTCACTGTGCTCCTACACTGCACTCCTTCACAGTGCTCCATCACGGGGCACCTTCACTGCGTTCCTTCACACCGCTGGTACACATCGTTCCGACACAGCGCTCCTTCACTGTGCTTCTGCACTGCGCACTTTCACTGTGCTCCTTCACAGTGCTCCTACGCAGTGCTCCTTCAATGTGCTCTTTCTCAGTGCTCCTTCACAGGACTCCTACACTGCACTCCTTCACAGTGCTCCTTCACTGCTCTCCTTCAGTTTGCTCCTACACAGCGCTCCTTCACTGTGCTCCTTCACAGTGCTCCTACAAAGTGCTCCTTCACTGTGCACCTACACTGCGCTCCTAAACTGCATTCCTTCACAGTGCACCTCCACTGTTCTCCTTCACAGAGATCCTTCTAAAAATAACTTCACTGTGCTCCTTCACAGCGTTCCTACACTGCACTCATTCACTGTGCTCCTACACTGCAATCCTTCGCAGTGACTCTTAAATGCGCTCCTTCACTGTGATCCTTCACAGCGTTCCTACACAGTGCTCCTTCACACCGCTCCTGCACCGTGCTCCTTCACTGCACTCCTTCACTCTGCTCCTTCACAGTGCTCCTTCACTGTGCTCCGTCACGGTATTCCTACACATTATTCCTTCTCTGCACTCCTTCACCGTGCTCCTTCACTGAGCTCCTTCACTGTGCCCCTACACTGAACTCCTATACTGTGCTCCTTCACTCTGCTCCTTCACTGTGCTCCTACACTGCACTCCTTCACAGTGCTCCTTCACCGGGCTCCTTCACTGTGTTCCTTCACACCGCTGGTACACATCATTCCTACACAGCGCTCCTTCACTGTGCTTCTACACTGCGCTCTTACACTGTGCTCCTTCACAGTGCTCCTATGCAGTGCTCCTTCCATGTGCGCTTTCTCAGTGCTCCTTCACAGTACTCCTACACTGCACTCCTTCACTGTGCTCCTACACTGCACTTCTTTGCAGTGCCCCTTCACTGCACTCCTTCACTGTGCTCCTTCACTGTGCTCCTTCACTGTGCTCCTTCACAGCATTCCTACACAGTGCTCCTTCACTGCGCTCCTTCACTGCACTCCTTTTTTGCGCTCCTTCACTGTGCTCCTTCATAGCGTTCCTACATAGCACTCCTACACAGTGCTCCTTCATAGCGTTCCTACATAGCACTCCTACACAGTGCTCCTACACAGTGCACCTTCACAGTGCTCCTTCACAGTGCTCCTTCACTGTGCTCCTTCACTGCGCTCCATCACAGTGCTCCTAAACTTCACTCCTTCACTGTACCCCTACACTCTGCTCCTTCACTGCGTGCCATCACAGTGCTCCTACAAGGCACTCCTTCACTGTGCTCCTTCACTACGCTCCATCACTGCACTCCTTTACAGTGCTCCTTCACTGCATTCCTAAACTGTGCACCTTAACTCTGCTCCTTCATTTTGCTCCTTCACTGTGCTCCTTCCCAGTGCTCCTTCACTGTTCCCCGACACTGCACTCCTTCACTGTGCTCCTTTACTGCGCTCCTTCACTGTGCTCCTTCACTGTGCTCCTTCACTGTGCTCCTACACTGTACTCCTTCATTGCGCTCAATCACTGTGCTCTTTCACTGTGCTCCCTCACAGTGCTCCTTCACTGCGCTCCTTCACAGTGCTCCTACACTGCACTCCTTCACTGCGCTCCTTCACTGTGCTCCTTCACAGTGCTCCTTCACTGTTCTCCGTCACTGTGTTCCTACACAGTACTCCTTCACTGCGCTCCTTCACCGTCCTCCCTCTCTGTGCTACTTCACTGCGCTCCTTCACTGTGCTCCTAATTGCGCTAATTCTCTTTGCTCCTTTTCAATGCTCCTTCACTGCGCTCCTTCACCGTGCACCTTCACTATGCTCCTTTACTGTGCTCCTACACTGAACTCCTACACTGTGCTCCTTCACTGTTCTCCTTCACTGCGCTCCTACACTGCACTCCTTCACATTGCTCCGTCACTGCGCTCCGTCACTTTGCTCCTACACAGCGCTCCTTCACTGTGCTCCTTCACAGTGCTCCTACAAAGTGCTCCTTCACTGTGCACCTACACTGCGCTCCTAAACTGCATTCCTTCACAGTGAACCTCCACTGTTCTCCTTCACAGAGTTCCTTCTAAAAATACCTTCACTGTGCTCCTTCACAGCGTTCCTACACTGCACTCCTTCACTGTGCTCCTACACTGCAATTCTTCGCAGTGACTCTTAAATGCGCTCCTTCACTGTGATCCTTCACAGCGTTCCTACACAGTGCTCCTTCACACCGCTCCTACACAGTGCTCCTTCACTGCACTCCTTCACTGCACTCCTTCACAGTGCTCCTTCACTGCGCTCTTTCACTGTGCTCCTTCACAGCATTCCTTCACAGTGCTCCTTCACAGTGCTCCTTCACTGCGCTCCTTCACTGCGCTCCTTAATTGCGCTCCTTCACTGTGCTCCTTCATAGCGTTCCTACATAGCACTCCTACACAGTGCTCCTACACAGTGCACCTTCACATCGCTCCTTCACAGTGCTCCTTCACAGTGCTCCTTCACTGTGCTCCTTCACTGCGCCCCATCACAGTGCTCCTAAACTTCACTCCTTCACTGTACCCCTACACTCTGCTCCTTCACTGCGTGCCATCACAGTGCTCCTACAAGCCCCTCCTTCACTGTGCTCCTTCACTACGCTCCATCACTGCACTCCTTTACAGTGCTCCTTCACTGCATTCCTAAACTGTGCACCTTAACTCTGCTCCTTCATTTTGCTCCTTCACTGTGCTCCTTCACAGTGCTCCTTCACTGTTCCCCGACACTGCACTCCTTCACTGTGCTCCTTCACTGCGCTCCTTCACTGTGCTCCTTCACTGTGCTCCTTCACTGTGCTCCTTCACTGCACTCCTTCACTGTGCTCGTACATTACACTGCTTCACTGCACTCCTTCACTGTGCTCTTTCACTTTGCTCTTTCACTGTGCTCCTTCACTGTGCTCCTTCACTGTGCTCCTACACTGCACTCCTTCACTGTGCTCAATCACTGTGCTCCTTCACTGTGCTCCCTCACTGTGCTCCTTCACTGCGCTCCTTCACAGTGCTCCTACACTGCACTCCTTCTTTGCGCTCCTACATTGAACTCCTACTCTGTGCTCCTTCACTGTTCTCCTTCACTGTGCTCCTACACTGCGCTCCTTCACAGTGCTCCATCACGGGGCTCCTTCACTGCGTTCCTTCACACCGCTGGTACACATCGTTCCTACACAGCGCTCCTTCACTGTGCTTCTGCACTGCGCACTTTCACTGTGCTCCTTCACAGTGCTCCTACGCAGTGCTCCTTCAATGTGTTCTTTCTCAGTGCTCCTTCACAGTACTCCTACACTGCACTCCTTCACAGTGCTCCTTCGCTGCTCTCCTTCACTTTGCTCCTACACAGCGCTCCTTCACTGTGCTCCTTCACAGTGCTCCTACAAAGTGCTCCTTCACTGTGCACCTACACTGCGCTCCTAAACTGCATTCCTTCACAGTGCACCTACACTGTGCTCCTTCACAGAGATCCATCTATTCATACTTTCACTGTGCTCCTTCACAGCGTTCCTACACTGCACTCCTTCACTGTGCTCCTACACTGCAATCCTTCTCAGTGACTCTTCAATGTGCTCCTTCACTGTGATCCTTCACAGCATTCCTACACAGTGCTCCTTCACACCGCTCCTACACAGTGCTCCTTCACTGCACTCCTTCACTCTGCTCCTTCACTGTGCTCTTTAACAGTGCAGCTACACTGCGCTCCTTTACAGTGCTCCTACACTGCACTCCTTCACTGCACTCCTTCACTGGGCTCCTTCACAGTGCTCCTTCACTGCGCTCCTTAATTGCGCTCCTTCAATGTGCACCATCATAGCGTTCCTACATAGCACTCCTACAGAGTGCTCCTACAGACTGCACCTTCACATATCTCCTTCACAGTGCTCCTTCACAGTGCACCTAATCTGCACTCCTTCACAGTGCTCCTACACTATGCTCCTTCACTGCGCGCCATCACAGTGCTCCTACACAGCACTCCTTCACTGTGCTCCTTCAATACGCTCCATCACTGCACTCCTTCACAGTGATCCTTCACTGCACTCCTAAACTGTGCACCTTCACTCTGCTCCTTCACTGTGCTCCTTCATTTTGCTCCTTCACTCTTCTCCTACACTGCACTCCTTCACTGCGCTCCTTCGCTGTGCTCCTTCACTGTGCTCTTTAACAGTGCACCTATACTGCGCTCCTTCACAGTGCTCCTACACTGCACTCCTTCACTGCAATCCTTCACTGGGCTCCTTCACAGTGCTCCTTCACTGTGCTCCGTCACGGGTTTCCTACACAGTACTCCTTCTCTGTACTCCTTCACCGTGCTCCTTCACTGTTCTTCTTCACTGTGCCCCTACACTGAACTCCTATACTGTGCTCCTTCACTCTGCTCCTTCACTGTGCTCCTACACTGCACTCCTTCACAGTGCTCCTTCACTGCGCTCTTTCACTGTGCTCCTTCACAGCATTCCTACACAGTGCTCCTTCACAGTGCTCCTTCACTGCGCTCCTTCACTGCGCTCCTTAATTGCGCTCCTTCACTGTGCTCCTTCATAGCGTTCCTACATAGCACTCCTACACAGTGCTCCTACACAGTGCACCTTCACATCGCTCCTTCACAGTGCTCCTTCACAGTGCTCCTTCACTGTGCTCCTTCACTGCGCCCCATCACAGTGCTCCTAAACTTCACTCCTTCACTGTACCCCTACACTCTGCTCCTTCACTGCGTGCCATCACAGTGCTCCTACAAGCCCCTCCTTCACTGTGCTCCTTCACTACGCTCCATCACTGCACTCCTTTACAGTGCTCCTTCACTGCATTCCTAAACTGTGCACCTTAACTCTGCTCCTTCATTTTGCTCCTTCACTGTGCTCCTTCACAGTGCTCCTTCACTGTTCCCCGACACTGCACTCCTTCACTGTGCTCCTTCACTGTGCTCCTTCACTGTGCTCCTTCACTGTGCTCCTACACTGCACTCCTTCACTGTGCTCAATCACTGTGCTCCTTCACTGTGCTCCCTCACAGTGCTCCTTCACTGCGCTCCTTCACAGTGCTCCTACACTGCACTCCTTCTTTGCGCTCCTACATTGAACTCCTACTCTGTGCTCCTTCACTGTTCTCCTTCACTGTGCTCCTACACTGCGCTCCTTCACAGTGCTCCATCACGGGGCTCCTTCACTGCGTTCCTTCACACCGCTGGTACACATCGTTCCTACACAGCGCTCCTTCACTGTGCTTCTGCACTGCGCACTTTCACTGTGCTCCTTCACAGTGCTCCTACGCAGTGCTCCTTCAATGTGCTCTTTCTCAGTGCTCCTTCACAGTACTCCTACACTGCACTCCTTCACAGTGCTCCTTCGCTGCGCTCCTTCACTTTGCTCCTACACAGCGCTCCTTCACTGTGCTCCTTCACAGTGCTCCTACAAAGTGCTCCTTCACTGTGCACCTACACTGCGCTCCTAAACTGCATTCCTTCACAGTGCACCTCCACTGTTCTCCTTCACAGAGATCCTTCTAAAAATTCCTTCACTGTGCTCCTTCACAGCGTTCCTACACTGCACTCATTCACTGTGCTCCTACACTGCAATCCTTCGCAGTGACTCTTCAATGTGCTCCTTCACTGTGATCCTTCACAGCATTCCTACACAGTGCTCCTTCACACCGCTCCTACACAGTGCTCCTTCACTGCACTCCTTCACTCTGCTCCTTCACTGTGCTCTTTAACAGTGCAGCTACACTGCGCTCCTTTACAGTGCTCCTACACTGCACTCCTTCACTGCACTCCTTCACTGGGCTCCTTCACAGTGCTCCTTCACTGCGCTCCTTAATTGCGCTCCTTCAATGTGCACCATCATAGCGTTCCTACATAGCACTCCTACAGAGTGCTCCTACAGACTGCACCTTCACATATCTCCTTCACAGTGCTCCTTCACAGTGCACCTAATCTGCACTCCTTCACAGTGCTCCTACACTATGCTCCTTCACTGCGCGCCATCACAGTGCTCCTACACAGCACTCCTTCACTGTGCTCCTTCAATACGCTCCATCACTGCACTCCTTCACAGTGATCCTTCACTGCACTCCTAAACTGTGCACCTTCACTCTGCTCCTTCACTGTGCTCCTTCATTTTGCTCCTTCACTCTTCTCCTACACTGCACTCCTTCACTGCGCTCCTTCGCTGTGCTCCTTCACTGTGCTCTTTAACAGTGCACCTATACTGCGCTCCTTCACAGTGCTCCTACACTGCACTCCTTCACTGCACTCCTTCACTGGGCTCCTTCACAGTGCTCCTTCACTGTGCTCCGTCACGGTGTTCCTACACAGTACTCCTTCTCTGTACTCCTTCACCGTGCTCCTTCACTGTTCTTCTTCACTGTGCCCCTACACAGTACTCCTATACTGTGCTCCTTCACTCTGCTCCTTCACTGTGCTCCTACACTGCACTCCTTCACAGTGCTCCTTCACTGCGCTCTTTCACTGTGCTCCTTCACAGCATTCCTACACAGTGCTCCTTCACAGTGCTCCTTCACTGCGCTCCTTCACTGCGCTCCTTAATTGCGCTCCTTCACTGTGCTCCTTCATAGCGTTCCTACATAGCACTCCTACAAAGTGCTCCTACACAGTGCACCTTCACATCGCTCCTTCACAGTGCTCCTTCACAGTGCTCCTTCACTGTGCTCCTTCACTGCGCCCCATCACAGTGCTCCTAAACTTCACTCCTTCAATGTACCCCTACACTCTGCTCCTTCACTGCGTGCCATCACAGTGCTCCTACAAGCCCCTCCTTCACTGTGCTCCTTCACTACGCTCCATCACTGCACTCCTTTACAGTGCTCCTTCACTGCATTCCTAAACTGTGCACCTTAACTCTGCTCCTTCATTTTGCTCCTTCACTGTGCTCCTTCACAGTGCTCCTTCACTGTTCCCCGACACTGCACTCCTTCACTGTGCTCCTTCACTGCGCTCCTTCACTGTGCTCCTTCACTGTGCTCGTACATTACACTGCTTCACTGCACTCCTTCACTGTGCTCTTTCACTTTGCTCTTTCACTGTGCTCCTTCACTGTGCTCCTTCACTGTGCTCCTACACTGCACTCCTTCACTGTGCTCAATCACTGTGCTCCTTCACTGTGCTCCCTCACAGTGCTCCTTCACTGCGCTCCTTCACAGTGCTCCTACACTGCACTCCTTCTTTGCGCTCCTACATTGAACTCCTACTCTGTGCTCCTTCACTGTTCTCCTTCACTGTGCTCCTACACTGCGCTCCTTCACAGTGCTCCATCACGGGGCTCCTTCACTGCGTTCCTTCACACCGCTGGTACACATCGTTCCTACACAGCGCTCCTTCACTGTGCTTCTGCACTGCGCACTTTCACTGTGCTCCTTCACAGTGCTCCTACGCAGTGCTCCTTCAATGTGCTCTTTCTCAGTGCTCCTTCACAGTACTCCTACACTGCACTCCTTCACAGTGCTCCTTCGCTGCGCTCCTTCACTTTGCTCCTACACAGCGCTCCTTCACTGTGCTCCTTCACAGTGCTCCTACAAAGTGCTCCTTCACTGTGCACCTACACTGCGCTCCTAAACTGCATTCCTTCACAGTGCACCTACACTGTGCTCCTTCACAGAGATCCATCTATTCATACTTTCACTGTGCTCCTTCACAGCATTCCTACACTGCACTCCTTCACTATGCTCCTACACTGCAATCCTTCTCAGTGACTCTTCAAAGTGCTCCTTCACTGTGATCCTTCACAGCGTTCCTACACAGTGCTCCTTCACACCGCTCCTACACAGTGCTCCTTCACTGCACTCCTTCACTCTGCTCCTTCACTGTGCTCTTTAACAGTGCAGCTACACTGCGCTCCTTCACAGTGCTCCTACACTGCACTCCTTCACTGCACTCCTTCACTGGGCTCCTTCACAGTGCTCCTTCACTGCGCTCCTTAATTGCGCTCCTTCAATGTGCTCCATCATAGCGTTCCTACATAGCACTCCTACAGAGTGCTCCTACAGACTGCACCTTCACATATCTCCTTCACAGTGCTCCTTCACAGTGCACCTAATCTGCACTCCTTCACAGTGCTCCTACACTATGCTCCTTCACTGCGCGCCATCACAGTGCTCCTACACAGCACTCCTTCACTGTGCTCCTTCAATACGCTCCATCACTGCACTCCTTCACAGTGATCCTTCACTGCACTCCTAAACTGTGCACCTTCACTCTGCTCCTTCACTGTGCTCCTTCATTTTGCTCCTTCACTCTTCTCCTACACTGCACTCCTTCACTGCGCTCCTTCGCTGTGCTCCTTCACTGTGCTCTTTAACAGTGCACCTATACTGCGCTCCTTCACAGTGCTCCTACACTGCACTCCTTCACTGCACTCCTTCACTGGGCTCCTTCACAGTGCTCCTTCACTGTGCTCCGTCACGGGTTTCCTACACAGTACTCCTTCTCTGTACTCCTTCACCGTGCTCCTTCACTGTTCTTCTTCACTGTGCCCCTACACTGAACTCCTATACTGTGCTCCTTCACTCTGCTCCTTCACTGTGCTCCTACACTGCACTCCTTCACAGTGCTCCTTCACTGGGCTCCTTCACTGTGCTCCTTCACACCACCGGTACACCTCGTCCCTACACAGCGCCCTTCACTGTGCTTCTGCACTGCGCTCTTACACTGTGCTCCTTCACAGTGCTCCTATGCAGTTCTCCTTCAATGTGCTCTTTATCAGTGCTCCTTCACAGTACTCCTACACTCCACTCCTTCACTGTGCTCCTACACTGCACTTCTTTGCAGTGCTCCTTCAATGCACTCCTTCACTGTGCTCCTTCACTGTGCTCCTTCACTGTGCTCCTTCACAGCATTCCTACACAGTGCTCCTTCACAGTGCTCCTTCACTGCGCTCCTTCACTGCGCTCCTTAATTGCGCTCCTTCACTGTGCTCCTTCATAGCGTTCCTACATAGCACTCCTACACAGTGCTCCTACACAGTGCACCTTCACATCGCTCCTTCACAGTGCTCCTTCACAGTGCTCCTTCACTGTGCTCCTTCACTGCGCCCCATCACAGTGCTCCTAAACTTCACTCCTTCACTGTACCCCTACACTCTGCTCCTTCACTGCGTGCCATCACAGTGCTCCTACAAGCCCCTCCTTCACTGTGCTCCTTCACTACGCTCCATCACTGCACTCCTTTACAGTGCTCCTTCACTGCATTCCTAAACTGTGCACCTTAATTCTGCTCCTTCTTTTTGCTCCTTCACTGTGCTCCTTCACAGTGCTCCTTCACTGTTCCCCGACACTGCACTCCTTCACTGTGCTACTTCACTGTGCTCCTTCACAGTGCTCCTATGCAGTGCTCCTTCAATATCCTCTTTTTCAGTGCTCCTTCACAGTACTCCTACACTGCACTTCTTCACTACGCTGCTACACTGCACTTCTTCGCAGTGCTCCTTCACTGCACTCCTTCACTGTGCTCCTTCACTGTGCTCCTTCACTGTGCTCCTTCACAGCATTCCTACACAGTGCTCTTTCACAGTGCTCATTCACTGCGCTCCTTCACTGCGCTCTTTAATTGCGCTCCTTCACTGTGCTCCTTCATAGCGTTCCTACATAGCGCTCCTACACAGTGCGCCTACACAGTGCAACTTCACATCGCTCCTTTAATGCGCTCCATCACAGTGCACCTAAACTTCACTCCTTCATTGTGTCCCTAAGGTCTGCTCCTTCACTGCGCGCCATCACAGTGCTCCTACACAGCACTCCTTCACTGTGCTCCTTCATAGCGTTCCTACATAGCGCTCCTACACAGTGCTCCTACACAGTGCAACCTCACATCGCTCCTTTACTGCGCTCCATCACAGTGCTCCTAAACTTCACTCCTTCATTGTGTCCCTACAGTCTGCTCCTTCACTGCGCGCCATCACAGTGCTCCTACACAGCACTCCTTCACTGTGCCCCTTCACTACGCTCCATCACTGCACTCCTTTTCAGTGTTCCTTCACTGCATTCCTAAACTGTGCACCTTCACACTGCTCCTTCATTTTGCTCCTTCACTGTGCTCCTTCACAGTGCTCCTTCACTGTTCCCCGACACTGCACTCCTTCACTGTGCTCCTTCACTGCGCCCCTGCACTGCGCTCCTTCACTTTCCTCCCTCCCTGTGCTACTTCACTGCGCTCCTTCACTGTGCTCCTAATTGTGCTACTTCACTGTGCTCCTTTTCAATGCTCCTTCACTGCGCTCCTTCACCGTGCTCCTTCACTGTGCTCCTTCACTGTGCTCCTACACTGAACTCCTACACTGTGCTCCTTCACTGTTCTCCTTCACAGTGCTCCTTCACTGTTCCCCGACACTGCACTCCTTCACTGTGCTCCTTCACTGCGCCCCTGCACTGCGCTCCTTCACTTTCCTCCCTCCCTGTGCTACTTCACTGCGCTCCTTCACTGTGCTCCTAATTGTGCTACTTCACTGTGCTCCTTTTCAATGCTCCTTCACTGCGCTCCTTCACCGTGCTCCTTCACTGTGCTCCTTCACTGTGCTCCTACACTGAACTCCTACACTGTGCTCCTTCACTGTTCTCCTTCACTGTGCTCCTACACTGCACTCCTTCACAGTGCTCCGTCACGGGGCACCTTCACTGCGTTCCTTCACACCGCTGGTACACATCGTTCCTACACAGCGCTCCTTCACTGTGCTTCTGCACTGCGCACTTTCACTGTGCTCCTTCACAGTGCTCCTACGCAGTGCTCCTTCAATGTGCTCTTTCTCAGTGCTCCTTCACAGTACTCCTACACTGCACTCCTTCACAGTGCTCCTTCGCTGCGCTCCTTCACTTTGCTCCTACACAGCGCTCCTTCACTGTGCTCCTTCACAGTGCTCCTACAAAGTGCTCCTTCACTGTGCACCTACACTGCGCTCCTAAACTGCATTCCTTCACAGTGCACCTCCACTGTTCTCCTTCACAGAGATCCTTCTAAAAATACCTTCACTGTGCTCCTTCACAGCGTTCCTACACTGCACTCATTCACTGTGCTCCTACACTGCAATCCTTCGCAGTGACTCTTCAATGTGCTCCTTCACTGTGATCCTTCACAGCATTCCTACACAGTGCTCCTTCACACCGCTCCTACACAGTGCTCCTTCACTGCACTCCTTCACTCTGCTCCTTCACTGTGCTCTTTAACAGTGCAGCTACACTGCGCTCCTTTACAGTGCTCCTACACTGCACTCCTTCACTGCACTCCTTCACTGGGCTCCTTCACAGTGCTCCTTCACTGCGCTCCTTAATTGCGCTCCTTCAATGTGCACCATCATAGCGTTCCTACATAGCACTCCTACAGAGTGCTCCTACAGACTGCACCTTCACATATCTCCTTCACAGTGCTCCTTCACAGTGCACCTAATCTGCACTCCTTCACAGTGCTCCTACACTATGCTCCTTCACTGCGCGCCATCACAGTGCTCCTACACAGCACTCCTTCACTGTGCTCCTTCAATACGCTCCATCACTGCACTCCTTCACAGTGATCCTTCACTGCACTCCTAAACTGTGCACCTTCACTCTGCTCCTTCACTGTGCTCCTTCATTTTGCTCCTTCACTCTTCTCCTACACTGCACTCCTTCACTGCGCTCCTTCGCTGTGCTCCTTCACTGTGCTCTTTAACAGTGCACCTATACTGCGCTCCTTCACAGTGCTCCTACACTGCACTCCTTCACTGCACTCCTTCACTGGGCTCCTTCACAGTGCTCCTTCACTGTGCTCCGTCACGGTGTTCCTACACAGTACTCCTTCTCTGTACTCCTTCACCGTGCTCCTTCACTGTTCTTCTTCACTGTGCCCCTACACAGTACTCCTATACTGTGCTCCTTCACTCTGCTCCTTCACTGTGCTCCTACACTGCACTCCTTCACAGTGCTCCTTCACTGCGCTCTTTCACTGTGCTCCTTCACAGCATTCCTACACAGTGCTCCTTCACAGTGCTCCTTCACTGCGCTCCTTCACTGCGCTCCTTAATTGCGCTCCTTCACTGTGCTCCTTCATAGCGTTCCTACATAGCACTCCTACAAAGTGCTCCTACACAGTGCACCTTCACATCGCTCCTTCACAGTGCTCCTTCACAGTGCTCCTTCACTGTGCTCCTTCACTGCGCCCCATCACAGTGCTCCTAAACTTCACTCCTTCAATGTACCCCTACACTCTGCTCCTTCACTGCGTGCCATCACAGTGCTCCTACAAGCCCCTCCTTCACTGTGCTCCTTCACTACGCTCCATCACTGCACTCCTTTACAGTGCTCCTTCACTGCATTCCTAAACTGTGCACCTTAACTCTGCTCCTTCATTTTGCTCCTTCACTGTGCTCCTTCACAGTGCTCCTTCACTGTTCCCCGACACTGCACTCCTTCACTGTGCTCCTTCACTGCGCTCCTTCACTGTGCTCCTTCACTGTGCTCGTACATTACACTGCTTCACTGCACTCCTTCACTGTGCTCTTTCACTTTGCTCTTTCACTGTGCTCCTTCACTGTGCTCCTTCACTGTGCTCCTACACTGCACTCCTTCACTGTGCTCAATCACTGTGCTCCTTCACTGTGCTCCCTCACAGTGCTCCTTCACTGCGCTCCTTCACAGTGCTCCTACACTGCACTCCTTCTTTGCGCTCCTACATTGAACTCCTACTCTGTGCTCCTTCACTGTTCTCCTTCACTGTGCTCCTACACTGCGCTCCTTCACAGTGCTCCATCACGGGGCTCCTTCACTGCGTTCCTTCACACCGCTGGTACACATCGTTCCTACACAGCGCTCCTTCACTGTGCTTCTGCACTGCGCACTTTCACTGTGCTCCTTCACAGTGCTCCTACGCAGTGCTCCTTCAATGTGCTCTTTCTCAGTGCTCCTTCACAGTACTCCTACACTGCACTCCTTTACAGTGCTCCTTCGCTGCGCTCCTTCACTTTGCTCCTACACAGCGCTCCTTCACTGTGCTCCTTCACAGTGCTCCTACAAAGTGCTCCTTCACTGTGCACCTACACTGCGCTCCTAAACTGCATTCCTTCACAGTGCACCTACACTGTGCTCCTTCACAGAGATCCATCTATTCATACTTTCACTGTGCTCCTTCACAGCGTTCCTACACTGCACTCCTTCACTATGCTCCTACACTGCAATCCTTCTCAGTGACTCTTCAAAGTGCTCCTTCACTGTGATCCTTCACAGCGTTCCTACACAGTGCTCCTTCACACCGCTCCTACACAGTGCTCCTTCACTGCACTCCTTCACTCTGCTCCTTCACTGTGCTCTTTAACAGTGCAGCTACACTGCGCTCCTTCACAGTGCTCCTACACTGCACTCCTTCACTGCACTCCTTCACTGGGCTCCTTCACAGTGCTCCTTCACTGCGCTCCTTAATTGCGCTCCTTCAATGTGCTCCATCATAGCGTTCCTACATAGCACTCCTACAGAGTGCTCCTACAGACTGCACCTTCACATATCTCCTTCACAGTGCTCCTTCACAGTGCACCTAATCTGCACTCCTTCACAGTGCTCCTACACTATGCTCCTTCACTGCGCGCCATCACAGTGCTCCTACACAGCACTCCTTCACTGTGCTCCTTCAATACGCTCCATCACTGCACTCCTTCACAGTGATCCTTCACTGCACTCCTAAACTGTGCACCTTCACTCTGCTCCTTCACTGTGCTCCTTCATTTTGCTCCTTCACTCTTCTCCTACACTGCACTCCTTCACTGCGCTCCTTCGCTGTGCTCCTTCACTGTGCTCTTTAACAGTGCACCTATACTGCGCTCCTTCACAGTGCTCCTACACTGCACTCCTTCACTGCACTCCTTCACTGGGCTCCTTCACAGTGCTCCTTCACTGTGCTCCGTCACGGGTTTCCTACACAGTACTCCTTCTCTGTACTCCTTCACCGTGCTCCTTCACTGTTCTTCTTCACTGTGCCCCTACACTGAACTCCTATACTGTGCTCCTTCACTCTGCTCCTTCACTGTGCTCCTACACTGCACTCCTTCACAGTGCTCCTTCACTGGGCTCCTTCACTGTGCTCCTTCACACCACCGGTACACCTCGTCCCTACACAGCGCCCTTCACTGTGCTTCTGCACTGCGCTCTTACACTGTGCTCCTTCACAGTGCTCCTATGCAGTTCTCCTTCAATGTGCTCTTTATCAGTGCTCCTTCACAGTACTCCTACACTCCACTCCTTCACTGTGCTCCTACACTGCACTTCTTTGCAGTGCTCCTTCAATGCACTCCTTCACTGTGCTCCTTCACTGTGCTCCTTCACTGTGCTCCTTCACAGCATTCCTACACAGTGCTCCTTCACAGTGCTCCTTCACTGCGCTCCTTCACTGCGCTCCTTAATTGCGCTCCTTCACTGTGCTCCTTCATAGCGTTCCTACATAGCACTCCTACACAGTGCTCCTACACAGTGCACCTTCACATCGCTCCTTCACAGTGCTCCTTCACAGTGCTCCTTCACTGTGCTCCTTCACTGCGCCCCATCACAGTGCTCCTAAACTTCACTCCTTCACTGTACCCCTACACTCTGCTCCTTCACTGCGTGCCATCACAGTGCTCCTACAAGCCCCTCCTTCACTGTGCTCCTTCACTACGCTCCATCACTGCACTCCTTTACAGTGCTCCTTCACTGCATTCCTAAACTGTGCACCTTAATTCTGCTCCTTCTTTTTGCTCCTTCACTGTGCTCCTTCACAGTGCTCCTTCACTGTTCCCCGACACTGCACTCCTTCACTGTGCTACTTCACTGTGCTCCTTCACAGTGCTCCTATGCAGTGCTCCTTCAATATCCTCTTTTTCAGTGCTCCTTCACAGTACTCCTACACTGCACTTCTTCACTACGCTGCTACACTGCACTTCTTCGCAGTGCTCCTTCACTGCACTCCTTCACTGTGCTCCTTCACTGTGCTCCTTCACTGTGCTCCTTCACAGCATTCCTACACAGTGCTCTTTCACAGTGCTCATTCACTGCGCTCCTTCACTGCGCTCTTTAATTGCGCTCCTTCACTGTGCTCCTTCATAGCGTTCCTACATAGCGCTCCTACACAGTGCGCCTACACAGTGCAACTTCACATCGCTCCTTTAATGCGCTCCATCACAGTGCACCTAAACTTCACTCCTTCATTGTGTCCCTAAGGTCTGCTCCTTCACTGCGCGCCATCACAGTGCTCCTACACAGCACTCCTTCACTGTGCTCCTTCATAGCGTTCCTACATAGCGCTCCTACACAGTGCTCCTACACAGTGCAACCTCACATCGCTCCTTTACTGCGCTCCATCACAGTGCTCCTAAACTTCACTCCTTCATTGTGTCCCTACAGTCTGCTCCTTCACTGCGCGCCATCACAGTGCTCCTACACAGCACTCCTTCACTGTGCCCCTTCACTACGCTCCATCACTGCACTCCTTTTCAGTGTTCCTTCACTGCATTCCTAAACTGTGCACCTTCACACTGCTCCTTCATTTTGCTCCTTCACTGTGCTCCTTCACAGTGCTCCTTCACTGTTCCCCGACACTGCACTCCTTCACTGTGCTCCTTCACTGCGCCCCTGCACTGCGCTCCTTCACTTTCCTCCCTCCCTGTGCTACTTCACTGCGCTCCTTCACTGTGCTCCTAATTGTGCTACTTCACTGTGCTCCTTTTCAATGCTCCTTCACTGCGCTCCTTCACCGTGCTCCTTCACTGTGCTCCTTCACTGTGCTCCTACACTGAACTCCTACACTGTGCTCCTTCACTGTTCTCCTTCACAGTGCTCCTTCACTGTTCCCCGACACTGCACTCCTTCACTGTGCTCCTTCACTGCGCCCCTGCACTGCGCTCCTTCACTTTCCTCCCTCCCTGTGCTACTTCACTGCGCTCCTTCACTGTGCTCCTAATTGTGCTACTTCACTGTGCTCCTTTTCAATGCTCCTTCACTGCGCTCCTTCACCGTGCTCCTTCACTGTGCTCCTTCACTGTGCTCCTACACTGAACTCCTACACTGTGCTCCTTCACTGTTCTCCTTCACTGTGCTCCTACACTGCACTCCTTCACAGTGCTCCGTCACGGGGCACCTTCACTGCGTTCCTTCACACCGCTGGTACACATCGTTCCTACACAGCGCTCCTTCACTGTGCTTCTGCACTGCGCACTTTCACTGTGCTCCTTCACAGTGCTCCTACGCAGTGCTCCTTCAATGTGCTCTTTCTCAGTGCTCCTTCACATTACTCCTACACTGCACTCCTTCACAGTGCTCCTTCACTGCGCTCCTTCACTGTGCTCCTACACAGCGCTCCTTCACTGTGCTCCTTCACAGTGCTCCTACAAAGTGCTCCTTCACTGTGCACCTACACTGCGCTCCTAAACTGCATTCCTTCACAGTGCACCTCCACTGTTCTCCTTTACAGAGATCCTTCTAAAAATACCTTCACTGTGCTCCTTTACAGCGTTCCTACACTGCACTCCTTCACTGTGCTCCTACACTGCAATCCTTCGCAGTGACTCTTAAATGCGCTCCTTCACTGTGATCCTTCACAGCGTTCCTACACAGTGCTCCTTCACAGCGCTCCTGCACAGTGCTCCTTCACTGCACTCCTTCACTGTGCTCCTTCACAGTGCTCCTTCAATGTGCTCCGTCACGGTATTCCTACACAGTACTCCTTCTCTGCACTCCTTCACCGTGCTCCTTCACTGAGCTCCTTCACTGTGCCCCTACACTGAACTCCTATAATGTGCTCTATTACTCTGCTACTTCACTGTGCTCCCACACTGCACTCCTTCACAGTGCTCCTTCACCGGGCTCCTTCACTCTGTTCCTTCACACCGCTGGTACACATCGTTCCTACACAGCGCTCCTTCACTGTGCTTCTACACTGCGCTCTTACACTGTGCTCCTTCACAGTGCTCCTATGCAGTGCTCCTTCCATGTGCTCTTTATCAGTGCTCCTTCACAGTACTCCTACACTGCACTCCTTCACTGTGCTCCTACACTGCACTTCTTCGCAGTGCTCCTTCACTGCACTCCTTCACTGCGCTCCTTCACTGCGCTCCTTCACTGTGCTCCTTCACAGCATTCCTACACAGTGCTCCTTCACAGTGCTCCTTCACTGCGCTCCTTCACTTTGCTCCTACACAGCGCTCCTTCACTGTGCTCCTTCACAGTGCTCCTACAAAGTGCTCCTTCACTGTGCACCTACACTGCGCTCCTAAACTGCATTCCTTCACAGTGCACCTCCACTGTTCTCCTTCACAGAGATCCTTCTAAAAATACCTTCACTGTGCTCCTTTACAGCGTTCCTACACTGCACTCATTCACTGTGCTCCTACACTGCAATCCTTCGCAGTGACTCTTAAATTCGCTCCTTCACTGTGATCTTTCACAGCGTTCCTACACAGTGCTCCTTCACACCGCTCCTACACAGTGCTCCTTCACTGCACTCCTTCACTCTGCTCCTTCACTGTGCTCCTCACTGTGCTCCTTCACAGATTTCCTACACAGTGCTCCTTCACTGCGATCCTTCACTGCGCTCCTTAATTGCGCTCCTTCAATGTGCTCCATCATAGCGTTCCTACATAGCACTCCTACAGAGTGCTCCTACAGAGTGCACCTTCACATATCTCCTTCACAGTGCTCCTTCACAGTGCACCTAATCTGCACTCCTTCATTGCACTATGCTCCTTCACTGCGCGCCATCACAGTACTCCTACACAGCACTCCTTCACTGTGCTCCTTCAATACGCTCCATCACTGCACTCCTTCAAAGTGATCCTTCACTGCACTCCTAAACTGATCACCTTCACTCTGCTCCTTCACTCTGCTCCTTTTTTTTGCTCCTTCACTCTTCTCCTACACTGCACTCCTTCACTGCGCTCCTTCACTGTGCTCCTTCACTGTGCTCTTTAACAGTGCACCTACACTGTGCTCCTTCACAGTGCTCCTACACTGCACTCCTTCACTGGGCTCCTTCACAGTGCTCCTTCACTGTGCTCCGTCACGCTGTTCCTACACAGTACTCCTTCTCTGTACTCCTTCACCGTGCTGCTTCACTGTGCTCCTTCACTGTGCCCCTACACTGCACTCCTTCACAGTGCTCCTTCACTGGGCTCCTTCACTGTGTTCCTTCACACCACTGGTACACATCGTTCCTACACAGCGCTCCTTCACTGTGCTTCTACACTGCGCTCTTACACTGTGCTCCTTCACAGTGCTCCTACACAGTGCTCCTTCAATGTGCTCTTTCTCAGTGCTCCTTCACAGTACTCCTAAACTGCACTCCTTCACTGCGCTGCTACACAGCACTTCTTCGCAGTGCTCCTTCACTGCACTCCTTCACAGTGCTCCATCACTGTGCTCCTTCACTGTGCTCCTTCACAGCATTCCTACACAGTGCTCCTTCAGAGTGCTCATTCACTGCGCTCCTTCACTGCGCTCCTTAATTGCGCTCCTTCACTGTGCTCCTTCATAGCGTTCCTACATAGCGCTCCTACACAGTGCTCCTACAAAGTGCAACTTCACATCGCTCCTTCACTGCGCTCCATCACTGCACTCCTTTTCAGTGTTCCTTCAATGCATTCCTAAACTGAGCACCTTCACACTGCTCCTTCATTTTGCTCCTGCACTGTGCTCCTTCACTACGCTCCTTCACTGCGCTCCTAATTGTGCTACTTCACTGTGCTCCTTTTCAATGCTCCTTCACAGCTCTCCTTCACCGTGCTCCTTCACTGTGCTCCTTCACTGTGCTCCTTCACTGCACTCCTTCACAGTGCTCCATCACGGGGCACCTTCACTGCGTTCCTTCGCACCGCTGGTACACATCGTTCCTACACAGCGCTCCTTCACTGTGCTTCTGCACTGCGCTCTTTCACTGTGCTCCTTCACAGTGCTCCTATGCAGTGCTCCTTCAATGTGCTCTTTCTCAGTGCTCCTTCACAGTACTCCTACACTGCACTCCTTCACAGTGCTCCTTCACTGCGCTCCTTCACTTTGCTCCTTCAATAAGCTCCATCACTGCACTCCTACACAGTGCTCCTTCACTGCACTCCTAAACTGTGCACCTTCACTCTGCTCCTTCACTGTGCTCCTTCATTTTGCTCCTTCACTGTGCTCCTTCACTGTGCTCCTTCACTGTGCTCCTACACTGCACTCCTTCACTGTGTGCTCCTTCAATGTGCTCCATCACTGGGCTCCTTCACTGTCCTCCTTCACTGTGCTCCTAAAAGACAATTCTCCACTGCACTCCATCACTGTGCTCTTTCATTTTGGTCCTTTACTGTGCTCCTTCACTGTGCTCCTACACTGCACTCCTTCACTGCGCTCAATCACTGTGCTCCTTCACAATGCTCCAACACTGCGCTCCTTCACAGTGCTCCTACACTGCACACCTTCACTGCGCTCCTTCACTGTGCTCCTTCACAGTGTTCCTTCACTGTGCTCCATCACTGTGTTCCTACACAGTACTCCTTCACTGCGCTCCTTCACTACGCTCCCTCCCTGTGCTCCTTCACTGCGCTCCTTCACTGTGCTCCTAATTGCGCTCCTTCACTGTGCTCCTTTTCAATGCTCCTTCACTCTGCTCCTGCACAACGCTCCTTCGCTGCACTCCTTCACAGTACTCTTACACTGCACTCCTTCACGGTGCACCTTCACTGCGCTACTTCACGGTGCTCCTTCAAAGGGCTCCTTTACAGTGCTCCTTCACAGTGCACCTTCACAGTGCACCTTCACTGCTCTCCTTCACTGTGCTCCTTCACAGCATTCCTAAACAGTTCTCCTTCACAGTGCTCCTTCACAGTGCACCTAATCTGCACTACTTCACTGCACTCCTACACTCTGCTCCTTCACTGCGCGCCATCACAGTGCTCCTACACAGCACTCCTTCACTGTGCTCCTTCAGTACGCTCCATCACTGCACTCCTTCACAGTGCTCCTTCACTGCAATCCTAAACAGTGCACCTTCACTCTGCTCCTTCACTGTGCTCCTTCATTTTGCTCCTTCACTGTGCTCCTTCACTGTGCTCCTTCACTGTGCTCCTACACTGCACTCCTTCATTGCGCATCTTTAATTTGCTCCTTCTCAGTGTTCCTTCACTGTCCTCCGACACTGCAGTCCTTAACTGCGCTCCTTCACTGTGCTTCTTCACTGTGCTCCTTCACTGTGCTTCTTCACTGTGCTCCTACAATACAATGCTTCACTGCACTCCTTCACTGTGCTCTTTCACTTTGCTCCTTCACTGTGCTCCTTCACTGTGCTCCTACACTGCACTCCTTCACTGCGCTCAATCACTGTGCTCCTTCACTGTGTTCCTTCACAGTGCTCCTTCACTGCGCTCCTTCACAGTGCTCCTACACTGCACTCCTTCACTGCGCTCCTTCACTGTGCTCCTTCACAGTGTTCCTTCACTGTGCTCCATCACTGTGTTCCTACACAGTAATCCTTCACTGCGCTCCTTCACCGTGCTGCCTCCCTGTGCTTCTTCACTGCGCTCCTTCAATGCACTCCTAATTGCACTCCGTCACTGTGCTCCTTTTCAATGCTCCTTCACAACGCTCCTTCCCTGCACTCCTTCACAGTGCTCTTGCAGTGCACTCTTTCACTGTGCTCCTTCACTGCGCTACTTCACGGTGCTCCTTACAGTGCTCCTTCACAGCGCTCCTTCACAGTGCACATTCACAGTGCACCTTCACTGCGCTCCTTCACAGTGCTCCTACACTGCACTCCTTCACTGCACTCCTTCACTCTGCTCCCTCACAGTGCTCCTTCATTGTGCTCCGTCACGTTGTTCCTACACTTTACTCCTTCACTGCTTTCCTTCACCGTGCTCCTTCACTGGGCTACTTCACTGTACTCCTACACTGAACTCCTACACTGTGCACCTTCAGTGTGCTCCTTCACTGTGCTCCTACACTGCACTCCTTCACAGTGCTCCTTCACTGGGCTCCTTCACTGCATTCCTTCACACCGCTGGTACACATCGTTCCTACACAGCGCTCCTTCACTGTGCTTATACACTGCTCTCTTTCACTGTGCTCCTTCACAGTGCTCCTACGCAGTGCTCCTTCAATGTGCTCTTTCTCAGTGCTCCTTCAAAGTACTCCTACACTGCACTCCTTCACAGTGCTCCTTCACTGTGCTCCTTCACTTTGCTCCTACAATGTGCTCCTTCAGTGTGCTCCTTCACAGTGCTCCTACAAAGTGCTCCTTCACTGTGCACCTACACTGTGCTCCTACACTGCATTCCTTCACAGTGCACCTCCACTGCGCTCCTTCACAGAGATCCTTCTATTCATTCCTTCACTGTGCTCCTTCACAGCGTTCCTACACTGCACTCCTTCACTGTGCTCCTACACTGCACTCCTTCGCAATGCCTCTTCAATGCGCTCCTTCACTGTGATCCTTCACAGCGTTCCTGCACATTGCTCCTTCACACCGCTCCTACACAGTGCTTCTTCACTGCACTCCTTCACTGTGGTCCTTCACTGTGCTCCTTCACTGTGCTCCTTCACAGCATTCCTACACAGTGCTCCTTCACAGTGCTCCTTCACTGCGCTCCTTCACTGCGCTCCTTAATTGCACTCTTTCACGGTGCTCCTTCATAGCGTTCCTACATAGCACTCCTTCACTGTGCACCTTCACAGCGTTCCTACATAGCGCTCCTAAACAGTGCTTCTGCACAGTGCACCTTCATATCGCTCATTCACAGTGCTCCTTCACAGTGTTCCTTCACAGCACTCCTTCACTGTGCTCCTTCACTGCGCTCCATCAAAGTACTCCTAAACTGCACTTCTTCACTGCACTCCTACACTCTGCTCCTTCACTGCGCGCCATCACAGTGCTCCTACACAGCACTCCTTCACTGCACTCCTTCACTGTGCCCCTTCACAACTCTCCATCACTGCACTCCTTCACAGTGCTCCTTCACTGCACTCCTAAACTGTGCACCTTCACTCTGCTCCTTCAATATGCTCCTTCATTTTGCTCCTTCACTGTGCTCCTTCACAGTGCTCCTTCACCGTGCTCCTACACTGCACTCCTTCATTGCGCATCTTTAATGTGCTCCTTCACTGCTCTCCTTCACTGTTCTCCTTCACTGTGCTCATTCACTGTGCTCCTACACTACACTGCTTCACTGCACTCCTTCACTGTGCTCCTTCACTGTGCTCCTACACTGCACTCCTTCACTGCACTGCTTCACTGCACTCCTTCACTGTGCTCTTTCACTTTGCTCCTTCACTGCGCTCCTTCACTGTGCTCCTTCACAGTGCTCCTTCACTGTGCTCCGTCACTGTGTTTCTACACAGTACTCCTTCACTGCGCTCCTTCACCGAGCTCCCTCCCTGTGCTCCTTCAATGCGCCCCTTCACTGCGCTCCTAATTGCATTCCTTCACTGTGATTCTTTTCAATGCTCCTTCACTGTGCTCCTTCACAGTGCTCCTTCACTGTGCTCCTTCACGGTGTTCCTACACAGTACTCCTTCACTGTGCTCCTTCACAGTGCTCCTACACTGCACTCCTTCACAGTGCTCCTTCACAGTGCTTCTTCACTGTGCTCCTTCACTGCGCTCCATCTCAGTGCTCCTAAACTGCAATCCTTCACTGCACCCCTACACTATGCTCCTTCACTGCACGCCATCACAGTGCTCCTACACAGCACTCCTTCACTGTGCTCCTTCACTACGCTCCATCACTGCACTCCTTAACAGTGCTCCTTCACTGCATTCCTAAACTGTGCACCTTCACTCTGCACCTTCACTCTGCTCCTTCACTGTGCTCCTTCATTTTGCTCCTTCACTGTGCTCCTACACTGCACTCCTTCACTGCACTGCTTCACTGCACTCCTTCACTGTGCTCTTTTACTTTGCTCCTTCACTGCGCTCCTTCACATTGCTCCTACACTGCATTCCTTCACTGCGCTCCTTCACTGTGCTCCTTCACAGTGCTCCTTCACTGTGCTCCTTCACTGTGTTCCTACACAGTAATCCTTCACTGCGCTCCTACACCATGCTCCTTCCCTGTGCTTCTTCAATGCGCTCCTTCACTGCACTCCTAATTGCGCTCCTTCACTGTGATCCTCTGCAATGCTCCTTCACTGTTCTCCTTCACAATGCTCCTTCACTCTGCTCCGTCACTGTACTCCTTCACTGCGTTCCTTCACCGTGCTCCTTCACTGTGCTCCTTCACTGTGCTCCTACACTGCACTCGTTCACAGTGCTCCTTCACAGTGCTCCTTCACTGTGCTCCTTCACTGCGCTCCATCACAGTGCTCCTAAACTGCACTCCTTCACTGCACCCCTACACTATGCTCCATCACTGCACTCCTTAACAGTGCTCCTTCATTGCATTCCTAAACTGTGCACCTTCACTCTGCTCCTTCACTGTGCTCCTTCATTTTGCTCCTTCACTGTGCTCCTTCACTGTGCTCCTTCACTGTGCTCCTACACTACACTGCTTCACTGCACTCCTTCACTGTGTTCTTTCACTTTGCTCCTTCACTGTGCTCCTTCACTGTGCTCCTACACTGCACTCCTTCACTGCGCTCAATCACTGTGCTCCTTCACTGTGCTCCTTCACAGTGCTCCTTCACTGCGATCCTTCACAGTGCTCCTACACTGCACTTGTTAACTGCGCTCCTTCACTGTGCTCCTAATCTGCACTCCTTCACTGCACTCCTACACTCTGCTCCTTCACTGTGCACCATCAAAGTGCTCTTACACAGCAATCCTTCACTGTGCTCCTTCACTACGCTCCATAACTGCACTCCTTCACATTGCTCCTTCACTGCGTTCTGAAACTGTGCACCTTCACTCTGCTCCTTCACTGTGCTCCTTCATTTTGCTCCTTCACTGTGCTCCTTCACTATGCTCCTTCACTGTGCTCCTACACGACACTCCTTCATTGCGCATCCTTAATGCGCTCCTTCGCAGTGAATTTTCACTGTGATCCGACACTGCACTCCTTCACGGTGCTCCTTCACTGTACTCCTTCACTGTGCTCCTACATGACACTGCTTTGCTGCACTCCTTCACTGTGCTCTTTCACCTTGCTCCTTCACTGTGCTCCTTCACTGTGCTCCTACACTGCACTCCTTCACTGCGCTCAATCACTGTGCTCCTTCACAGTGCTCCTTCACAGCGCTCCTTTGCAGTGCTCCTACACTGCACTCCTTCACTGCGCTCCTTCACTCTGCTCCTTCACAATGCTCCTTCACTGTGCTCCATCATTGTGTTCCTACACAGTACTCCTTCACGGCGCTCCTTCACCGTCCTCCCTCCCTGTGCTACTTCACTGCGCTCCTAATTGCGCTCCTTCACTTTGCTCCTTTTCAATGCTCCTTTACTGCGCTCCTTCACCGTGCTCCTTCACTGTGCTCCTTCACCGTGCTCCTACACTGAACTCCTACAATATGCTCCTTCACTGAGCTCCTTCACTGTGCTCCTACACTGCACTCCATCACAGTGCTCCTTCACTGGGCTCCTTTACTGCGTTCCTTCACATTGCTGGTACACATCGTTCCTACACAGCGCTCCTTCACTGTGCTTCTGCACTGTGCTCTTTCATTGTGCTTCTTCACAGTGCTCCCATGCAGTGCTCCTTCAATGTGCTCTTTTTCAGTGCTCCTTCACAGTACTCCTAAACTGCACTCCTTCACAGTGCTCCTTCACTGCACTCCTTCACTGTGCTCCTACACTGCGCTCCTTCACTGTGCTCCTTCACAGTGCTCCTACAATGTGCTCCTTCACTGTGTACCTACACTGCGCTCCTACACTGCATTCCTTCACAGTGCACCCCCACTGCACTCCTTCACAGAGATCATTCTATTCATTCCTTCACTGTGCTCCATCACAGCGTTCCTACACTGCACTTCTTCACTGTGCTCCTACAGTGCACTCCTTCGCAGTGCCTCTTTAATGCGCTCCTTCACTGTGATTCTTCACAGCGTTCCTACACTGTGCTCCTTCACACCACTCCTACACAGTGCTCCTTCACTGCACTCCTTCACTGTGCTCCTTCACTGTGCTCCTTCACAGCATTCCTACACAGTGCTCCTTCACAGTGCTCCTTCACTGCGCTCCTTCACTGCGCTCCTTAATTGCACTCCTTCACTGTGCTCCTTCATAGCATTCCTACATAGCACTCCTTCACTGTGCTCCTTCAGAGCGTTCCTCCATAGCGCTCCTACACAGTGCTCCTACACAGTGCACCTTCACATCGCTCCTTCACAGTGCTCCTTCACAGTACTCCTTCACTGTGCTCCTTCACTGCCCTCCATCACAGTGCTCCTAAACTGCACTCCTTCACTGCACTCCTACATTGTGCTCCTTCACTACGCACCATCACAGTGCTCCAACACAGCACTCCTTTACTGCACTCCTTCACAGTGCTCCTTCACTGCGTTCCATCACTGCACTCCTTCACAGTGCTCCTTCACTGCACTCCTAAACTGCGCACCTTCACTGTGCTCCTTCACTGTAATCCTTCATTGTGCCCTTTCACTGTGCTCCTTCACTGTGTTCCTTCACTGTGCTCCTAAACTGCATTCCTTCATTGCGCATCTTTAATGTGCTCCTTCAAAGTGCTCCTTCACTGTTCTCCGACACAGCACTCCTTCACTGCGCTCATTCACTGTGGTCCTTCACTGTGCTCCTTCACTGTGCTCCTTCACTGTGCTCCTACACTACATTGCTTTACTGCACTCCTTCACTGTGCTCTTTCACTTTGCTCCTTCACTGTGCTCCTTAACTGTGCTCCTACACTGCACCCCTTCACTGCGCTCCTTCACAGTGGTCCTACACTGCAGTCCTTCACTGCGCTCCTTCACTGTGCTCCTTCACAGTACTCCTTCACTGTGCTCCTTCAACGTGTTACCTCCCTTGCTCCTTCAGTGCGCTCCTTCACTGTGCTCCTAATTGCGCTCCTTCACTGTGCTCCTTCACTGTGCTCCTTCACAACGCTCCTTCGCTGCGCTCCTTCACAGTGCTCTTACACTGCACTCCTTCACTGTGCTCCTTCACTGCGCTACTTCACTGTGCTGCGTCACGGTGTTCCTACACAGTACTCCTTTACTGCGTTCCTTCACCGTGCTGCTTCACTGTGCTCCTTCACGGTGCTCCTACACTGAACTCCTTCACAGTTCTCCATCACAGTGCTCCTTCACTGTGCTCCTTCACTGCGCTCCATCACAGTGATCCTAAACTGCATTCCTTCACTGCACCCCTACACTCTGCTCCTTCACTACGGTCCATCACTGCACTCCTTCACTGCATTCCTATACTGTGCACTTTCACTCTGCTCCTTCACTGTGCTCCTTCATTTTGCTCCTACACTGCACTCCTTCATTGCGCATCTTTAATGTGCTCCTTCACAGTGCTCCTTCACTGTTCTCCGACACTACAATCTTTCACTGCGCTCCTTCTCTGCGCCCCTTCACTGTGCTCCTTCACTGTGCTCCTACACTATACTGCTTCACTGCACTCCTTCACTGTGCTCTTTCACTTTGCTCCTTCACTGTGCTCCTTCACTGTGCTCCTTCACAGCGCTCCTTCACTGCTCTCCTTCACAGTGCTCCTACACTGCACTCCTTCACTGTGCTCCATCACTGTGTTCCTACACAGTATTCCTTCACTGCGCTCCTTCACCGTGCTCCCTCCCTGTGCTCCTTCACTGTGCTCCTTTTGAATGCTCCTTCACTGTGCTCCTTCACAACGCTCCTTCGCTGCGCTCCTTCACAGTGCTCTTACACTGCACTCCTTCACTGTGATTCTTCACTGCGCTACTTCAATATGCTCCTTAACAGTGCTCTTACACTGCACTCCTTCACTGTGATTCTTCACTGCGCTACTTCAATATGCTCCTTCACAGTGCTCCTTCACAGCACTGCTTCACAGTGCACCTTCACAGTGTAACTTCACTGCGCTCCTTCGCAGTGCTCCTACACTGCACTCCTTCACTGCACTCATTCACTGTGCTCCCTCACAGTGCTCCTTCACTGTGCTCCGTCACGGTGTTCCTACACAGTACTCCTTCACTGCGTTCCTTCACCGTGCTCCTTCACAGTGCTCCTTCGCTGCACTCCATCACAGTGCTCCTAAACTGCACTCCTTCACTGCACCCCTACACTCTGCTCCTTCACTGCGCGCCATCACAGTGCTCCTACACAGCACTCATTCACTGTGCTCCTTCACTACGCTCCATCACTGCACTCCTTCACAGTGCTCCTTCACTACGTTCCTAAACTGTGCACCTTCACTCTGCACCTTCACTGTGCGCCTTCATTTTGCTCCTTCACTGTGCTCCTTCACTGTGCTCCTTCACTGCACTCCTTCATTGCGCATCTTTAATGTGCTCCTTCACAGTGCTCCTTCACTGTGCTCTGACACTGCACTCTTTCACTGCGCTCCTTCACTGTGCTCCTTCAGTGTGTTCCTTCAATGTGCTCTTTCACACTGCTCCTACACTACACTGCTTCACTGCACTCCTTCACTGTGCTCTTTCACTTTGCTCCTTCACGGTGCTCCTTCACTGTGCTCCTACACTGCACTCATTCACTGCGCTCAATCACTCTGCTCCTTCACAGTGCTCCTTCACTGCCATCCTTCACAGTGCTCCTACACTGCACTCCTTCACTGCGCTCCTTCACTGCGCTCCTTCACTGTGCTCCTTCACAGTGCTCCTTCACTGTGCTCCGTCACTGTGTTCCTACACAGTACTCCTTCACTGCGCTCCTTCACCGTGCTCCCTCCCTGTGCTCCTTCACTGCGCTCCTTCACTGCGCTCCTAATTGCGCTCCTTCACTGTGCTCCTTCACAGTGCTCCTTCACTGTGCTCCGTCACTGTGTTCCTACACAGTACTCCTTCACTGCGCTCCTTCACCGTGCTCCCTCCCTGTGCTCCTTCACTGCGCTCCTTCACTGTGCTGCTAATTGCACTCCTTCACTGTGCTCCTTTTCAATGCTCCTTTAATGCACTCCTTCACTGTGCTCCTTCACTGTGCTCCTTCTCTGTGCTCCTACACTGAACTCCTACACCGTGCTCCTTCACTTCACTCCTTCACTGTGCTCCTTCACTGTGCTCCTTCATAGCATTCCTACATAGCGGTCGTTCACTGTGCTCCTTCACAGCATTCCTTCATAGCGCTCCTACACAGTGGTGATACACAGTGCACCTTCACATCGCTCCTTCACAGTGCTCCTTCACTGTGCTCCTACACTGCACTCCTTCATTGCGCATCTTTAATGTGCTCCTTCACAGTCTTCCTTCACTGTGCTCCGACACTGCACTCCATCACTGCGCACATTCACTGCGCTCCTTCACAGTGCTCCTTCACTGCACTCCTTCACAGTGCTCCTACACAGCACTCCTTCACTGTGCTCCTTCACTACGCTCCATCACTGCACTCCTTAACAGTGCTCCTTCACTGCATTCCTAAACTGTGCACCTTCACTCTGCACCTTCACTCTGCTCCTTCACTGTGCTCCTTCATTTTGCTCCTTCACTGTGCTCCTACACTGCACTCCTTCACTGCACTGCTTCACTGCACTCCTTCACTGTGCTCTTTTACTTTGCTCCTTCACTGCGCTCCTTCACATTGCTCCTACACTGCATTCCTTCACTGCGCTCCTTCACTGTGCTCCTTCACAGTGCTCCTTCACTGTGCTCCTTCACTGTGTTCCTACACAGTAATCCTTCACTGCGCTCCTACACCATGCTCCTTCCCTGTTCTTCTTCAATGCGCTCCGTCACTGCACTCCTAATTGCGCTCCTTCACTGTGATCCTCTGCAATGCTCCTTCACTGTTCTCCTTCACAATGCTCCTTCACTCTGCTCCGTCACTGTACTCCTTCACTGCGTTCCTTCACCGTGCTCCTTCACTGTGCTCCTTCACTGTGCTCCTACACTGCACTCGTTCACAGTGCTCCTTCACAGTGCTCCTTCACTGTGCTCCTTCACTGCGCTCCATCACAGTGCTCCTAAACTGCACTCCTTCACTGCACCCCTACACTATGCTCCATCACTGCACTCCTTAACAGTGCTCCTTCATTGCATTCCTAAACTGCGCACCTTCACTCTGCTCCTTCACTGTGCTCCTTCATTTTGCTCCTTCACTGTGCTCCTTCACTGTGCTCCTTCACTGTGCTCCTACACTACACTGCTTCACTGCACTCCTTCACTGTGTTCTTTCACTTTGCTCCTTTACTGTGCTCCTTCACTGTGCTCCTACACTGCACTCCTTCACTGCGCTCAATCACTGTGCTCCTTCACTGTGCTCCTTCACAGTGCTCCTTCACTGCGCTCCATCTCAGTGCTCCTAAACTGCAATCCTTCACTGCACCCCTACACTATGCTCCTTCACTGCACGCCATCACAGTGCTCCTACACAGCACTCCTTCACTGTGCTCCTTCACTACGCTCCATCACTGCAATCCTTAACAGTGCTCCTTCACTGCATTCCTAAACTGTGCACCTTCACTCTGCACCTTCACTCTGCTCCTTCACTGTGCTCCTTCATTTTGCTCCTTCACTGTGCTCCTACACTGCACTCCTTCACTGCACTGCTTCACTGCACTCCTTCACTGTGCTCTTTTACTTTGCTCCTTCACTGCGCTCCTTCACATTGCTCCTACACTGCATTCCTTCACTGCGCTCCTTCACTGTGCTCCTTCACAGTGCTCCTTCACTGTGCTCCTTCACTGTGTTCCTACACAGTAATCCTTCACTGCGCTCCTACACCATGCTCCTTCCCTGTTCTTCTTCAATGCGCTCCTTCACTGCACTCCTAATTGCACTCCTTCACTGTGATCCTCTGCAATGCTCCTTCACTGTTCTCCTTCACAATGCTCCTTCACTCTGCTCCGTCACTGTACTCCTTCACTGCGTTCCTTCACCGTGCTCCTTCACTGTGCTCCTTCACTGTGCTCCTACACTGCACTCGTTCACAGTGCTCCTTCACAGTGCTCCTTCACTGTGCTCCTTCACTGCGCTCCATCACAGTGCTCCTAAACTGCACTCCTTCACTGCACCCCTACACTATGCTCCATCACTGCACTCCTTAACAGTGCTCCTTCATTGCATTCCTAAACTGTGCACCTTCACTCTGCTCCTTCACTGTGCTCCTTCATTTTGCTCCTTCACTGTGCTCCTTCACTGTGCTCCTTCACTGTGCTCCTACACTACACTGCTTCACTGCACTCCTTCACTGTGTTCTTTCACTTTGCTCCTTCACTGTGCTCCTTCACTGTGCTCCTACACTGCACTCCTTCACTGCGCTCAATCACTGTGCTCCTTCACTGTGCTCCTTCACAGTGCTCCTTCACTGCGATCCTTCACAGTGCTCCTACACTGCACTTGTTAACTGCGCTCCTTCACTGTGCTCCTAATCTGCACTCCTTCACTGCACTCCTACACTCTGCTCCTTCACTGTGCACCATCAAAGTGCTCTTACACAGCAATCCTTCACTGTGCTCCTTCACTACGCTCCATCACTGCACTCCTTCACATTGCTCCTTCACTGCGTTCTGAAACTGTGCACCTTCACTCTGCTCCTTCACTGTGCTCCTTCATTTTGCTCCTTCACTGTGCTCCTTCACTATGCTCCTTCACTGTGCTCCTACACGACACTCCTTCATTGCGCATCCTTAATGCGCTCCTTCACAGTGAATTTTCACTGTGATCCGACACTGCACTCCTTCACGGTGCTCCTTCACTGTGCTCCTTCACTGTGCTCCTACATGACACTGCTTTGCTGCACTCCTTCACTGTGCTGTTTCACCTTGCTCCTTCACTGTGCTCCTTCACTGTGCTCCTTCACAGCGCTCCTTCACTGCTCTCCTTCACAGTGCTCCTACACTGCACTCCTTTACTGTGCTCCATCACTGTGTTCCTACACAGTATTCCTTCACTGCGCTCCTTCACCGTGCTCCCTCCCTGTGCTCCTTCACTGTGCTCCTTTTGAATGCTCCTTCACTGTGCTCCTTCACAACGCTCCTTCGCTGCGCTCCTTCACAGTGCTCTTACACTGCACTCCTTCACTGTGATTCTTCACTGCGCTACTTCAATATGCTCCTTAACAGTGCTCTTACACTGCACTCCTTCACTGTGATTCTTCACTGCGCTACTTCAATATGCTCCTTCACAGTGCTCCTTCACAGCACTGCTTCACAGTGCACCTTCACAGTGTACCTTCACTGCGCTCCTTCGCAGTGCTCCTACACTGCACTCCTTCATTGCACTCATTCACTGTGCTCCCTCACAGTGCTCCTTCACTGTGCTCCGTCACGGTGTTCCTACACAGTACTCCTTCACTGCGTTCCTTCACCGTGCTCCTTCACAGTGCTCCTTCACTGTGCTCCTTCAGTGTGCTCCTTCGCTGCACTCCATCACAGTGCTCCTAAACTGCACTCCTTCACTGCACCCCTACACTCTGCTCCTTCACTGCGCGCCATCACAGTGCTCCTACACAGCACTCATTCACTGTGCTCCTTCACTACGCTCCATCACTGCACTCCTTCACAGTGCTCCTTCACTACGTTCCTAAACTGTGCACCTTCACTCTGCACCTTCACTGTGCTCCTTCATTTTGCTCCTTCACTGTGCTCCTTCACTGTGCTCCTACACTGCACTCCTTCATTGCGCATCTTTAATGTGCTCCTTCACAGTGCTCCTTCACTGTGCTCCTTCAGTGTTTTCCTTCAATGTGCTCTTTCACACTGCTCCTACACTACACTGCTTCACTGCACTCCTTCACTGTGCTCTTTCACTTTGCTCCTTCACGGTGCTCCTTCACTGTGCTCCTACACTGCACTCATTCACTGCGCTCAATCACTCTGCTCCTTCACAGCGCTCCTTCACTGCCATCCTTCACAGTGCTCCTACACTGCACTCCTTCACTGCGCTCCTTCACTGCGCTCCTTCACTGTGCTCCTTCACAGTGCTCCTTCACTGTGCTCCGTCACTGTGTTCCTACACAGTACTCCTTCACTGCGCTCCTTCACCGTGCTCCCTCCCTGTGCTCCTTCACTGCGCTCCTTCACTGCGCTCCTAATTGCGCTCCTTCACTGTGCTCCTTCACAGTGCTCCTTCACTGTGCTCCGTCACTGTGTTCCTACACAGTACTCCTTCACTGCGCTCCTTCACCGTGCTCCCTCCCTGTGCTCCTTCACTGCGCTCCTTCACTGTGCTGCTAATTGCACTCCTTCACTGTGCTCCTTTTCAATGCTCCTTTAATGCGCTCCTTCACTGTGCTCCTTCACTGTGCTCCTTCTCTGTGCTCCTACACTGAACTCCTACACCGTGCTCCTTCACTTCACTCCTTCACTGTGCTCCTTCATAGCATTCCTACATAGCGGTCCTTCACTGTGCTCCTTCACAGCATTCTTACATAGCGCTCCTACACAGTGGTGATACACAGTGCACCTTCACATCGCTCCTTCACAGTGCTCCTTCACTGTGCTCCTACACTGCACTCCTTCATTGCGCATCTTTAATGTGCTCCTTCACAGTCTTCCTTCACTGTGCTCCGACACTGCACTCCATCACTGCGCACATTCACTGCGCTCCTTCACAGTGCTCCTTCACTGCACTCCTAAACTGTGCACCTTCACTCTGCTCCTTCACTGTGCTCCTACATTTTGCTCCTTCACTGTGCTCCTTCACTGTGCTCCTTCACTGCGCTCCTACACTGCACTCATTCATTGCGCATCTTTAATGTGCTCCTTCACAGTGCTCCTTCACTGTGCTCCGACACTGCACTCTTTCACTGCGCTCCTTCACTGCGCTCCTTCAATGTGCTCCTTCAATGTGCTCTTTCACACTGCTCCTACACTACAATGCTTCACTGCACTCCTTCACTGTGCTCTTTCACTTTGCTCCTTCACGGTGCTCCTTAACTGTGCTCCTACACTGCACTCATTCACTGCGCTCAATCACTGTGCTCCTTCACAGCGCTCCTTCACTGCCATCCTTCTCAGTGCTCCTACACGGCGCTCCTTCACTGCGCTCCTTCCCTGTTCTCCTTCACTGCGCTCCTTCACTGTGCTCCTTCACAGTGCTCCTTCACTGTGCTCCATCACTGTGTTCCTACACAGTACTCCTTCACTGCGCTCCTTCACCGTGCTCCCTCCCTGTGCTCCTTCACTGTGCTCCTTCACAGTGCTCCTTCACTGTGCTCCGTCACTGTGTTCCTACACAGTACTCCTTCACTGCGCTCCTTCACCGTGCTCCCTCCCTGTGCTCCTTCACTGCGCTCCTTCACTGTGCTGCTAATTGCACTCCTTCACTGTGATCCTTTTCAATGCTCCTTTAATGCGCTCCTTCACTGTGCTCCTTCACTGTGCTCCTTCTCTGTGCTCCTACACTGAACTCCTACACCGTGCTCCTTCACTTCACTCCTTCACTGTGCTCCTTCACTGTGCTCCTTCATAGCATTCCTACATAGCGGTCCTTCACTGTGCTCCTTCACAGCATCCCTACATAGTGCTCCTACACAGTGGTGATACACAGTGCACCTTCACATCGCTCCTTCACAGTGCTCCTTCACTGTGCTCCTACACTGCACTCCTTCATTGCGCATCTTTAATGTGCTCCTTCACAGTCTTCCTTCACTGTGCTCCGACACTGCACTCCATCACTGCGCACATTCACTGTGCTCCTTCACAGTGCTCCTTCACTGCACTCCTAAACTGTGCACCTTCACTCTGCTCCTTCACTGTGCTCCTTCATTTTGCTCCTTCACTGTGCTCCTTCACTGTGCTCCTTCACTGCGCTCCTACACTGCACTCATTCATTGCGCATCTTTAATGTGCTCCTTCACAGTGCTCCTTCACTGTGCTCCGACACTGCACTCCTTCACAGTGCTCCTTCACTGCGCTCCTTCAGTGTGCTCCTTCACACCGCTGGTACACATCGTTCCTACACAGCACTCCTTCACTGTGCTTCTGCACTGCGCTCTTTCAATGTGCTCCTTCAAAGTGCTCCTACGCAGTGCTCCTTCACTGAGTTCCTTCACTGTGCTCCTTCACTGTGCTCCATCACAGCATTCCAAACACAGTGCTCCTTCACAGTGTGCCTTCACTGCGCTCCTTAATTGCACTCCTTCACTGTGCTCCTTCATAGCATTCCTACATAGCACTCCTTCTCTGTGCTCCTTCACAGCGTTCCTACATAGTGCACCTACACAGTGCTCCTTCACAGCACTCCCTCACTGTGCTCCTTCACTGCGCTCCTTCACTGAGCTCCTTCACTGTGCTCCTACACTGCACTTATTCGCAGTGCCTCTTCAATGCACTCCTTCACTGTGCTCCTTCACAGCGTTCCTACATAGTGCTCCTACACAGTGCTCCTTCACAGCACTCCCTCACTGTGCTCCTTCACTGCGCTCCTTCACTGAGCTCCTTCACTGTGCTCCTACTCTGCACTTATTCGCAGTGCCTCTTCAATGCACTCCTTCACTCTGCTCCTTCACAGCGTTCCTACACCGTGCTCCTTCACTGCACTCCTTCACTGTGCTCCTTCACTGTGCTCCTTCATAGCATTCCTACATAGCGCTCCTTCACTGTGCTCCTTCACAGCATTACTACATAGCGCTCCTACACAGTGGTGATACACAGTGCACCTTCACATCGCTCCTTCACAGTGCTCCTTCACAGTGCTCCTTCACAGTGCTGCTTCACAGTGCTCCTTCACTGTGCTCCTACAATGCACTCCATCACTGCGCACATTCACTGCGCTCCTTCACAGTGCTCCTTCACTGTGTTCCGACACTGCACTCCATCACTGCGCACATTCACTGTGCTCCATCACAGTGCTCCTTCACTGCACTCCTAAACTGTGCACCTTCACTCAGCTCCTTCACTGTGCTCCTTCATTTTGCTCCTTCACTGTGCTCCTTCACTGCGCTCCTACACTGCACTCATTCATTGCGCATCTTTAATGTGCTCCTTCACAGTGCTCCTTCACTGTGCTCCGACACTGCACTCCTTCACTGTGCTCCTTCACTGTGCTCCTTCACAGCATTCCTACACAGTGCTCTTTCACAGTGCTCCTTCACTGCGCTCCTTCACTGCGCTCCTTAATTGCACTCCTTCACTGTGCTCCTTCATAGCATTCCTACATAGCACTCCTTCACTGTGCTCCTTCAGAGCATTCCTCCATAGCGCTCCTACACAGTGCTCCTACACAGTGCACCTTCACATCGCTCCTTCACAGTGCTCCTTCACAGTACTCCTTCACTGTGCTCCTTCACTGCCCTCCATCACAGTGCTCCTAAACTGCACTCCTTCACTGCACTCCTACATTGTGCTCCTTCACTACGCACCATCACAGTGCTCCAACACAGCACTCCTTTACTGCACTCCTTCACAGTGCTCCTTCACTGCGTTCCATCACTGCACTCCTTCACAGTGCTCCTTCACTGCACTCCTAAACTGCGCACCTTCACTGTGCTCCTTCACTGTAATCCTTCATTGTGCTCTTTCACTGTGCTCCTTCACTGTGTTCCTTCACTGTGCTCCTAAACTGCATTCCTTCATTGCGCATCTTTAGTGTGCTCCTTCAAAGTGCTCCTTCACTGTTCTCCGACACAGCACTCCTTCACTGCGCTCATTCACTGTGGTCCTTCACTGTGCTCCTTCACTGTGCTCCTTCACTGTGCTCCTACACTACATTGCTTTACTGCACTCCTTCACTGTGCTCTTTCACTTTGCTCCTTCACTGTGCTCCTTAACTGTGCTCCTACACTGCACCCCTTCACTGCGCTCCTTCACAGTGGTCCTACACTGCAGTCCTTCACTGCGCTCCTTCACTGTGCTCCTTCACAGTACTCCTTCACTGTGCTCCTTCAATGTGTTACCTCCCTTGCTCCTTCAGTGCGCTCCTTCACTGTGCTCCTAATTGCGCTCCTTCACTGTGCTCCTTCACTGTGCTCCTTCACAACGCTCCTTCGCTGCGCTCCTTCACAGTGCTCTTACACTGCACTCCTTCACTGTGCTCCTTCACTGCGCTACTTCACTGTGCTCCGTCACGGTGTTCCTACACAGTACTCCTTTACTGCGTTCCTTCACCGTGCTGCTTCACTGTGCTCCTTCACGGTGCTCCTGCACTGAACTCCTTCACAATTCTCCATCACAGTGCTCCTTCACTGTGCTCCTTCACTGCGCTCCATCACAGTGCTCCTAAACTGCATTCCTTCACTGCACCCCTACACTCTGCTCCTTCACTGCGCGCCATCACAGTGCTGCTACACAGCACTCCTTCACTGTGCTCCTTCACTACGCTCCATCACTGCACTCCTTCACTGCGTTCCTATACTGTGCACTTTCACTCTGCTCCTTCACTGTGCTCCTTCATTTTGCTCCTACACTGCACTCCTTCATTGCGCATCTTTAATGTGCTCCTTCACTGTGCTCCTTCACTGTTCTCCGACACTACAATCTTTCACAGCGCTCCTTCACTGCGCTCCTTCACTGTGCTCCTTCACTGTGCTCCTACACTATACTGCTTCACTGCACTCCTTCACTGTGCTCTTTCACTTTGCTCCTTCACTGCACTCCTTCACAGCGCTCCTTCACTGCTCTCCTTCACAGTGCTCCTTCACTGCGCTCCTTCACCGTGCTCCCTCCCTGTGCTCCTTCACTGTGCTCCTTTTCAATGCTCCTTCACTGTGCTCCTTCACAACGCTCCTTCGCTGCGCTCCTTCACAGTGCTCTTATACTGAATTGCTTCACTGTGATTCTTCACTGCGCTACTTCAATATGCTCCTTAACAGTGCTCTTACACTGCACTCCTTCACTGTGATTCTTCACTGCGCTACTTCAATATGCTCCTTCACAGTGCTCCTTCACAGCACTCCTTCACAGTGCACCTTCACAGTGTACCTTCACTGCGCTCCTTAGCATTGCTCCTACACTGCACTCCTTCACTGCACTCATTCACTGTGCTCCCTCACAGTGCTCCTTCACTGTGCTCCGTCACGGTGTTCCTACACAGTACTCCTTCACTGCATTCCTTCACCGTGCTCCTTCACAGTGCTCCTTCACTGTGCTCCTTCAGTGTGCTCCTTCGCTGCACTCCATCACAGTGCTCCTAAACTGCACTCCTTCACTGCACCCCTACACTCTGCTCCTTCACTGCGCGCCATCACAGTGCTCCTACACAGCACTCATTCACTGTGCTCCTTCACTACGCTCCATCACTGCACTCCTTCACAGTGCTCCTTCACTACGTTCCTAAACTGTGCACCTTCACTCTGCACCTTCACTGTGCTCCTTCATTTTGCTCCTTCACTGTGCTCCTTCACTGTGCTCCTACACTGCACTCCTTCATTGCGCATCTTTAATGTGCTCCTTCACAGTGCTCCTTCACTATGCTCTGACACTGCACTCTTTCACTGCGCTCCTTCACTGCGCTCCTTCAATGTGCTCCTTCAATGTGCTCTTTCACATGCTCCTACACTACACTGCTTCACTGCACTCCTTCACTGTGCTCTTTCACTTTGCTCCTTCACGGTGCTCCTTCACTGTGCTCCTACACTGCACTCATTCACTGCGCTCAATCACTGTGCTCCTTCACAGTGCTCCTTCACTGCCATCCTTCACAGTGCTCCTACACTGCACTCCTTCACTGCGCTCCTTCACTGCGCTCCTTCACTGTGCTCCTTCACAGTGCTCCTTCACTGTGCTCCGTCACTGTGTTCCTACACAGTACTCCTTCACTGCGCTCCTTCACCGTGCTCCCTCCCTGTGCTCCTTCACTGCGCTCCTTCACTGCGCTCCTAATTGCGCTCCTTCACTGTGCTCCTTCACAGTGCTCCTTCACTGTGCTCCGTCACTGTGTTCCTACACAGTACTCCTTCACTGCGCTCCTTCACCGTGCTCCCTCCCTGTGCTCCTTCACTGCGCTCCTTCACTGTGCTGCTAATTGCACTCCTTCACTGTGCTCCTTTTCAATGCTCCTTTAATGCGCTCCTTCACTGTGCTCCTTCACTGTGCTCCTTCTCTGTGCTCCTACACTGAACTCCTACACCGTGCTCCTTCACTTCACTCCTTCACTGTGATCCTTCACAGTGCTCCTTCATAGCATTCCTACATAGCGGTCCTTCACTGTGCTCCTTCACAGCATTCTTACATAGCACTCCTACACAGTGGTGATACACAGTGCACCTTCACATCGCTCCTTCACAGTGCTCCTTCACTGTGCTCCTACACTGCACTCCTTCATTGCGCATCTTTAATGTGCTCCTTCACAGTCTTCCTTCACTGTGCTCCGACACTGCACTCCATCACTGCGCACATTCACTGTGATCCTTCACAGTGCTCCTTCACTGCACTCCTAAACTGTGCACCTTCACTCTGCTCCTTCACTGTGCTCCTTCACTGCGCTCCTACACTGCACTCATTCATTGCGCATCTTTAATGTGCTCCTTCACAGTGCTCCTTCACTGTGCTCCGACACTGCACTCCTTCACAGTGCTCCTTCACTGGGCTCCTTCAGTGTGCTCCTTCACACCGCTGGTACACATCGTTCCTACAGAGCACTCCTTCACTGTGCTTCTGCACTGCGCTCTTTCAATGTGCTCCTTCAAAGTGCTCCTACGCAGTGCTCCTTCACTGCGCTCCTTCACTGTGCTCCTTCACAGTACTCCTACAAAGTGCTTCTTCACTTTGCACCTACACTGCGTTCCTACACTGCATTCCTTCACAGTGCTCCTCCACTGTGCTCCTTCACAGTGATCCTTCTATTCATTCCGTCCCTGTGCTCCTTCACAGTGTTCCTACACTGCACTCCTTCACTGTGCTCCTATACTGCACTCCTTCGCAATGCCTCTTCAATGCGCTCCTTTACTGTGATCATTCACAGCGTCCCTACACTGTGCTCCTTCACACCGCTCCGACACAGTGCTCCTTCACTGCACTCCTTTACTGAGTTCCTTCACTGTGCTCCTTCACTGTGCTCCATCACAGCATTCCAAACACAGTGCTCCTTCACAGTGTGCCTTCACTGCGCTCCTTAATTGCACTCCTTCGCTGTGCTCCTTCATAACATTCCTACATAGCACTCCTTCTCTGTGCTCCTTCACAGCGTTCCTACATAGTGCACCTACACAGTGCTCCTTCACAGCACTCCCTCACTGTGCTCCTTCACTGCGCTCCTTCACTGAGCTCCTTCACTGTGCTCCTACACTGCACTTATTCGCAGTGCCTCTTCAATGCACTCCTTCACTGTGCTCCTTCACAGCGTTCCTACATAGTGCTCCTACACAGTGCTCCTTCACAGCACTCCCTCACTGTGCTCCTTCACTGCGCTCCTTCACTGAGCTCCTTCACTGTGCTCCTACACTGCACTTATTCGCAGTGCCTCTTCAATGCACTCCTTCACTCTGCTCCTTCACAGCGTTCCTTCACAGTGCGCCTTCACACCGCTCCTACACCGTGCTCCTTCACTGCACTCCTTCACTGTGCTCCTTCACTGTGCTCCTTCATAGCATTCCTACATAGCGCTCCTTCACTGTGCTCCTTCACAGCATTACTACATAGCGCTCCTACACAGTGGTGATACACAGTGCACCTTCACATCGCTCCTTCACAGTGCTCCTTCACAGTGCTCCTTCACAGTGCTGCTTCACAGTGCTCCTTCACTGTGCTCCTACAATGCACTCCATCACTGCGCACATTCACTGCGCTCCTTCACAGTGCTCCTTCACTGTGCTCCGACACTGCACTCCATCACTGCGCACATTCACTGCGCTCCATCACAGTGCTCCTTCACTGCACTCCTAAACTGTGCACCTTCACTCTGCTCATTCACTGTGCTCCTTCATTTTGCTCCTTCACTGTGCTCCTTCACTGTGCTCCTACACTGCAAGCCTTCACTGCGCAACTTCACTGCGCTCCTTCACTGTGCTCCTTCACTGTGCTCCTTCACTGTGCTCCTACACTACACTGCTTCACTGCACTCCTTCACTGTGTTCTTTCACTTTGCTCCCTATCTGTGCTCATTCAATGTGTTCCTACGCTGCACTCCTTCACTGCGCTCAATCACTGTGCTCCTTCACGGTGCTCCATCACAGTGCTCCAACACGTTGCTCCTGAACAGTGCTCCTACACTGCACTCCTTCACTGCGCTCCTTCACTGTGCTCCTTCACAGTGCTCCTTCACTGTGCTCCATCACTGTTTTCCTACACAGTACTCCTTCACTGTGCTCCTTTACCGTGCTCCCTCCCTGTGCTCTTTCACTGCGCTCCTAATTGCGCTACTTCAATATGCTCGTACTCAATGCTCCTTTACTGCGCTCCTTCACCGTGCTCCTTCATTGTGCTCATTCACTGTGCTCCTACACTGAACTCCTTCACAGTGCTCCTTCACTGGGCGCCTTCACTGCGTTCCTTCCCACTGCTGGTACACACATCGTTCCTACACAGCGCTCCTTCACTGTGCTTCTGCACTGCGCTCTTTCACTGTGCTCCTTCACAGTGCTCCTACGCAGTGCTCCTTCAATGTGCACTTTCTCAGTGCTCCTTCACAGTACTCCTACACTGCACTCCTTCACAGTGCTCCTTCACTGCTCTCCTTCACTGTGCTCCTACACTGCGCTCCTTTACTGTGCTCCTTCACAGTGCTCCTACAAAGTGCTCCTTCACTGTGCACTTACACTGCGCTCCTACACTACATTCCTTCACAGTGCACCTCCACTGCGCTCCTTCACAGAGATCCTACTATTCATTCCTTCACTGTGCTCGTACAGTGCACTCCTTCGCAGTGCCTCTTCACTTCGCTCCTTCACTGTGATCCTTCACAGCGTTCCTACACAGTGCTCCTTCACACCGCTCCTACACAGTGCTCCTTCACTGCACTCCTTCACTGTGCTCCTTCACTGTGCTCCTTCACCAGCTCCTTCACAGCATTCCTACACAGTGCTCCTTCACAGTGCTCCTTCACTGCGCTCTTTCACTGCGCTCCTTAATTGCACTCCTTCACTTTGCTCCTTCATAGCGATCCTACATAGCACCCCTTCACTGTGCTCCTTCACAGCGTTCCTACATAGCGCTCCTACACAGTGCTCTTACACAGCACACCTTCACATCCCTCCTTCACAGTGCTCCTTCACAGTGCTCCTTCACAGCGCTCCTTCACTGTGAACCTTCACTGCCCTCCATCACAGTGCTCCTAAAGTGCACCCCTTCACTGCACTCCTACACACTGCTCCTTCACAGCGCGCCATCACAGTGCTCCTACACTGCACTCCATCACTGTGCACATTCACTGCACTCCTTCACAGTGCACCTTCACTGCACTCCTAATCTGTGCACCTTCACTCTGCTCCTTCACTGTGCTCCTTCATCTTGCTCCTTCACTGTGCTCCTTCACTGCGCTCCTACACTGCACTCATTCATTGCGCATCTTTAATGTGCTCCTTCACAGTGCTCCTTCACTGTGCTCCGACACTGCACTCTTTCACTGTGCTCCTTCATTGCGCTCCTTCACTGTGCTCCTTCACTATGCTCCTTCACTGCGCTCCTACACTACACTGCTTCAAAGCACTCCTTCACTGTGCTCTTTCACTTTGCTCCTTCACTGTGTTCCTAAACTGCACTCCTTCACTACGCTCAATCACTGTCCTCCTTCACTGTGCTCCTTCACTGCGCACCTTCACTGTGCTCCTTCACAGTGCTCCTTCACTGTGCTCTGTCAATGTGTTCCTACACAGTACTCCTTCACTGCGCTCCTTCACCGTGCTCCCTCCCTGTGCTCCTCACTGCGCTCCTTCACTGCGCTCCTAATTGAGCTCCTTCACTGTGTACCTTTTCAGTGCTCCTTCACTGTGCTCCTTCACCGTGCTCCTTCACTGTGCTCCTTCAGAGTGCTCTTAGACTGCACTCCTTCACGGTGTTCCTTCACTGCGCTACTTCACTGTGCTCCTTCACAGTGCTCCTTCACAGCGCTCCTTCACAGTGCACCTTCACAGTTCTCCTTCACTTTGCTCCTTCACAGTGCTCCTTCACTGTGCTCTGTCACTGTGCTCCTTCACAGCGATCTGACACAGTGCATCTACACTGTGCTCCTACACTGCATTCCTTCTCAGTGTTCCTTCACTGCGCTCCGTCACAGAGCTCCTTCAATGCATTCCTTCACGGTGCTCCTTCACAATCTTCCTACACAATGCTCCTTCACAGTGCTGCTTCACAGAAGTACTACACTGCACTCCTTCACAATGCCTCTTCAATGAGCTCCTTCACTGTGCTCCATCACAGCGTTCCTACACAGTGCTCCTTCACCCCGCTCCTACACTGTGCTCCTTCACTGCGCTCCTTTCTGCGCTCCTTATCTGTGCTCCTTCACTGTGCTCCTTCACAGCGTTCCTACATAGCGTACATTCACTGTGCTCCTTCACAGCGATCCGACACAGTGCATCTACACTGTGCTCCTACACTGCATTCCTTCATTGCGCTCCATCACAGAGCTCCTTCAATGCATTCCTTCACGGTGCTCCTTCACAATGTTCCTACACAATGCTCCTTCACAGTGCTGCTTCACAAAACTCCTACAATGCACTCCTTCACAATGCCTCTTCAATGAGCTCCTTCACGGTGCTCCATCACAGCGTTCCTACACAGTGCTTCTTAACCCCGCTCCTACACTGTGCTCCTTCACTGCGATCCTTCACTGCGCTCCTTCACTGTGCTCCTTCACAGCATTCCTACACAGTGCTCCTTCACAGTGCTCCTTCACTGTGCCCCTTCACTGCGCTCCTTATCTGTGCTCCTTCACTGTGCTCCTTCACAGTGCTCTTAGACTGCACTCCTTCACAGTGTTCCTTCACTGCGCTACTTCACTGTGCTCCTTCACAGTGCTCCTTCACTTTGCTCCTTCACAGTGCTCCTTCACTGTGCTCTGTCACTGTGTTCCTACACAGTACTCCTTCACTGCGCTCCTTCACCGTGCTCCCTCCCTGTGCTCCTCACTGCGCTCCTTCACTGCGCTCCTAATTGAGCTCCTTCACTGTGTTCCTTTTCAGTGCTCCTTCACTGTGCTCCTTCACCGTGCTCCTTCACTGTGCTCCTTCACAGTGCTCTTAGACTGCACTCCTTCACGGTGTTCCTTCACTGCGCTACTTCACTGTGCTCCTTCACAGTGCTCCTTCACAGCGCTCCTTCACAGTGCACCTTCAAAGTTCTCCTTCACTTTGCTCCTTCACAGCGTTCCTACACAGTGCTCCTTCACAGCGTTCCTACACAGTGCTTCTTCAGTTCTCTCCATTACTGTGCTCCATCACTGTGCTCCTTTACTGCACTCCTTCACTGCGCTCCTTCACTTTGCTCCTTCACTCTGCTCCTTCACAGTGCTCCTTCACACTGCTCCTACACAGTGCTCCTTCACAGCATTCCTACACAGTGCTTCTTCAGTGCTCTCCATCACTGTGATCCATCACTGTGCTCCTTCAGTGCACTCCTCCACTGTGCTCCTTCACTTTGCTCCTTCACTGTGCTCCTTCACAGCGATCCTACACAGTGCATATACACTGCGCTCCTACACTGCATTCCTTCACAGTGCTCCTTCACTGCGCTCCGTGACAGAGATCCTTCAATGCATTCCTTCACTGTGCTCCTTCATAATGTTCCTACACAGTGCTCCTTCAAATTCCCCTTCCCAGAACTCCTACACTGCACTCCTTCACAGTACTCCTACACTGCACTCCTTCACAGTGCCTCTTCAATGAGCTTTTTCACTCTGCTCCATCACAGCATTCCTACACAGTGCTCCTTCACACCGCTCCTACACTGTGCTCCTTCACTGCACTGCATCACTGAGCTCCTTCACTGAGCTCCTTCACAGCATTCTTACACAGTGCTCCTTCACAGTGCTCCTTCACAGCGCTCCTTCACTGCGCTCCTTAACTGTGCTCCTTCACTGTGCTCCTTTGCAGCGTTCCTAGATAGCGCACCTTCACGGTGCTCCTTCAAAATGTTTCTACATAGCGCTCCTACACAGTGCTGCTACACAGTGCACCTTCACATCGCTACTTCACAGTGCTCCATCACTGTGCACCTACACCGTGCTCCGTCACTGCACGCCCTCACTGCGCTCCTTCACAGTGCACCTTCACTGCGCTCCTTCACTGCGCTCCATCACAGTGCTCCTACACTGCACTCCTTCACTGCACTCCTTAACTGTGCTCCTTCACTGTGCTCGTTCACTGAGCTCCTTCACTGTGCTGCCAAACTGCACTCCTTCACTAAGCTCCTTCACTGTGCTCCTTCACAGCGTTCCTACACAGTGCTCCGACGCAGGATTCCTTCACCTTGCTCCCTCCCTGTGCTCCTTCACTGCGCTCCTTCACTGCGCTCCTTCACTGCGCTTCTAACTGCGCTCCTTCACTGTGCTCCTTTTCAATGCTCCTTCACTCTGTTCCTTTACAACGCTCCTTTGCTGCGCTCCTTCACAGTGCTCTTACACTGCACTCCTTCACTGTGCTCCTTCACTGCGCTAAATCATTGTGCTCCTTCACAGTGCTCCTTCACAGTGCTCCTTCAGAGCGCTCCTTCACAGTGCTCCTTCACAGTGCTCCTTCACAGTGCACCTTGACAGTGCTCCATCACTGTGCTCCTTCACAGCGTTCCAACACAGTGCTCCTTCACACCGTTCCTACACAGTGCTTCTTCAGTGCTCTCCATCGCTGTGCTCCATCACTGTGCTCCTGCACTGCACTCCTTCACTGCGCTACTTCACTGTGCTCCTTCACAGTGCACCTTCACAGTGCTCCTTCAATGTGCTCCATCACAGCCTTCCTACACAGTGCTCCTTCACAGCGTTACTACACAATGGTTCTTCAGTGCTCTCCAGCGCTGTGCTCCATCACAGTGCTCCTTCACTGCACTCCTTCACTGTGTTCCTTCAATTCACTCGTTCACTGTGCACCTTCACTGTGCTCCTTCACAGTGTTCCTACACAGTGCTCCTTCACAGCGTTCCTACACAGTGCTTCTTCAGTCCTCTCCTTCACTGTTCTCCATCACTGTGCTCCTTCACTGCACTCCTTCACTGCGCTCCTTCATTTCACTCCTTCACTGTGCTCCTTCACAGCGATCCGACACAGTGCATCTACACTGTGCTCCTACACTGCATTCCTACTCAGTGTTCCTTCACTGCGCTCCGTCACAGAGCTCCTTCAATGCATTCCTTCACAATGTTCCTACACAATGCTCCTTCACAGTGCTGCTTCACAGTGCTGCTTCACAGAAGTACTACACTGCACTCCTTCACAATGCCTCTTCAATGAGCTCCTTCACTGTGCTCCATCACAGCGTTCCTACACAGTGCTCCTTCACCCCGCTCCTACACTGTGCTCCTTCACTGCGCTCCTTTCTGCGCTCCTTATCTGTGCTCCTTCACTGTGCTCCTTCACAGCGTTCCTACATAGCGTACCTTCACTGTGCTCCTTCACAGCGATCCGACACAGTGCATCTACACTGTGCTCCTACACTGCATTCCTTCTCAGTGTTCCTTCACTGCGCTCCATCACAGAGCTCCTTCAATGCATTCCTTCACGGTGCTCCTTCACAATGTTCCTACACAATGCTCCTTCACAGTGCTGCTTCACAAAACTCCTACACTGCACTCCTTCACAATGCCTCTTCAATGAGCTCCTTCACGGTGCTCCATCACAGCGTTCCTACACAGTGCTCCTTAACCCCGCACCTACACTGTGCTCCTTCACTGCGCTCCTTCACTGCGTTCCTTCACTGTGCTCCTTCACAGCATTCCTACAGAGTGCTCCTTCACAGTGCTCCTTCACTGTGCCCCTTCACTGCGCTCCTTATCTGTGCTCCTTCACTGTGCTCCTTCACAGTGCTCCTTCAATGTGCTCCTTCACAGCCTTCCTACACAGTGCTCCTTCACAGCGTTACTACACAATGGTTCTTCAGTGCTCTCCAGCGCTGTGCTCCATCACAGTGCTCCTTCACTGCACTCCTTCACTGTGTTCCTTCAATTCACTCCTTCACTGTGCTCCTTCACAGTGCTCCTTCACACTACTCGTTCACTGTGCACCTTCACTGTGCTCCTTCACAGTGTTCCTACACAGTGCTCCTTCACAGCGTTCCTACACAGTGCTTCTTCAGTCCTCTCCTTCACTGTTCTCCATCACTGTGCTCCTTCACTGCACTCCTTCACTGCGCTCCTTCATTTCACTCCTTCACTGTGCTCCTTCACAGCGATCCGACACAGTGCATCTACACTGTGCTCCTACACTGCATTCCTACTCAGTGTTCCTTCACTGCGCTCCGTCACAGAGCTCCTTCAATGCATTCCTTCACAATGTTCCTACACAATGCTCCTTCACAGTGCTGCTTCACAGTGCTGCTTCACAGAAGTACTACACTGCACTCCTTCACAATGCCTCTTCAATGAGCTCCTTCACTGTGCTCCATCACAGCGTTCCTACACAGTGCTCCTTCACCCCGCTCCTTCAATGAGCTCCTTCACTGTGCTCCATCACAGCGTTCCTACACAGTGCTCCTTAACCCCGCTCCTACACTGTGCTCCTTCACTGCGCTCCTTCACTGCGTTCCTTCACTGTGCTCCTTCACAGCATTCCTACAGAGTGCTCCTTCACAGTGCTCCTTCACTGTGCCCCTTCACTGCGCTCCTTATCTGTGCTCCTTCACTGTGCTCCTTCACAGTGCTCCTTCAATGTGCTCCTTCACAGCCTTCCTACACAGTGCTCCTTCACAGCGTTACTACACAATGGTTCTTCAGTGCTCTCCAGCGCTGTGCTCCATCACAGTGCTCCTTCACTGCACTCCTTCACTGTGTTCCTTCAATTCACTCCTTCACTGTGCTCCTTCACAGTGCTCCTTCACACTACTCGTTCACTGTGCACCTTCACTGTGCTCCTTCACAGTGTTCCTACACAGTGCTCCTTCACAGCGTTCCTACACAGTGCTTCTTCAGTCCTCTCCTTCACTGTTCTCCATCACTGTGCTCCTTCACTGCACTCCTTCACTGCGCTCCTTCATTTCACTCCTTCACTGTGCTCCTTCACAGCGATCCGACACAGTGCATCTACACTGTGCTCCTACACTGCATTCCTACTCAGTGTTCCTTCACTGCGCTCCGTCACAGAGCTCCTTCAATGCATTCCTTCACAATGTTCCTACACAATGCTCCTTCACAGTGCTGCTTCACAGTGCTGCTTCACAGAAGTACTACACTGCACTCCTTCACAATGCCTCTTCAATGAGCTCCTTCACTGTGCTCCATCACAGCGTTCCTACACAGTGCTCCTTCACCCCGCTCCTACACTGTGCTCCTTCACTGCGCTCCTTTCTGCACTCCTTATCTGTGCTCCTTCACTGTGCTCCTTCACAGCGTTCCTACATAGCGTACCTTCACTGTGCTCCTTCACAGCGATCCGACACAGTGCATCTACACTGTGCTCCTACACTGCATTCCTTCTCAGTGTTCCTTCACTGCGCTCCATCACAGAGCTCCTTCAATGCATTCCTTCACGGTGCTCCTTCACAATGTTCCTACACAATGCTCCTTCACAGTGCTGCTTCACAAAACTACTACACTGCACTCCTTCACAATGCCTCTTCAATGAGCTCCTTCACTGTGCTCCATCACAGCGTTCCTACACAGTGCTCCTTAACCCCGCTCCTACACTGTGCTCCTTCACTGCGCTCCTTCACTGCGTTCCTTCACTGTGCTCCTTCACAGCATTCCTACAGAGTGCTCCTTCACAGTGCTCCTTCACTGTGCCCCTTCACTGCGCTCCTTATCTGTGCTCCTTCACTGTGCTCCTTCACAGCGTTCCTACATAGCGTACCTTCACTGTGCTCCTTCACAGCGTTCCTATATAGCGCTCCTACACAGTGCTCCTACACAGTGCAACTTCACATCGCTACTTCACAGTGCTCCATCACAGTACCCCTACACTGTGCTCCTTCAATGCACGCCCTCACTGCGCTCCTTCACAGTGCACCTTCACTGGGCTCCTTCACTGCGCTCCATCACAGTGCTCCTACAATTCACTCCTTCACTGCACTCCTTCACTGTGCTCCTTCACAGCACTCCTTCACTGTGCACCTTCACTGTGCTCCTTCAAAGTGTTCCTACATAGTGCTCCTTCACAGTGTTCCTACACAGTGCTTCTTCAGTGCTCTCCTTCAATGTGCTCCATCACTGTGCTCCTTCACTGCACTCCTTCACTGCGCTCCTTCATTTCGTTCCTTCACTGTACTCCTTCACAGCGATCCGACACAGAGCTCCTTCAATGCATTCCTTCACTGTGCTCCTTCACTGCGCTCCTTCACAATGCTCTTACGCTGCATTCCTTCACTGTGCTCCTTCACAACATTCCTACAGAGTTCTCCTTCACAGTGATCCTTCACAGAACTCCTACACTTCACTCCTTCACAGTACTCCTACAGTGCACTCCTTCACTGGGCCTCTTCAATGAGCTTCTTCACTGTGCTCCATCACAGCATTCTTACACAGTGCTCCTTCACTGTGCTCCTTCAAAGTACTCCTTCACTGCGCTCCTTCACTGTGCTCCTTCACTGCGCTCTTTAACTGCGCTCCTTCACCGTGCTCCTTCACTGTGCTCTTTACATGTGCAACATCACTGTGCTCCTTCACAGTGCTCCTAAACAGTGCACCTTCACAGCATTCCTACACAGTGCTTCTTCACTGCACTCCTTCACTGTGCTCCATCACTGTTTTCCTTCACTGCACTCCTTCACTGCGCTCTTTCACTGCGCTCCCTCATCGTGCTCCTTCACAGTGCTCCTTCACAGTGGTACCAAACTGTGCTCCTTCACTGCGCTCCTTCTCAGTTCTCCTTCACTGTGTTCCTTCACAATGCTCCTTCGCTGCCCTCCTTCACAGTGCACTTACACTGAACTCCTTCACTGAGTTCCTTCACTGCACTCCATCATTGTGCTCCTTCACAGTGTTACTTCACAGTTCTCCTTCACTGTGATCCTTCACTGTGCTCCTTCACAGTGCTCCTTCACAGTGCTCCTTCACTGTGCACCTTCACTGTGATCCTTCACAACGCTCCTACACAGTGCTCCTTCACAGCGTACCTACACAGTTATTATTCAGTGCTCTCCTTCACTGTGCTCCATCATTGTGCAACTTCACTGCGCTCCTTCACTGTGCTCCTTCACAGCGATCCTACACAGTGAACCTACACTGTGCTCCAACACTGCATTCCTTCACAGTGCTCCTTCACTGCTCTCTTTCACAGAGCTCCTTCAATGCATTCCTTCACTGTGCTCCTTCACAACGTTCCTACACAGTGCTCCTTCACAGTGCTCCTTCACAGTACTCCTACACTGCACTCCTTCACACTGCCTCTTCAATGAGCTCCTTCACTGTGCTTCTTCACTGCTCTCCTTCACTTTGCTCCTTCACTGTGCTTCTACACTACACTGCATCACTGCACTCCTTCACTGTGCTCTTTCACTGTGGTCCTTCCCTGCGCTCCTTCACTGTGCTCCTTCACAGTGCTCCTTCACTGTGCTCCGTCAATGTTTTCCTACACAGTATTCCTTCACTGCTTTACTTCACCGTGCTCTCTCCCTGTGCTCCTTCACTGCGCTCCTTCACTGCTCTCCTAATTGCGCTCTTTCACTGTGCTCCTTTTCAATGCTCCGTCACTGTGCTCCTTCACAATGCTCCTTCGCTGCGCTCCTTCACAGTGCTCTTACACTGCACTCCTTCACTGTGCTCCTTCACTGTGCTTTTACACTACACTGCATCACTGCACTCCTTCACTGTGCTCTTTCACTGTCGTCCTTCACTGCGCTCCTTCACTGAGCTCCTACAATGCGCTCCTTCAATTTGCTTCTTTTCAATGCTCCTTCACTGTGCTCCTTCACAGTTATCCTTCACTGCGGTTCTTCATAGCGCTCCCAGACTGCACTGCTTGACTGTGCTCCTTCATTGCGCTCCTTCACTGTGCTCCTTCACAGTGCTACTTCATAGTGCTCCTACACAGTGCACCTTCACAGCATTCCTACACAATGTTTCTTCACAGTGCTCCTTCACTACGTTCCATCAAAGAGCTCCTTCAATGCATTCCTTCACTGTGCTCCATCATAACGTTCCTACACAGTGGTCCTTCACAGTGCTCCTTCACAGAACTTCTACACTGCACTCTTTTACAGTACTCCTACAATGCACTCCTTCACAGTGCCTCTTCAATGTGCTCCTTCACCATGCTCCTTCGCTGTTCTCATTCACTGTGCTCTTACACTGCACTCCTTCATTGCGCTCCTTCACTGTGCTCCTTCACTGTGCTCCTTCACAGTGCTCCTTCACTGCGCTCCTTCACAGTGCTCCTACACTGCGCTCCTTCATTGTGCTCCTTCACTGTGCACCTTCACTGTGATCCTTCACAGCGCTCCTACACAGTGCTCCTTCACAGCATTCCTACACAGTGATTATTCAGTGCTCTCCTTCACTGTGCTCCATCACTGTGCTCTTTCACTGCACTCCTTCACTGTGCTCCTTCACAGCAATCCTACAGAGTGAACCTACACTGCGCTCCTACACTGCATTCCTACTCAGTTCTCCTTCACAGTGCTCCTTCACTGCGCTCCTTCACTGCGCTCCTTAATTGCGCTCCATCACTGTGCTCCTTTTTAGCGTTCCTACATAGTGCTCCATTACAGTGCTCCTTCACAGCGTTCCTAAATAGCGCTCCTACACAGTGCTCCTACACAGTGCACCTTCACATCGCTCCTTCACAGTGCTCCTTCTCAGTGCTCTTTCACTGTGCTCCTTCACTGCACTCCATCACAGTGCTCCGAAACTGCACTCCTTCACTGAACTCCTACCCTGTGCTCCTTCACTGCGCGCCATCACATTACTCCTACACAGCATTCCTTCACTGCACTCCTTCACTGTGTTCCTTCACTGCACTCCTAAACTGCGCACCTTCACTCTGCTCCTTCACTGTGCTCCTTCACTGTGCTCCTACACTGCGCTCCTTCACTGTGCTCCTTTTCAATACTCCTTCACTGTGCTCCTTCACAACGCTACTTCACTGCGCTCCTTCACAGTGCTCTTACACTGCATTCCTTCACTGTTCTCCTTCACAACGTTCCTATGAAGCTCTCCTTCACAGTGCTCAATCACAGTACTCCTACACTTCATTCCTTCACAGTACTCCTACAGTGCACTCGTTCACAGTGCCTCATCAATGAGCTTCTTCACTGTGCTCCATCACAGCTTTCCTACACAGTGCTCCTTCACTGTGCTCCTTCAAAGTACTCCTTCACTGCGCACCTTCACTGTGCTCCTTCACAGTGTTCCTTCACTGTGCACATTCACTGTGCTCCTTCACAGTGCTCCTACACTGTGCACCTTCACAGCATTCCTACACAGTTCTTCTTCACTGTGCTCCTTCACTGTGCTCCATCTCTGTTTTCCTTCACTGCCCTCCTTCACTGCGCTCCTTCACTGCGGTCCCTCACTGTTCTCCTTCACAGTGCTCCTTCACAGTGCTCCTACACTGTGCTCCTTCACTGCACTCCTTCTCAGTTATCCTTCACTGTGCTCCTTCACAACGCTCCTTCGCTGTGCTCCTTCACAGTGCTCTTACACTGAACTCCTTCACTGTGTTCCTTCACTGCGCTCCTTCACAGTTCTCCTTCACTGTGCTACTTCACTGGGCTCCTTCATAGTGCTCCTTCACAGTGCTCCTTCACTGTGCACCTTTACCGTGCTCCTTCACAGCTTTCCTACACAGTGCACCTACACTGTGCTGCTACACTGCATTCCTTCACAGTGCTCCTTCACTGCACTCCGTCAAAGAGCTCCTTCAATGCATTCCTTCACTGTGCTCCATCACAGAACTCCTACAATGCACTCTTTTGCAGTGCTCCTACTCTGCACTCCTTTACAGTGCTCCTTCGCTGTGCTCCGTCACTGTGTTCCTACACAGTACTCATTCACTGCGCTCCTTCACTGTGCTCCCTCACTGTGTGCCTTCACTGTGCTCCTTCACTGTGCTCCTAAACTGCACTCCTTCACTGTGCTACTTCACAGTGCTCCTTCACAGCGCTGCTTCACAGTACTCCTTCACAGTGCTTATTCTCAGTGCTGCTTCACTGTTCTCCTTCACAGTGCTCCTTCACAGTGCTCCTTCACTGTGCACCTTCACTGTAATCCTTAACAGCGCTCCTACACAGTGCTCCTTCACAGCGTTCCTACACAGTGATTATTCAGTGCTCTCCTGCACTGTGCTCTATCACTGTGCAACTTCACTGCGCTCCTTCACTGTGCTCCTTCACAGTGATCCTACACAGTGAACCTACACTGCACTCCTACACTGCATTCCTTCACAGTGCTCCTTCACTGCTCTCTTTCACAGAGCTCCTTCAATGCACTCCTTCACTGTGTTCCTTCACTGCACTCCTAACCTGCGCACCTTCACTCTGCTCCTTCACTGTGCTCCTTCACTGTGCTCCTACACTGCGCTCCTTCACTGTGCTCCTTTTCAATACTCCTTCACTGTGCTCCTTCACAACGCTACTTCACTGCGCTCCTTCACAGTGCCCTTACACTGCATTCCTTCACTGTGCTCCTTCACAACGTTCCTACACAGTTCTCCTTCACAGTGCTCAATCACAGTACTCCTACACTTCATTCCTTCACAATACTCCTACAGTGCACTCCTTCACAGTGCCTCATCATTGAGCTTCTTCACTGTGCTCCATCACAGCGTTCCTACACAGTGCTCCTTCACTGTGCTCCTTCAAAGTACTCCTTCACTGCGCACCTTCACTGTGCTCCTTCACAGTGTTCCTTCACTGTGCACATTCACTGTGCTCCTTCACAGTGCTCCTACACTGTGCACCTTCACAGCATTCCTACACAGTTCTTCTTCAATGTGCTCCTTCACTGTGCTCCATCTCTGTTTTCCTTCACTGCCCTCCTTCACTGCGCTCCTTCACTGCGGTCCCTCACTGTTCTCCTTCACAGTGCTCCTTCACTGTGCTCCTACACTGTGCTCCTTCACTGCACTCCTTCTCAGTTATCCTTCTCTGTGCTCCTTCACAACGCTCCTTCGCTGTGCTCCTTCACAGTGCTCTTACACTGAACTCCTTCACTGTGTTCCTTCACTGCGCTCCTTCACAGTTCTCCTTCACTGTGCTACTTCACTGGGCTCCTTCATAGTGCTCCTTCACAGTGCTCCTTCACTGTGCACCTTTACCGTGCTCCTTCACAGCTTTCCTACACAGTGCTCCTTCAAAGCGATCCTACACAGTGCACCTACACTGCGCTGCTACACTGCATTCCTTCACAGTGCTCCTTCACTGCACTCCGTCAAAGAGCTCCTTCAATGCATTCCTTCACTGTGCTCCATCAAAACGTTCCTACACAGTGCTCATTCACTGTGCTCCTTCACAGAACTTCTACAATGCACTCTTTTACAGTACTCCTACACTGCACTCCTTCACAGTGCCTCTTCAATGAGCACTTTCACTGTGCTCCATCACAGCGTTCCTGCGCAGTGCTCCTTCACACCTCTCCTACAATGTGCTCCTTCACTGTGCTCCATCGCTTTTCTCATTCACTGTGCTCTTACACTGCACTCCTTCACAGTGCTCCTTCGCTGTGCTCCGTCACTGTGTTCCTACACAGTACTCATTCACTGCGCTCCTTCACTGTGCTCCCTCACTGTGTGCCTTCACTGTGCTCCTTCACTGTGCTCCTAAACTGCACTCCTTCACTGTGCTACTTCACAGTGCTCCTTCACAGCGCTGCTTCACAGTACTCCTTCACAGTGCTTATTCTCAGTGCTGCTTCACTGTTCTCCTTCACAGTGCTCCTTCACAGTGCTCCTTCACTGTGCACCTTCACTGTAATCCTTAACAGCGCTCCTACACAGTGCTCCTTCACAGCGTTCCTACACAGTGATTATTCAGTGCTCTCCTGCACTGTGCTCTATCACTGTGCAACTTCACTGCGTTCCTTCACTGTGCTCCTTCACAGTGATCCTACACAGTGAACCTACACTGCACTCCAACACTGCATTCCTTCACAGTGCTCCTTCACTGCTCTCTTTCACAGAGCTCCTTCAATGCATTCCTTCACTGTGCTCCTTCACAATGTTCCTACACAGTGCTCCTTCACAGTGCTCCATCAAAATAATCCTACACTGCACTCATTCACAGTACACCTACACTGCACTCCTTCACAGTGCTCCTTCACAGCGCTGCTTCACAGTACTCCTTCACAGTGCTTATTCTCTGTGCTCCTTCACTGTGCTCTTTCACATTGCTCCTTCACAGTGCTCCTTCACTGTGCACCTTCACTGTGATCCTTCACAGCGCTCCTACACAGTGCTCCTTCACAGCGTACCTACACAGTTATTATTCAGTGCTCTCCTTCACTGTGCTCCATCACTGTGCAACTTCACTGCGCTCCTTCACTGTGCTCCTTCACAGCAATCCTACACAGTGAATCTACACTGCGCTCCAACACTGCATTCCTTCACAGTGCTCCTTCACAGCTCTCTTTCAAGAGCTCCTTCAATGCATTCCTTCACTGTGCTCCTTCACAATGTTCCTACACAGTGCTCCTTCACAGTGCTCCTTCACAGTACTCCTACACTGCACTCCTTCACAGTACTCCTACACTGCACTCCTTCACAGTGCCTCTTCAATGAGCTCCTTCACTGTGCTCCTTCACTGCTCTCCTTCACTGTGCTCCTTCACTGTGATTCTACACTACACTGCATCACTGCACTCCTTCACTGTGCTCTTTCACTGTGGTCCTTCACTGCGCTCCTTCACTTTGCTCCTTTTCAATGCTCCTTCACTGTGCTCCTTCACAGTGATCCTTCACGGCGGTTCATCATAGTGCTCCTACACTGCACTGCTTGACTGTGCTCCTTCATTGCGCTCCTTCACTGTGCTCCTTCACAGTGCTACTTCATAGTGCTCCTACACAGTGCACCTTCACAGCATTCCTACACAATGTTTCTTCACTGCGCTCCTTCACTGCGCTCCTTCACTGTGCTCCTTCACAACGTTCCTACACAGTTCTCCTTCACAGTGATCCTTCACAGAACTCCTACACTTCACTCCTTCACAGTACTCCTACAGTGCACTCCTTCACAGTGCTCCTTCACTGTGCTCCTTCAAACTGCTCCATCACTGCGCTCCTTCACTGTGCTCCTTCACTGCGCTCCTTAACTGCGCTCCTTCACAGTGTTCCTTCACTGTGCTCCTTACATGTGCAACATCACTGTGCTCCTTCACAGTGCTCCTACACAGTGCACCTTCACAGCATTCCTACACAGTGCTTCTTCACTGCGCTCCTTCACTGTGCTCCATCACTGTTTTCCTTCACTGCACTCCTTCACTGCGCTCTTTCACTGTGCTCCCTCACCGTGCTCCTTCACAGTGCTCCTTCACAGTGGTACCAAACTGTGCTCCTTCACTGCGCTCCTTCTCAGTTCTCCTTCACTGTGTTCCTTCACAACGCTCCTTCACTGCCCTCCTTCACAGTGCACTTACACTGAACTCCTTCACTGTGTTCCTTCACTGCACTCCTTCATTGTGCTCCTTCACAATGCACCTTCACAGTTCTCCTTCACTGTGCTCCTTCACTGTGCTCCTTCACTGTGCACCTTCACTGTGATCCTTCACAGCGCTCCTACACAGTGCTCCTTCACAGCGTACCTACACAGTTATTATTCAGTACTCTCCTTCACTGTGCTCCATCATTGTGCAACTCACTGCGCACCTTCACTGTGCTCCTTCACAGCGATCCTACACAGTGAACCTACACTGTGCGCCAACACTGCATTCCTTCACAGTGCTCCTTCACAGCTCTCTTTCACAGAGCTCCTTCCCTGTGAACCTTCACTGTCATCCTTCACAACGTTCCTACACAGTGCTCCTTCACAGTGCTCCTTCACAGTACTCCTACAATGCACTCCTTCACAGTGCCTCTTCAATGAGTTCCTTCACTGTGCTCCTTCAGTGCTCTCCTTCACTGTGCTCCTTCACTGTGCTTTTACACTACACTGCATCACTGCATTCCTTCACTGTGCCCTTTCACTGTGGTCCTTCACTGCGCTCCTTCACTTTGCTCCTTTTCAATGCTCCTTCACTGTGCTCCTTCATAGTGATCCTTCATGCGGTTCAACATAGTGCTCCTACACTGCACTGCTTGACTGTGCTCCTTCATTGCGCTCCTTCACTGTGCTCCTTCACAGTGCTACTTCATAGTGCTCCTACACAGTGCACCTTCACAGCATTCCTACACAATGTTTCTTCACTGCGCTCCTTCACTGCGCTCCTTCACTGTGCTCCTTCACTGCTCTCTTTCACAGAGCTCCTTCACTGTGCACCTTCACTGTGATCCTTCACAACGTTCCTTCACAGTGCTCCTTCACAGAACTCCTACACTTCACTCCTTCACAGTACTCCTACAGTGCACTCCTTCACTGTGCCTCTTCAATGAGCTTCTTCACTGTGCTCCATCACAGCGTTCCTACACAGTGCTCCTTCACTGTGCTCCTTCAAAGTACTCCTTCACTGCGCTCCTTCACTGCGCTCCTTAACTGCGCTCCTTCACAGTGCTCCTTCACTGTGCTCCTTACATGTGCAACATCACTGTGCTCCTTCAGAGTGCTCCTACACAGTGCACCTTCACAGCATTCCTACACAGTGCTTCTTCACTGTGCTCCTTCACTGTGCTCCATCACTGTTTTCCTTCACTGCACTCCTTCACTGTGCTCTTTCACTGCGCTCCCTCACCGTGCTCTTTCACAGTGCTACTTCACAGTGGTACCACACTGTGTTCCTTCACTGCGCACCTTCTCAGTTCTCCTTCACTGTGTTCCTTCACAACGCTCCTTCGCTGCCCTCCTTCACAGTACACTTACACTGAACTCCTTCACTGTGTTCCTTCACCACACTCCTTCATTGCGCTCCTTCACAATGCACCTTCACAGTTCGCCTTCACTGTGCTCTTTCACTGTGCTCCTTCATAGTGCTCCTTCATAGTGCTCCTTCACAGTGCTCCTTCACTGTGCACCTTCACTGTGATCCTTCACAGTGTGTGTGCGGTGTTCTGAGAGTGTGTGTGTGTGTGTGTGGTGTTCTGAGATTGTGCGTGCGTGTGTGTGTGTGGTGTTCTGAGAGTGTGCGTGCGTGTGTGTGTGTGGTGTTCTGAGAGTGTGCATGCGTGTGTGTGTGTGTGGTGTTCTGAGAGTTGGCGTGCGTGTGTGTGTGCGGTGTTCTGAGAGTGTGCGTGCGCGTGTGTGTGTGTGTGGTGTTCTGAGAGTGTGTGTGATTGCGTGCATGTGTGTGTGGTGTTCTGAGAGTGTGTGTGCGTGTGTTTGTGTTGTGTTCTGAGCACTACACAGTGCTCCTACACAGCATACCTACACAGTTATTATTCAGTGCTCTCCTTCACTGTGCTCCATCATTGTGCAACTTCACTGCGCACCTTCACTGTGGTCCTTCACAGCGATCCTACACAGAGAACCTACACTGCGCTCCAACACTGCATTCCTTCACAGTGCTCCTTCACTGCTCTCTTTCACAAAGCTCCTTCAATGCATTCCTTCGCTGTGCTCCTTCACAACGTTCCTACACAGTGCTCCTTCACAGTGCTCCTTCACAGTACTCCTACACTGCACTCCTTCACATAGCCTCTTAAATGAGCTCCTTCACTGCGCTCCTTCACGGTGATTCTACACTACACTGCATCACTGCACTCCTTCACTGTGCTCTTTCACTGTGGTCCTTCCCTGCGCTCCTTCACAGTGCTCCTTCACTGTGCTCCGTCAATGTTTTCCTACACAGTATTCCTTCACTGCTTTACTTCACCGTGCTCTCTCCCTGTGCTCCTTCACTGCGCTCCTTCACTGATCTCCTAATTGCGCTCTTTCACTGTGCTCCTTTTCAATGCTCCTTCACTGTGCTCCTTCACAATGCTCCTTTGCTGCGCTCCTTCACAGTGCTCTTACACTGCACTCCTTCACTGCGCTCCTTCACTGAGCTACTTCACTCTGCTCCTTCACTCTGCTCCTTCACAGTGCTCCTTCACAGTGCAATTTCACAGTGCTCCTTCACTGCGCTCCATCACAGTGCTCCTACACTGTACTCCTTCACTGCACTCCTTCACTGTGCTCCTTCACTGTGCTCCGTCACTGTGCTCGTTCACCGTGCTCTTTCACTGTGCTCCCAAACTGCACTCCTTGACTACGCTCCTTCACTGTGCTCCTTCACTGTGCTCCTTCTCTGTACTCCTTCACTGTGCTCAGTCACTGTGTTCCTACACAGTACTCCTTCACTGCGCTACTTCACTCTGCTCCCTCACTGTGCTCCTTCACTGCGCTCCTTCACTGAGCTCCTACACTGCGCTCCTTCACTTTGCTCCTTTTCAATGCTCCTTCACTGTGCTCCTTCACAGTGATCCTTCACTGCGGTTCATCATAGTGCTCCTACACTGCACTCCTTCACTGTGCTCCTTCATTGCGCTCCTTCACTGTGCTCCTTCACAGTGCTACTTCATAGTGCTCCTACACAGTGCACCTTCAGAGCATTCCTACACAATGTTTCTTCACTGTGCTCCTTCACTGCGCTCCTTCTCTGCGCTCCTTCACTGTGCTCCTTCACAGTGTTCCTTCACAGTGCTCCTGTACAGTTCTCCTTCAAAGCGATCCTACACAGTGCACCTTGACTGCGCTCCGTGACTGCACTCCTTCTCAGTGCTCCTTCACAGTGCTCCTTCACTGTGCTCCTACACTGTGCTCCTTCACTGCGCTCCTTCACTGTTCTCCTACGCTGCACTCCTTCACTGTGCTCCTTTTCAATGCTCCTTCACTGTGCTCCTTCACTGTGCTCCTTCACTGCGCTCTTTCACAGAGCTCTTACGCTGCATTCCTTCACTGTGCTCCTTCACAACGTTCCTACACAGTTCTCCTTCACAGTGATCCTTCACAGAACTCCTACACTTCACTCCTTCATAGTACTCCTACAGTGCACTCCTTCACTGTGCCTCTTCAATGAGCTTCTTCACTGTGCTCCATCACAGCGTTCCTACACAGTGCTCCTTCACTGTGCTCCTTCAAAGTACTCCTTCACTGCGCTCCTTCACTTTGCTCCGTTTCAATGCTCCTTCACTGTGCTCCTTCACAATGCTCCTTTGTTGTGCTCCTTCCCAGTGCTCTTACACTGCACTCCTTCACTGCGCTCCTTCACTGCGCTACTTCACTCTGCTCCTTCACTCTGCTCCTTCACAGTGCTCCTTCACAGTGCAACTTCACAGTGCTCCTTCACTGCGCTCCATCACAGTGCTCCTACACTGCACTCCTTCACTGTACTCCTTCACTGTGCTCCTTCACTGTGCTCCTTCACTGTGCTCGTTCACTGTGCAATTTCACTGTGCTCCCAAACTGCACTCCTTGACTACTCTCCTTCACTGTGCTCCTTCTCTGTACTCCTTCACTGTGCTCAGTCACTGTGTTCCTACACAGTACTCCTTCACTGCGCTACTTCACTCTGCTCCCTCACTGTGCTCCTTCACTGCGCTCCTTCACAGTGATCCTTCACTGCGGTTCTTCATAGTGCTCCTACACTGCACTCCTTCACTGTGCTCCTTCATTGCGCTCCTTCACTGTGCTCCTTCACAGTGCTACTTCATAGTGCTCCTACACAGTGCACCTTCAGAGCATTCCTACACAATGTTTCTTCACTGTGCTCCTTCACTGCGCTCCTTCTCTGCGCTCCTTCACTGTGCTCCTTCACAGTGCTCCTTCACAGTGCTCCTTTACAATTCTCCTTCAAAGCGATCCTACACAGTGCACCTTCACTGCGCTCCGTGACTGCACTCCTTCTCAGTGCTCCTTCACAGTGCTCCTTCACTGTGCTCCTTCACTGCGCTCCTTCACTGCCCTCCTTAATTGCACTCCATCACTGTGCTCCTTTTTAGCGTTCCTACTTACTGCTCCTTTACAGTGCTCCTTCACAGCGTTCCTAAGTAGCGCTCCTACACAGTGCTCCTACACAGTGCACCTTCACATCGCTTCTTCACAGTGCTCCTTCACAGTGCTCTTTCGCTGTTCTCCTTCACTGCGCTCCATCACAGTGCTCCAAAACTTCACTCCATCACTGCACTCCTACCCTGTGCTCCTTCACTGCGCGCCATCAGAGTACTCCTACACAGCATTCCTTCACTGCACTCCTTCACTGTGCTCCTTCACTGCGCTCCTAAACTGCGCACCTTCTCTGTGCTCCTTCTCTGTCCTCCTTCATTGTGCTCCTTCACTGTTCTCCGTCACTGTGCTCCTTCACTGGACTCCTACACTGCTCTCCTTCAATGCGCACCTTTAATGTGCTCCTTCACAGTGCTCTTTCACTGTTCTCCTACACTGCAGTCCTTCACTCTGCTCCTTCACTGCGCTCCTTCACTGTGCTCCTTCACTGTGCTCCTTCACTGCTCTCTTTCACAGAGCTCCTTCACTGTGCACCTTCACTGTGATCCTTCACAACGTTCCTTCACAGTGCTCCTTCACAGAACTCCTACACTTCACTCCTTCACAGTACTCCTACAGTGCACTCCTTCACTGAACCTCTTCAATGAGCTTCTTCACTGTGCTCCATCACAGCGTTCCTACACAGTGCTCCTTCACTGTGCTCCTTCAAAGTACTCCTTCACTGCGCTCCTTCACTGTGCTCCTTCACTGCGCTCCTTAACTGCGCTCCTTCACAGTGCTCCTTCACTGTGCTCCTTACATGTGCAACATCACTGTGCTCCTTCAGAGTGCTCCTACACAGTGCACCTTCACAGCATTCCTACACAGTGCTTCTTCACTGTGCTCCTTCACTGTGCTCCATCACTGTTTTCCTTCACTGCACTCCTTCACTGTGCTCTTTCACTGCGCTCCCTCACCGTTCTCTTTCACAGTGCTACTTCACAGAGGTACCAAACTGTGTTCCTTCACTGCGCACCTTCTCAGTTCTCCTTCACTGTGTTCCTTCACAACGCTCCTTCGCTGCCCTCCTTCACAGTGCACTTACACTGAACTCCTTCACTGTGTTCCTTCACCGCACTCCTTCATTGTGCTCCTTCACAATGCATCTTCACAGTTCTCCTTCACTGTGCTCTTTCACTGTGCTCCTTCATGGTGCTCCTTCACAGTGCTCCTTCACTGTGCACCTTCACTGTGATCCTTCACAGCGCTCCTACACAGTGCTCCTTCACAGCATACCTACACAGTTATTATTCAGTGCTCTCCTTCACTGTGCTCCATCATTGTGCAACTTCACTGCGCACCTTCACTGTGGTCCTTCACAGCGATCCTACACAGAGAACCTACACTGCGCTCCAACACTGCATTCCTTCACAGTGCTCCTTCACTGCTCTCTTTCACAAAGCTCCTTCAATGCATTCCTTCACTGTGCTCCTTCACAACGTTCCTACACAGTGCTCCTTCACAGTGCTCCTTCACAGTACTCCTACACTGCACTCCTTCACATAGCCTCTTAAATGAGCTCCTTCACTGTGCTCCTTCACGGTGATTCTACACTGCACTGCATCACTGCACTCCTTCACTGTGCTCTTTCACTGTGGTCCTTCCCTGCGCTCCTTCACAGTGCTCCTTCACTGTGCTCCGTCAATGTTTTCCTACACAGTATTCCTTCACTGCTTTACTTCACCGTGCTCTCTCCCTGTGCTCCTTCACTGCGCTCCTTCACTGCTCTCCTAATTGCGCTCTTTCACTGTGCTCCTTTTCAATGCTCCTTCACTGTGCTCCTTCACAATGCTCCTTTGCTGCGCTCCTTCACAGTGCTCTTACACTGCACTCCTTCACTGCGCTCCTTCACTGCGCTACTTCACTCTGCTCCTTCACTCTGCTCCTTCACAGTGCTCCTTCACAGTGCAACTTCACAGTGCTCCTTCACTGTGCTCCTTCACTGTGCTCGTTCACTGTGCTCTTTCACTGTGCTCCCAAACTGCACTCCTTGACAACGCTCCTTCACTGAGCTCCTACACTGCGCTCCTTCACTTTGCTCCTTTTCAATGCTCCTTCACTGTGCTCCTTCAAATTGCTCCTTCGCTGCGCTCCTTCACAGTGCTCTTACACTGCACTCCTGCACTGTGCTCCTTCACTGCGCTACTTCACTCTGCTCCTTCACTCTGCTCCTTCACAGTGCTCCGTCACATTGCAACTTCACAGTGCTCCTTCACTGCGCTCCATCACAGTGCTCCTACACTGCACACCTTCACCGCACTCCTTCACTGTGCTCCTTCACTGTGCTCCGTCACTGTGCTCGTTCACCGTGCTCTTTCACTGTGCTCCCAAACTGCACTCCTTGACTACGCTCCTTCACTGTGCTCCTTCACTGTGCTCCTTCTCTGTACTCCTTCACTGTGCTCAGTCACTGTGTTCCTACACAGTACTCCTTCACTGCGCTACTTCACTCTGCTCCCTCACTGTGCTCCTTCACTGCGCTCCTTCACTGAGCTCCTACACTGCGCTCCTTCACTTTGCTCCTTTTCAATGCTCCTTCACTGTGCTCCTTCACAGTGATCCTTCACTGCGGTTCATCATAGTGCTCCTACACTGCACTCCTTCACTGTGCTCCTTCATTGCGCTCCTTCACTGTGCTCCTTCACAGTGCTACTTCATAGTGCTCCTACACAGTGCACCTTCAGAGCATTCCTACACAATGTTTCTTCACTGTGCTCCTTCACTGCGCTCCTTCTCTGCGCTCCTTCACTGTGCTCCTTCACAGTGTTCCTTCACAGTGCTCCTGTACAGTTCTCCTTCAAAGCGATCCTACACAGTGCACCTTGACTGCGCTCCGTGACTGCAATCCTTCTCAGTGCTCCTTCACTGCGCTCCTTCACTGTTCTCCTACGCTGCACTCCTTCACTTTGCTCCTTTTCAACGCTCCTTCACTGTGCTCCTTCACTGTGCTCCTTCACTGCGCTCTTTCACAGTGCTCTTACGCTGCATTCCTTCACTGTGCTCCTTCACAACGTTCCTACACAGTTCTCCTTCACAGTGATCCTTCACAGAACTCCTACACTTCACTCCTTCACAGTACTCCTACAGTGCACTCCTTCACTGTGCCTCTTCAATGAGCTTCTTCACTGTGCTCCATCACAGCGTTCCTACACAGTGCTCCTTCACTGTGCTCCTTCAAAGTACTCCTTCACTGCGCTCCTTCACTTTGCTCCGTTTCAATGCTCCTTCACTGTGCTCCTTCACAATGCTCCTTTGTTGTGCTCCTTCCCAGTGCTCTTACACTGCACTCCTTCACTGCGCTCCTTCACTGCGCTACTTCACTCTGCTCCTTCACTCTGCTCCTTCACAGTGCTCCTTCACAGTGCAACTTCACAGTGCTCCTTCACTGCGCTCCATCACAGTGCTCCTACACTGCACTCCTTCACTGTACTCCTTCACTGTGCTCCTTCACTGTGCTCCTTCACTGTGCTCGTTCACTGTGCACTTTCACTGTGCTCCCAAACTGCACTCCTTGACTACGCTCCTTCACTGTGCTCCTTCACTGTGCTCCTTCTCTGTACTCCTTCACTGTGCTCAGTCACTGTGTTCCTACACTTTACTCCTTCACTGCACTACTTCACTCTGCTCCCTCACTGTGCTCCTTCACTGCGCTCCTTCACAGTGATCCTTCACTGCGGTTCTTCATAGTGCTCCTACACTGCACTCCTTCACTGTGCTCCTTCATTGCGCTCCTTCACTGTGCTCCTTCACAGTGCTACTTCATAGTGCTCCTACACAGTGCACCTTCAGAGCATTCCTACACAATGTTTCTTCACTGTGCTCCTTCACTGCGCTCCTTCTCTGCGCTCCTTCACTGTGCTCCTTCACAGTGCTCCTTCACAGTGCTCCTTTACAATTCTCCTTCAAAGCGATCCTACACAGTGCAACTTCACTGCGCTCCGTGACTGCACTCCTTCTCAGTGCTCCTTCACATTGCTCCTTCACTGTGCTCCTTCACAGTGCTACTTCATAGTGCTCCTATACAGTGCACCTTCACAGCATTCCTACACAGTGCTTCTTCACTGCGCTCCTTCACTGTGCTCCTTCACTGTGCTCCTTCACTGTGCTCCCTCACAGTGCTCCTTCACAGTGCTTCTACACTGTTCTGCTTCACTGTGCTCCTTCACTGTGCTCCTTCACATTGCTCCTTCACTGTGCTCCTTCACTGTGCTCCTTCACTGCGCTCCTTCACTGCGCTCCTACACTGCGCTCCTTCACTGTGCTCCTTTTCAATGCTCCTTCACTGTGCTCCTTCACAGTGCTCCTTCACAGTGCAACATCACATTGCTCCTTCACTGCCCTCCATCACAGTGCTCCTTCACTGCACTCCTTCACTGCACTCCTTCACTGTGCTCCTTCACTGTGCTCCTTCATTGTTCTCGTTTACTCTGCTCTATCATTGTGTTCACAAACTGCACTCCTTCACTACGCTCCTTCACTGTAATCCTTCATTGTGCTCGGTCACTGTGTTCCTATACAGTACTCCTTCACTGTGCTACTTCACTGTGCTCCCTCATTGTGGTCCTTCACTGCGCTCCTTCACTGAGTTCCTACACTGCGCTCCTTCACTTTGCTCCTTTTCAATGCTCCTTCACTGTGCTCCTTCACAGCGAGCCTTCACTGAGGTTCTTCATAGTGCTCCTACACTGCACTGCTTCACTCTGCTCCTTCATTGCGCTCCTTCACTGTGCTCCTTCACAGTGCTACTTCATAGTGCTCCTACACAGTGCACCTTCACAGCATTCCTACACAGTGCTTCTTCACTGCGCTCCTTCACTGTGCTCCTTCACTGTGCTCCTTCACTGTGCTCCCTCACAGTGCTCCTTCACAGTGCTTCTACACTGTTCTGCTTCACTGTGCTCCTTCACTGTGCTCCTTCACATTGCTCCTTCACTGTGCTCCTTCACTGTGCTCCTTCACTGCGCTCCTTCACTGCGCTCCTACACTGCGCTCCTTCACTGTGCTCCTTTTCAATGCTCCTTCACTGTGCTCCTTCACTGTGCTCCTTCACAGAACTCCTACACTTCATTCCTTCACGGTACTCCTACAGTGCACTCCTTCACAGTGCCTCATCAATGAGCGTCTTCAATGTGCTCCATCACAGCGTTCCAACACCGTGCTCCTTCACTGTGCTCCTTCAAAGTACTCCTTCACTGCGCTCCTTCACTGTGCTCCTTCACAGTGTTCCTTCACTGTGCACCTTCACTGTGCTCCATCACTGTTTTCCTTCACTGCACTCCTTCACTGCGCTCTTTCACTGTGCTCCCTCACCGTGCTCCTTCACAGTGCTCCTTAACAGTGGTACCAAACTGTGCTCCTTCACTGCGCTCCTTCTCAGTTCTCCTTCACTGTGTTCCTTCACAACGCTCCTTCGCTGCCCTCCTTCACAGTGCACTTACACTGAACTCCTTCACTGTGTTCCTTCACTGCACTCCTTCATTGTGCTCCTTCACAATGCACCTTCACAGTTCTCCTTCACTGTGCTCCTTCACTGTGCTCCTTCACAGTGCTCCTTCACAGTGCTCCTTCACTGTGCACCTTCACTGTGATCCTTCACAGCGCTCCTACACAGTGCTCCTTCACAGCGTACCTACACAGTTATTATTCAGTACTCTCCTTCACTGTGCTCCATCATTGTGCAATTCACTGCGCACCTTCACTGTGCTCCTTCACAGCGATCCTACACAGTGAACCTACACTGTGCGCCAACACTGCATTCCTTCACAGTGCTCCTTCACTGCTCTCTTTCACAGAGCTCCTTCACTGTGCACCTTCACTGTCATCCTTCACAACGTTCCTACACAGTGCTCCTTCACAGTGCTCCTTCACAGTACTCCTACACTGCACTCCTTCACAGTACTCCTACAATGCACTCCTTCACAGTGCCTCTTCAATGAGCTCCTTCACTGTGCTCCTTCAGTGCTCTCCTTCACTGTGCTCCTTCACTGTGCTTTTACACTACACTGCATCACTGCATTCCTTCACTGTGCCCTTTCACTGTGGTCCTTCACTGCGCTCCTTCACTTTGCTCCTTTTCAATGCTCCTTCACTGTGCTCCTTCATAGTGATCCTTCACTGCGGTTCATCATAGTGCTCCTACACTGCACTGCTTGAATGTGCTCCTTCATTGCGCTCCTTCAATGTGCTCCTTCACTGTGCTCCTTCACAACGTTCCTACACAGTTCTCCTTCACAGTGATCCTTCACAGAACTCCTACACTTCACTCCTTCACAGTACTCCTACAGTGCACTCCTTCACTGTGCTTCTTCAATGAGCTTCTTCACTGTGCTCCATCACAGCGTTCCTACACAGTGCTCCTTCACTGTGCTCCTTCAAAGTACTCCATCACTGCGCTCCTTCACTGTGCTCCTTCACTGCGCTCCTTAACTGCGCTCCTTCACAGTGTTCCTTCACTGTGCTCCTTACATGTGCAACATCACTGTGCTCCTTCACAGTGCTCCTACACAGTGCACCTTCACAGCATTCCTACACAGTGCTTCTTCACTGTGCTCCTTCACTGTGCTCTTTCACTGTGCTCCCTCACCGTGCTCCTTCACAGTGCTCCTTCACAGTGGTACCAAACTGTGATCCTTCACTGCGCTCCTTCTCAGTTCTCCTTCACTGTGTTCCTTCACAACGCTCCTTCGCTGCCCTCCTTCACAGTGCACTTACACTGAACTCCTTCACTGTGTTCCTTCACTGCACTCCTTCATTGTGCTCCTTCACAATGCACCTTCACAGTTCTCCTTCACTGTGCTCTTTCACTGTGGTCCTTCATAGTGCTCCTTCACAGTGCTCCTTCACTGTGCACCTTCACTGTGATCCTTCACAGCGCTCCTACACAGTGCTCCTTCACAGCGTACCTACACAGTTATTATTCAGTGCTCTCCTTCACTGTGCTCCATCATTGTGCAACTTCACTGCGCTCCTTCACTGTGCTCCTTCACAGCGATCCTACACAGTGAACCTACACTGCGCTCCAACACTGCATTCCTTCACAGTGCTCCTTCACTGCTCTCTTTCACAGAGCTCCTTCAATGCATTCCTTCACTGTGCTCCTTCACAACGTTCCTACACAGTGCTCCTTCACAGTGCTCCTTCACAGTACTCCTACACTGCACTCCTTCACAGAGCCTCTTAAATGAGCTCCTTCACTGTGCTCCTTCACGGTGATTCTACACTACACTGCATCACTGCACTCCTTCACTGTGCTCTTTCACTGTGGTCCTTCCCTGCGCTCCTTCACAGTGCTCCTTCACTGTGCTCCGTCAATGTTTTCCTACACAGTATTCCTTCACTGCTTTACTTCACCGTGCTCTCTCCCTGTGCTCCTTCACTGCGCTCCTTCACTGCTCTCCTAATTGCGCTCTTTCACTGTGCTCCTTTTCAATGCTCCTTCACTGTGCTCCTTCACAATGCTCCTTTGCTGCGCTCCTTCACAGTGCTCTTACACTGCACTCCTTCACTGCGCTCCTTCACTGCGCTACTTCACTCTGCTCCTTCACTCTGCTCCTTCACAGTGCTCCTTCACAGTGCAACTTCACAGTGCTCCTTCACTGCGCTCCATCACAGTGCTCCTACACTGCACTCCTTCACTGCACTCCTTCACTGTGCTCCTTCACTGTGCTCCTTCACTGTGCTCGTTCACTGTGCTCTTTCACTGTGCTCCCAAACTGCACTCCTTGACTACGCTCCTTCACTGTGCTCCTTCACTGTGCTCTTTCTCTGTACTCCTTCACTGTGCTCAGTCACTGTGTTCCTACACAGTACTCCTTCATTTCGCTACTTCACTCTGCTCCCTCACTGTGCTCCTTCACTGCGCTCCTTCACTGAGCTCCTACACTGCGCTCCTTCTCTGTGCTCCTTTTCAATGCTCCTTCACTGTGCTCCTTCAAAATGCTCCTTCGCTGCGCTAATTCACAGTGCTCTTACACTGCACTCCTTCACTGTGCTCCTTCACTGCGCTACTTCACTCTGCTCCTTCACTCTGCTCCTTCACAGTGCTCCGTCACATTGCAACTTCACAGTGCTCCTTCACTGCGCTCCATCACAGTGCTCCTACACTGCACACCTTCACCGCACTCCTTCACTGTGCTCCTTCACTGTGCTCCGTCACTGTGCTCGTTCACCGTGCTCTTTCACTGTGCTCCCAAACTGCACTCCTTGACTTCGCTCCTTCAATGTGCTCCTTCACTGTGCTCCTTCTCTGTACTCCTTCACTGTGCTCAGTCACTGTGTTCCTACACAGTACTCCTTCACTGCTCTACTTCACTCTGCTCCCTCACTGTGCTCCTTCACTGCGCTCCTTCACTGAGCTCCTACACTGCGCTCCTTCACTTTGCTCCTTTTCAATGCTCCTTCACTGTGCTCCTTCACAGTGATCCTTCACTGCGGTTCATCATAGTGCTCCTACACTGCACTCCTTCACTGTGCTCCTTCATTGCGCTCCTTCACTGTGCTCCTTCACAGTGCTACTTCATAGTGCTCCTACACAGTGCACCTTCAGAGCATTCCTACACAATGTTTCTTCACTGTGCTCCTTCACTGCACTCCTTCTCTGCGCTCCTTCACTGTGCTCCTTCACAGTGTTCCTCCACAGTGCTCCTTTACAGGTCTCCTTCAAAGCGATCCTACACAGTGCACCTTGACTGCGCTCCGTGACTGCACTCCTTCTCAGTGCTCCTTCACAGTGCTCCTTCACTGTTCTCCTACACTGCACTCCTTCACTGTGCTCCTTTTCAGTGCTCCTTCACTGTGCTCCTTCACTGTGCTCCTTCACTGCGCTCTTTCACAGTGCTCTTACGCTGCATTCCTTCACTGTGCTCCTTCACAACGTTCCTACACAGTTCTCTTTCACAGTGATCCTTCACAGAACTCCTACACTTCACTCCTTCACAGTACTCCTACAGTGCACTCCGTCACTGTGCCTCTTCAATGAGCTTCTTCACTGTGCTCCATCACAGCGTTCCTACACAGTGCTCCTTCACTGTGCTCCTTCAAAGTTCTCCTTCCGTGCGCTCCTTCACTTTGCTCCGTTTCAATGCTCCTTCACTGTGCTCCTTCACAATGCTCCTTCATTTTGATCCTTCACAGTGCTCTTACACTGCACTCCTTCACTGTGCTCCTTCACTGCGCTGCCTCACTCTGCTCCTTCACTCTGCTCCTTCACAGTGCTCCTTCACAGTGCAACTTCACAGTGCTCCTTCACTGTGCTCCATCACAGTGCTCCTACACTGCACTCCTTCACTGCACTCCTTCACTGTTCTCCTTCACTGTGCTCCTTCGCTGTGCTCGTTCACTGTGCACTTTCACTGTGCTCCCAAACTGCACTCCTTGACTACGCTCCTTCACTGTACTCCTTCACTGTGCTCCTTCTCTGTACTCCTTCACTGTGCTCAGTCACTGTGTTCCTACACTTTAATCCTTCACTGCGCTACTTCACTCTGCTCCCTCACTGTGCTCCTTCACTGCGCTCCTTCACTGAGCTCCTACACTGCGCTCCTTCACTTTGCTCCTTTTCAATGCTCCTTCACTGTGCTCCTTCACTGCGGTTCTTCATAGTGCTCCTACACTGCACTCCTTCACTGTGCTCCTTCATTGCGCTCCTTCACTGTTTTCCTTCACAGTGCTACTTCATAGTGCTCCTACACAGTGCACCTTCATAGCATTCCTACACAATGTTTCTTCACTGTGCTCCTTCACTGCGCTCCTTCTCTGCGCTCCTTCACTGTGCTCCTTCACAGTGCTCCTTCACAGTGCTCCTTTACAATTCTCCTTCAAAGCGATCCTACAGAGTGCACCTTCACTGCGCTCCGTGACTGCACTCCTTCTCAGTGCTCCTTCACAGTGCTCCTTCACTGTGCTCCTTCACTGTGCTCTTTCTCTGTACTCCTTCAAGGTGCTCAGTCACTGTGTTCCTACACATTACTCCTTCCTTTCGCTACTTCACTCTGCTCCCTCACTGTGCTCCTTCACTGCGCTCCTTCACTGAGCTCCTACACTGCGCTCCTTCACTTTGCTGCTTTTCAATGCTCCTTCACTGTGCTCCTTCACAGTGATCCTTCACTGCGGTTCATCATAGTGCTCCTACACTGCACTGCTTCACTGTGCTCCTTCATTGCGCTCCTTCACTGTGCTCCGTCACTGTGCTCGTTCACCGTGCTCTTTCACTGTGCTCCCAAACTGCACTCCTTGACTTCGCTCCTTCACTGTGCTCCTTCACTGTGCTCCTTCTCTGTACTCCTTCACTGTTCTCAGTCACTGTGTTCCTACACAGTACTCCTTCACTGCTCTACTTCACTCTGCTCCCTCACTGTGCTCCTTCACTGCGCTCCTTCACTGAGCTCCTACACTGCGCCCCTTCACTTTGCTCCTTTTCAATGCTCCTTCACTGTGCTCCTTCACAGTGATCCTTCACTGCGGTTCATCATAGTGCTCCTACACTGCACTCCTTCACTGTGCTCCTTCATTGCGCTCCTTCACTGTGCTCCTTCACAGTGCTACTTCATAGTGCTCCTACACAGTGCACCTTCAGAGCATTCCTACACAATGTTTCTTCACTGTGCTCCTTCACTGCACTCCTTCTCTGCGCTCCTTCACTGTGCTCCTTCACAGTGTTCCTCCACAGTGCTCCTTTAGAGGTCTCCTTCAAAGCGATCCTACACAGTGCACCTTGACTGCGCTCCGTGACTGCACTCCTTCTCAGTGCTCCTTCACAGTGCTCCTTCACTGTGCTCCTACACTGTGCTCCTTCACTGCGCTCCTTCACTGTTCTCCAACACTGCACTCCTTCACTGTGCTCCTTTTCAATGCTCCTTCACTGTGCTCCTTCACTGTGCTCCTTCACTGCGCTCTTTCACAGTGCTCTTACGTTGCATTCCTTCAATGTGCTCCTTCACAACGTTCCTACACAGTTCTCCTTCACAGTGATCCTTCACAGAACTCCTACACTTCACTCCTTCACAGTACTCCTACAGTGCACTCCGTCACTGTGCCTCTTCAATGAGCTTCTTCACTGTGCTCCATCACAGCGTTCCTACACAGTGCTCCTTCACTGTGCTCCTTCAAAGTACTCCTTCACTGCGCTCCTTCACTTTGCTCCGTTTCAATGCTCCTTCACTGTGCTCCTTCACAATGCTCCTTCATTTTGCTCCTTCACAGTGCTCTTACACTGCACTCCTTCACTGTGCTCCTTCACTGCGCTGCCTCACTCTGCTCCTTCACTCTGCTCCTTCACAGTGCTCCTTCACAGTGCAACTTCACAGTGCTCCTTCACTGTGCTCCATCACAGTGCTCCTACACTGCACTCCTTCACTGCACTCCTTCACTGTGCTCCTTCACTGTGCTCCTTCGCTGTGCTCGTTCACTGTGCACTTTCACTGTGCTACCAAACTGCACTCCTTGACTACGCTCCTTCACTGTACTCCTTCACTGTGCTCCTTCTCTGTACTCCTTCACTGTGCTCAGTCACTGTGTTCCTACACTTTACTCCTTCACTGCGCTACTTCACTCTGCTCCCTCCCTGTGCTCCTTCACTGCGCTCCTTCACTGAGCTCCTACACTGCGCTCCTTCACTTTGCTCCTTTTCAATGCTCCTTCACTGTGCTCCTTCACTAGGTTCTTCATAGTGCTCCTACACTGCACTCCTTCACTGTGCTCCTTCATTGCGCTCCTTCACTGTTTTCCTTCACAGTGCTACTTCATAGTGCTCCTACACAGTGCACCTTCAGAGCATTCCTACACAATGTTTCTTCACTGTGCTCCTTCACTGCACTCCTTCTCTGCGCTCCTTCACTGTGCTCCTTCACAGTGCTCCTTCACAGTGCTCCTTTACAATTCTCCTTCAAAGCGATCCTACACAGTGCACCTTCACTGCGCTCCGTGACTGCACTCCTTCTCAGTGCTCCTTCACAGTGCTCCTTCACTGTGCTCCTTCACTGCGCTCCTTCACTGCCCTCCTTAATTGCACTCCATCACTGTGCTCCTTCACTGTGCTCCTTCACTGTTCTCCTTCACTGTGCTCCTTCACTGGACTCCTACACTGCTCTCCTTCAATGCGCACCTTTAATGTGCTCCTTCACAGTGCTCTTTCACTGTTCTCCTACACTGCAGTCCTTCACTCTGCTCCTTCACTGCGCTCCTTCACTGTGCTGCTACACTACACTACATTACTGCACTCCTTCACTGTGCTCTTTCACTGTGCTCCATCACTGTGCTACTTCACTGTGCTCCTACACTGCAATCCTTCACTGCGCTCCTTCACTGTGCTCCTTCACTGTGCTCTTTCACTGTGCTCCTACACTGTGCTCCTTCACTGCACTCCTTCACACTGCTCCTTCACAGTGCTCCTTCACTGTGCTCCGTCTCTGTGTTCCTACACAGTACTCCTTCACTGCGCTCATTCACCGTGCTCCCTCACGATGCTCCTTCACTGCGCTCCGAATTGCGCTCCTTCACTGTGCTCCTTTTCAATGCTCCTTCACTGTGCTCCTTCACAATGCTCCTTCACTGCGCTCCTTCACAGTGCTCTAAAACTGCACTTCTTCACGGCGCTCCTTCACTGCGCTACTTCACTGTGCTCCTTCACAGTGCTCCTTCACAGTGCAACATCACATTGCTCCTTCACTGCCCTCCATCACAGTGCTCCTTCACTGCACTCCTTCACTGCACTCCTTCACTGTGCTCCTTCACTGTGCTCCTTCATTGTTCTCGTTTACTCTGCTCTATCATTGTGTTCACAAACTGCACTCCTTCACTATGCTCCTTCACTGTAATCCTTCATTGTGCTCGGTCACTGTGTTCCTACACAGTACTCTTTCACTGCACTCCTTCACAGTGCTCCTTCACAGTGCTCTTTCACTGTGCTCTGTCTCTGTGTTCCTACACAGTTTGGCTTCACTGCGCTCCTTCACCGTGCTCCCTTACAATGCTCCTTCACAGCGCTCCTTCACTGCGCTCCTAATTGCGCTCCTTCACTGTGCACCTTTTCAATGCTCCTTCACTGTTCTCCTTCACAATGCTCCTTCACTGTGCTCCTTCACAGTGCTCTTATACTGCACTTCTTCACGGCGCTCCTTCACTGCGCTACTTCACTGTGCTCCTTCACAGTGCTCCTTCACAGTGCCACATCACAGTGCCCCTTCACTGCCCTCCATCACAGTGTTCCTTCACGGCACTCCTTCACTGCATTCCTTCACTGTGCTCCTTCACTGTGCTCCTTCATTATGCTCGTTCACTGTGCTCTATCATTGTGTTCCCAAACTGCACTCCTTCACTACGCTCCTTCACTGTAATCCTTCATTGTGCTCGGTCACTGTGTTCGTATACAGTACCCCTTCACTGTGCTACTTCACTGTGCTCCCTCATTGTGGTCCTTCACTGCGCTCCTTCACTGAGTTCCTACACTGCGCTCCTTCACTTTGCTCCTTTTCAATGCTCCTTCACTGTGCTCCTTCACAGCGATCCTTCACTGAGGTTCTTCATAGTGCTCTTACACTGCACTGCTTCACTCTGCTCCTTCATTGCGCTCCTTCACTGTGCTCCTTCACTGTGCTCCTTCACTGTGCTCCCTCATAGTGCTCCTTCACAGTGCTTCTACACTGTTCTGCTTCACTGTGCTCCTTCACTGTGCTCCTTCACATTGCTCCTTCACTGTGCTCCTTCACTGTGCTCCTTCACTGCGCTCCTTCACTGCGCTCCTACACTGCGCTCCTTCACTGTGCTCCTTTTCAATGCTCCTTCACTGTGCTCCTTCACTGTGCTCCTTCACAGAACTCCTACACTTCATTCCTTCACGGTACTCCTACAGTGCACTCCTTCACAGTGCCTCATCAATGAGCGTCTTCAATGTGCTCCATCACAGCGTTCCAACACCGTGCTCCTTCACTGTGCTCCTTCAAAGTACTCCTTCACTGCGCTCCTTCACTGTGCACCTTCACTGTGCTCCTTCACAGTACTCCTACACAGTGCACCTTCACAGCATTCCTACACAGTTCTTCTTCACTGCGCTCCTTCACTGTGCTCCTGCACTGTTTTCCATCAGTGCAGACCTTCTCTGCGCTCCTTCACTGCGCTCCCTCACTGTGCTCCTTCACAGTGCTCCTTCACAGTGCTCTTACACTGAACTCCTTCACTGTGTTCCTTCACTGCGCTCCTTCACTGTGCTCCTTCACTGTGCTCCTTCACAGCGCTCCTTCACAGTGCACCTTCACACTTCTCCTTCACTGTGCTACTTCATTGAGCTCCTTCATAGTGCTCCTTCACAGCTTTCTACACAGTGCTCCTTCAAAGCGATCCTACACAGTGCACCTACACTGCGCTGCTACACTGCATTCCTTCACAGTGCTCCTTCACTGCACTCCGTCAAAAAGCTCCTTCAATGCACTCCTTCACTGTGCTCCATCACTGTTTTCCTTCACTGCACTCCTTCACTGCGCTCCTTCAGTGCGCTCCCTCACTGTGCTCCTTCACAGTGCTCCTTCACAGTGCTCCTACACTGCTCCTTCACTGCACTCCTTCTCAGTGCTCCTTCACTGTGTTCCTTCACAGTGATCCTTCACTGCGGTTCATCATAGTGCTCCTACACTGCACTCCTTCACTGTGCTCCTTCATTGTGCTCCTTCACTGTGCTCCTTCACAGTGCTACTTCATAGTGCTCCTACACAGTGCACCTTCAGAGCATTCCTACACAATGTTTCTTCACTGTGCTCCTTCACTGCACTCCTTCTCTGCGCTCCTTCACTGTGCTCCTTCACAGTGTTCCTTCACAGTGCTCCTTTAGAGGTCTCCTTCAAAGCGATCCTACACAGTGCACCTTGACTGCGCTCCGTGACTGCACTCCTTCTCAGTGCTCCTTCACTGTTCTCCTACACTGCACTCCTTCACTGTGCTCCTTTTCAATGCTCCTTCACTGTGCTCCTTCACTGTGCTCCTTCACTGCGCTCTTTCACAATGCTCTTATGCTGCATTCCTTCACTGTGCTCCTTCACAACGTTCCTACACAGTTCTCTTTCACAGTGATCCTTCACAGAACTCCTACACTTCACTCCTTCACAGTACTCCTACAGTGCACTCCGTCACTGTGCCTCTTCAATGAGCTTCTTCACTGTGCTCCATCACAGCGTTCCTACACAGTGCTCCTTCACTGTGCTCCTTCAAAGTTCTCCTTCCGTGCGCTCCTTCACTTTGCTCCGTTTCAATGCTCTTTCACTGTGCTCCTTCACAATGCTCCTTCATTTTGCTCCTTCACAGTGCTCTTACACTGCACTCCTTCACTGTGCTCCTTCACTGCGCTGCCTCACTCTGCTCCTTCACTCTGCTCCTTCACAGTGCTCCTTCACAGTGCAACTTCACAGTGCTCCTTCACTGTGCTCCATCACAGTGCTCCTACACTGCACTCCTTCACTGCACTCCTTCACTGTGCTCCTTCACTGTGCTCCTTCGCTGTGCTCGTTCACTGTGCACTTTCACTGTGCTCCCAAACTGCACTCCTTGACTACGCTCCTTCACTGTACTCCTTCACTGTGCTCCTTCTCTGTACTCCTTCACTGTGCTCAGTCACTGTGTTCCTACACTTTACTCCTTCACTGCGCTACTTCACTCTGCTCCCTCACTGTGCTCCTTCACTGCGCTCCTTCACTGAGCTCCTACACTGCGCTCCTTCACTTTGCTCCTTTTCAATGCTCCTTCACTGTTTTCCTTCACAGTGCTACTTCATAGTGCTCCTACACAGTGCACCTTCATAGCATTCCTACACAATGTTTCTTCACTGTGCTCCTTCACTGCGCTCCTTCTCCGTGCTCCTTCACTGTGCTCCTTCACAATTCTCCTTCAAAGCGATCCTACAGAGTGCACCTTCACTGCGCTCCGTGACTGCACTCCTTCTCAGTGCTCCTTCACAGTGCTCCTTCACTGTGCTCCTTCACTGTGCTCTTTCTCTGTACTCCTTCACTGTGCTCAGTCACTGTGTTCCTACACAGTACTCCTTCCTTTCGCTACTTCACTCTGCTCCCTCACTGTGCTCCTTCACTGCGCTCCTTCACTGAGCTCCTACACTGCGCTCCTTCACTTTGCTGCTTTTCAATGCTCCTTCACTGTACTCCTTCACAGTGATCCTTCACTGCGGTTCATCATAGTGCTCCTACACTGCACTGCTTCACTGTGCTCCTTCATTGCGCTCCTTCACTGTGCTCCGTCACTGTGCTCGTTCACCGTGCTCTTTCACTGTGCTCCCAAACTGCACTCCTTGACTTCGCTCCTTCACTGTGCTCCTTCACTGTGCTCCTTCTCTGTACTCCTTCACTGTGCTCAGTCACTGTGTTCCTACACAGTACTCCTTCACTGCTCTACTTCACTCTGCTCCCTCACTGTGCTCCTTCACTGCGCTCCTTCACTGAGCTCCTACACTGCGCTCCTTCACTTTGCTCCTTTTCAATGCTCCTTCACTGTGCTCCTTCACAGTGATCCTTCACTGTGGTTCATCATAGTGCTCCTACACTGCACTCCTTCACTGTGCTCCTTCATTGCGCTCCTTCACTGTGCTCCTTCACAGTGCTACTTCATAGTGCTCCTACACAGTGCACCTTCAGAGCATTCCTACACAATGTTTCTTCACTGTGCTCCTTCACTGCACTCCTTCTCTGCGCTCCTTCACTGTGCTCCTTCACGGTGTTCCTCCACAGTGCTCCTTTACAGGTCTCCTTCAAAGCGATCCTACACAGTGCACCTTGACTGCGCTCCGTGACTGCACTCCTTCTCAGTGCTCCTTCACAGTGCTCCTTCACTGTGTTCCTACACTGTGCTCCTTCACTGCGCTCCTTCACTGTTCTCCAACACTGCACTCCTTCACTGTGCTCCTTTTCAATGCTCCTTCACTGTGCTCCTTCACTGTGCTCCTTCACTGCGCTCTTTCACAGTGCTCTTACGTTGCATTCCTTCAATGTGCTCCTTCACAACGTTCCTACACAGTTCTCCTTCACAGTGATCCTTCACAGAACTCCTACACTTCACTCCTTCACAGTACTCCTACAGTGCACTCCGTCACTGTGCCTCTTCAATGAGCTTCTTCACTGTGCTCCATCACAGCGTTCCTACACAGTGCTCCTTCACTGTGCTCCTTCAAAGTACTCCTTCCGTGCGCTCCTTCACTTTGCTCCGTTTCAATGCTCCTTCACTGTGCTCCTTCACAATGCTCCTTCATTTTGCTCCGTTTCAATGCTCCTTCACTGTGCTCCTTCACAATGCTCCTTCATTTTGCTCCTTCACAGTGCTCTTACACTGCACTCCTTCACTGTGCTCCTTCACTGCGCTGCCTCACTCTGCTCCTTCACTCTGCTCCTTCACAGTGCTCCTTCACAGTGCAACTTCACAGTGCTCCTTCACTGTGCTCCATCACAGTGCTCCTACACTGCACTCCTTCACTGCACTCCTTCACTGTGCTCCTTCACTGTGCTCCTTCGCTGTGCTCGTTCACTGTGCACTTTCACTGTGCTACCAAACTGCACTCCTTGACTACGCTCCTTCACTGTACTCCTTCACTGTGCTCCTTCTCTGTACTCCTTCACTGTGCTCAGTCACTGTGTTCCTACACTTTACTCCTTCACTGCGCTACTTCACTCTTCTCCCTCCCTGAGCTCCTTCACTGCGCTCCTTCACTGAGCTCCTACACTGCGCTCCTTCACTTTGCTCCTTTTCAATGCTCCTTCACTGTGCTCCTTCACTAGGTTCTTCATAGTGCTCCTACACTGCACTCCTTCACTGTGCTCCTTCATTGCGCTCCTTCACTGTTTTCCTTCACAGTGCTACTTCATAGTGCTCCTACACAGTGCACCTTCAGAGCATTCCTACACAATGTTTCTTCACTGTGCCTCTTCACTGCACTCCTTCTCTGCGCTCCTTCACTGTGCTCCTTCACAGTGCTCCTTCACAGTGCTCCTTTACAATTCTCCTTCAAAGCGATCCTACACAGTGCACCTTCACTGCGCTCCGTGACTGCACTCCTTCTCAGTGCTCCTTCACAGTGCTCCTTCACTGTGCTCCTTCACTGCGCTCCTTCACTGCCCTCCTTAATTGCACTCCATCACTGTGCTCCTTCACTGTGCTCCTTCACTGTTCTCCTTCACTGTGCTCCTTCACTGGACTCCTACACTGCTCTCCTTCAATGCGCACCTTTAATGTGCTCCTTCACAGTGCTCTTTCACTGTTCTCCTACACTGCAGTCCTTCACTCTGCTCCTTCACTGCGCTCCTTCACTGTGCTGCTACACTACACTACATTACTGCACTCCTTCACTGTGCTCTTTCACTGTGCTCCATCACTGTGCTACTTCACTGTGCTCCTACACTGCAATCCTTCACTGCGCTCCTTCACTGTGCTCCTTCACTGTGCTCTTTCACTGTGCTCCTACACTGTGCTCCTTCACTGCACTCCTTCACACTGCTCCTTCACAGTGCTCCTTCACTGTGCTCCGTCTCTGTGTTCCTACACAGTACTCCTTCACTGCGCTCATTCACCGTGCTCCCTCACGATGCTCCTTCACTGCGCTCCGAATTGCGCTCCTTCACTGTGCTCCTTTTCAATGCTCCTTCACTGTGCTCCTTCACAATGCTCCTTCACTGCGCTCCTTCACAGTGCTCTAAAACTGCACTTCTTCACGGCGCTCCTTCACTGCGCTACTTCACTGTGCTCCTTCACAGTGCTCCTTCACAGTGCAACATCACATTGCTCCTTCACTGCCCTCCATCACAGTGCTCCTTCACTGCACTCCTTCACTGCACTCCTTCACTGTGCTCCTTCACTGTGCTCCTTCATTGTTCTCGTTTACTCTGCTCTATCATTGTGTTCACAAACTGCACTCCTTCACTATGCTCCTTCACTGTAATCCTTCATTGTGCTCGGTCACTGTGTTCCTACACAGTACTCTTTCACTGCACTCCTTCACAGTGCTCCTTCACAGTGCTCTTTCACTGTGCTCTGTCTCTGTGTTCCTACACAGTTTGGCTTCACTGCGCTCCTTCACCGTGCTCCCTTACAATGCTCCTTCACAGCGCTCCTTCACTGCGCTCCTAATTGCGCTCCTTCACTGTGCACCTTTTCAATGCTCCTTCACTGTTCTCCTTCACAATGCTCCTTCACTGTGCTCCTTCACAGTGCTCTTATACTGCACTTCTTCACGGCGCTCCTTCACTGCGCTACTTCACTGTGCTCCTTCACAGTGCTCCTTCACAGTGCCACATCACAGTGCTCCTTCACTGCCCTCCATCACAGTGCTCCTTCACGGCACTCCTTCACTGCATTCCTTCACTGTGCTCCTTCACTGTGCTCCTTCATTATGCTCGTTCACTGTGCTCTATCATTGTGTTCCCAAACTGCACTCCTTCACTACGCTCCTTCACTGTAATCCTTCATTGTGCTCGGTCACTGTGTTCCTATACAGTACTCCTTCACTGTGCTACTTCACTGTGCTCCCTCATTGTGGTCCTTCACTGCGCTCCTTCACTGAGTTCCTACACTGCGCTCCTTCACTTTGCTCCTTTTCAATGCTCCTTCACTGTGCTCCTTCACAGCGATCCTTCACTGAGGTTCTTCATAGTGCTCTTACACTGCACTGCTTCACTCTGCTCCTTCATTGCGCTCCTTCACTGTGCTCCTTCACTGTGCTCCTTCACTGTGCTCCCTCACAGTGCTCCTTCACAGTGCTTCTAAACTGTTCTGCTTCACTGTGCTCCTTCACTGTGCTCCTTCACATTGCTCCTTCACTGTGCTCCTTCACTGTGCTCCTTCACTGCGCTCCTTCACTGCGCTCCTACACTGCGCTCCTTCACTGTGCTCCTTTTCAATGCTCCTTCACTGTGCTCCTTCACTGTGCTCCTTCACAGAACTCCTACACTTCATTCCTTCACGGTACTCCTACAGTGCACTCCTTCACAGTGCCTCATCAATGAGCGTCTTCAATGTGCTCCATCACAGCGTTCCAACACCGTGCTCCTTCACTGTGCTCCTTCAAAGTACTCCTTCACTGCGCTCCTTCACTGTGCTCCTTCACAGTGTTCCTTCACTGTGCACCTTCACTGTGCTCCTTCACAGTACTCCTACACAGTGCACCTTCACAGCATTCCTACTCAGTTCTTCTTCACTGCGCTCCTTCACTGTGCTCCTGCACTGTTTTCCATCAGTGCAGACCTTCTCTGCGCTCCTTCACTGCGCTCCCTCACTGTGCTCCTTCACAGTGCTCCTTCACAGTGGTCTTACACTGAACTCCTTCACTGTGTTCCTTCACTGCGCTCCTTCACTGTGCTCCTTCACTGTGCTCCTTCACAGCGCTCCTTCACAGTGCACCTTCACACTTCTCCTTCACTGTGCTACTTCATTGAGCTCCTTCATAGTGCTCCTTCACAGCTTTCTACACAGTGCTCCTTCAAAGCGATCCTACACAGTGCACCTACACTGCGCTGCTACACTGCATTCCTTCACAGTGCTCCTTCACTGCACTCCGTCAAAAAGCTCCTTCAATGCACTCCTTCACTGTGCTCCATCACTGTTTTCCTTCACTGCACTCCTTCACTGCGCTCCTTCAGTGCGCTCCCTCACTGTGCTCCTTCACAGTGCTCCTTCACAGTGCTCCTACACTGCTCCTTCACTGCACTCCTTCTCAGTGCTCCTTCACTGTGTTCCTTCACAACGCTCCTTCGCTGTGCTCCTTCACTGTGCTCTTACACTGAACTCCTTCACTGTGTTCCTTCACTGCGCTCCTTCACTGTTTTCCTTCAATGTGCTTCTTCATAGCGCTCCTTCACAGTGCACCTTCACAGTTCTCCTTCACTGTGCTACTTCACTGGGCTCCTTCATAGTGCTCCTTCACAGTGCCCCTTCACTGTGCACCTTTACTGTGCGCCTTCACAGCTTTCCTACACAGTGTTCCTTCAAAGCGATCCTACACAGTGCACCTACACTGCGCTGCTTCACTGTGTTCCTTCACACTGCTCCTTCACTGCACTCCGTCAAAGAGCTCCTTCAATGTATTCCTTCAGTGTGCTCCATCAAAACATTCCTACACAGTGCTCATTCACAGTGCTCCTTCACAGAACTTCTACACTGCACTCTTTTGCAGTACTCCTACACTGCACTCCTTCACAGTGCCTCTTCAATGAGCATCTTCACTGTGCTCCATCACAGTGTTCCTACGCAGTGCTCCTTCACATGCTCCTACAATGTGCTCCTTCACTGTGCTCCATCGCTTTTCTCATTCACTGTGCTCTTACACTGCACTCCTTCACAGTGCTCCTTCGCTGTGCTCCGTCACTGTGTTCGTACACAGTACTCCTTCACTGCACTCCTTCACTGTGCTCCCTCACTGTGTGCCTTCACTGTGCTCCTTCACTGTGCTCCTACACTGCGCTCCTTCACTGTGCTCCTTCACAGTGTTCATTCACAGCGCTGCTTCACAGTACTCCTTCACAGTGCTTATGGATTGTAATCCTTCACTGTGCTCCTTCACAGTGCCCCTTCACAGTGCTGCTTCACTGTACACCTTCACTGTAATCCTTAACAGCGCTCCTACACAGTGCTCCATCACAGCGTTCCTACACAGTGATTATTCAGTGGTCTCCTTCACTGTGCTCCATCACTGTGCAACTTCACTGGGCTCCTTCACTGTGCTCCTTCACAGCGATCTTACACAGTGAACCTACACTGCGCTCCTTCACTGCATTCCTTCACATTGCTCCTTCACTGCACTCTTTCACAGAGCTCCTTCAACGCATTCCTTCACTGTGCTCCTTCACAATACTCCTACACTGCACTCCTTCACAGTACTCCTACACTGCACTCCTTCACAGTGCCTCCTCAATGAGCTCCTTCACTGTGCTCCATCACAGCATTCCTACGCAGAGCTCCTTCACACCGCTCCTAAAATGTGCTCCTTCACTGTGCTCCTTCGCTGTTCTCCTTCACTGTGTTCCTTCACTGCGCTCCTTAACTGCGCTCCTTCACTGTGCTCCTTCACAGTGCTCCTTCACAGCACTCCTTCACAGCGCTCCTTCACAGTGCACCTTCACAGTTCTTCTTCACTGTGCTCCTTCACTGGGCTCCTTCATAGTGCTCCCTCACAGTGCTCCTTCACTCTGCACCTTTACTGTCCTCCTTCACTGCTTTCCTACACAGTGCTCCATCACAGCGATTCTACACAGTGCACCTACACTGCGTTCCTACACTGCATTCCTTCACAGTGCTCCTTCACTGTGCTCCATCAAAGAGCTCCTTCAATGCATTCCTTCACTGTGCTCCATCACAACGTTCCTACACACTGCTCCTTCACAGTGCTCCTTCACAGAACTTCTACACTGCACTCTGTTACAGTACTCCTACACTGCACTCCTTAACAGTGCCTCTTCAATGAGCACCTTCACTGTGCTCCATCACAGCGTTCCTACACAGTGCTCCTTCACACCGCTCCTTCAATGTGCTCCTTCACTGTGCTCATTCGCTGTTCTCATTCACTGTGCTCTTACACTGCGCTCCTTCATTGCGCTCCTTTACTGGGCTCCTTCACTATGCTCCTTCACAGTGCTCCTTCACTGCACTCCTTCACAGTGCTCCTACACTGAGCTCCTTCACTGTGCGCCTTCACAGTGCTCCTTCGCTGTGCTGCGTCAATGTGTTCCTACACAGTACTCCTTCACTGTGCTCCTTCACTGTGCTCATTCGCTGGTCTCATTCACTGTGCTCTTACACTGCGCTCCTTCATTGTGCTCCTTTACTGGGCTCCTTCACTATGCTCCTTCACAGTGCTCCTTCACTGCACTCCTTCACAGTGCTCCTACACTGAGCTCCCTCACTGTGTGCCTTCACTGCGCTCCTTCACTGTGCTCCTACACTGCGCTCCTTAACTGTGCTCCTTCACAGTGCTCCTTCACAGCGCTGCTTCACAGTACTCCTTCACAGTGCTTATTCTCTGTGCTCCTTCACTGTGCTCCTTCACTGTGCACCTTCACTGTGATCCTTAACAGCGCTCCTACACAGTGCTCCTTCACAGCATACCTACACAGTTATTATTTAGTGCTCTCCTTCACTTTGCTCCATCACTGTGCAACTTCACTGCGCTCCATCACTGTGCTCCTTCACAGCGATCCTACACAGTGAACCTACACTGCGCTCCAACACTGCATTCCTTCACAGTGCTCCTTCACTGCTCTCTTTCACAGAGCTCCTTCAATACATTCCTTCACTGTGCTCCTTCACAACGTTCCTACACAGTGCTCCTTCACAGTGCTCCTTCACAGTACTCCTACACTGCACTCCTTCACAGTACTCCTACACTGCACTCCTTCACAAAGCCTCTTCAATGAGCTCGTTCACTGTGCTCCATCACAGCTTTCCTACGCAGTGCTCCTTCACACCGCTCCTACAATGTGCTCCTTCGCTGTGCTCCTTCGCTGTTCTCCTCCACTGTGCTCCTACACTGCAATCCTTAATTGCGCTCCTTCACTGTGCTCCTTCACTGTGCTCCTTCACTGTGCTCCTTCACAGTGCTCGTTCACAGTGCTCCTTCACTGTGCACCTTCACTGTGATCGATCACAGCGCTCCTACACAGTGCTCCTTCACAGCGTTCCTACACAGTGATTATTCAGTGCTCTCCTTCACTGTGCTCCATCACTGTGCTCCTTCACAGCGATCCTACACAGTGAACCTACACTGCGCTCCTACATTGCATTCCTTCACAGTGCTCCTTTACTGCTCTCTTTCACAGAGCTCCTTCAATGCATTCCTTCACTGTGCTCCTTTAAAACGTTCCTACACAGTGCTCCTTCACAGTGCTCCTTCACAGACCTCCTACACTGCACTCCTTCACAGTACTCCTAAACTGCACTCCTTCACATTGCCTCGTCAATGAGCTCCATCACTGTGCTCCATCACAGCATTCCTAGCAGTGCTCCTTCACACCGCTCCTACAATGTGCTCCTTCACTGTGCTCCTTCGCTGTTCTCCTTCCCTGTGCTCTTACACTGCAATCCTTAATTGCTCTCCTACACTGTGCTCCTTCAGTGTGCTCCTTCACTGTGCTCCTTCACCGTGCTCCTTCACTGTGCTCCTTCACTGTGCACCTTCACTGTGATCCTTCACAGCGCTCACACACAGTGCTCCTTCACAGCGTTCCTACACAGTGATTATTCAGTGCTCCTCTTCACTGTGCTCCATCACTGTGCTCCTTCACTGCGCTCCTTCACTGTGCTCCTTCACAGCGATCCTACACAGTGAAACTACACTGCGCTCCTACACTGCATTCCTTCACAGTGCTCCTTCACTGGTCTCTTTCACAGAGCTCCTTCAATGCATTCTTCACTGTGCTCCTTCACAACGTTCCTACACAGTGCTCCTTCACAGTGCCCATTCACAGTTCTCCTACACTGCACTCCTTCATAGTACTCCTACACTACACTCCTTCACTGTGCTCCATCACAGCATTCCTATGCAGTGCTCCTTCACACCGCTCCTACAATGTGCTCCTTCACTGTGCTCCTTCGCTGTTCTCCTTCACTGTGCTCCTTCACTGCAATCCTTAATTACGCTCCTTCACTGTGCTCCTTCACTGTGCTCCTTCACAGTGCTCCTTCACTGTGCTCCTACACTGAACTCCTGCGCTGTGTTCCTTCACTGTGCTCGTTCACTGTGCTCCAACACTGCACTCCTTCACAGTGCTCCTTCACTGGGCTCCTTCACTGCGCTCCTTCACGCCGCTGGTACACATCGTTCCTACACAGCGCTCCTTCACCTTGCTTCTACACTGCGCTCTTTTACTGTGCTCCTTCACAGTGCTCCTACGCAGTGCTCCTTCAATGTGCTCTTTCTCAGTGCTCCTTCACAGTACTCCTACACAGCACTCCTTCACAGTTCTCCTTCACTGCTTTCCTTCACTGTGCTCCTACAACGCGCTCATTCACTCTGCTCCTTCACAGTGCACCTACAAAGTGCTCCTTCACTGTGCACCTACACTGCGCTCCTACATGGCACTCCTTCACAGTCCACCTTCACTGCGCTCTTTCACCGAACTCCTTCAATTCACTCCTTCACTGTGCTCCTTCACAGCATTCCTAAACTGCACTCCTTCACTGTGCGCCTACACTGCACTCCTTCGCAATGACTTTTCAATGTGTTCCTTCACTGTGCTCCTTCACAGCATTACTACACAGTGCTCCTTCACAGTGCTCCTTCACTGCGCTCCTACACTGCGCTCCTTAATTGTGCGCCATAACTGTGCTCCTTCAAGGCGTTCCGAAATAGTGCTCCTTTACAGTGCTCCTTCACAGCGTTCCTACAAAGCGCTCCTACACAGTGCTCCTACACAGTGCCCCTTCACATCACTCCTTCACAGTGCTCCTTCATAGTACTCCTTCACTGTGCTCCTCCACTGTGCCCCTTCATTGTGCTCCTTCACTGTGCTCCTTCACTGTGCTCCTTCACTGGACTCCTACACAGCTCTCCTTCAATGCGCACCTTTAATGTGCTCCTTCAGAATGCTCTTTCACTGTTCTCCTACACTGCAGTCCTTCACTGTGCTCCTTCACTGCGCTCCTTCATTGTGCTCCTTCACTGCGCTCCTTCACACCGCTGGTACACATCGTTCCTACACAGCGCTCCTTCACTTTGCTTCTACACTGCGCTCTTTTACTGTGCTCCTTCACAGTGCTCCTACGCAGTGCTCCTTCAATGTGCTCTTTCTCAGTGCTCCTTCACAGTACTCCTAGATAGCACTCCTTCACAGTGCTCCTTCACTGCTTTCCTTCACTGTGCTCCTACAACGTGCTCATTCACTCTGCTCCTTCACAGTGCACCTACACTGCGCTCCTACATGGCACTCCTTCACAGTCCACCTTCAGTGCGCTCTTTCACCCAACTCCTTCAATTCACTCCTTCACTGTGCTCCTTCTCAGCAATCCTAAACTGCACTCCTTCACTGTGCGTCTACGCTGCACTCCTTCACAATGACTTTTCAATGTGTTCCTTCACTGTGCTCCTTCACAGCATTCCTACACAGTGCTCCTTCACAGTGCTCCTTCACTGCGCTCCTTAATTGTGCGCCATAACTGTGCTCCTTCAAGGCGTTCCGAAATAGTGCTCCTTTACAGTGCTCCTTCACAGCGTTCCTACAAAGCGCTCCTACACAGTGCTCCTACACAGTGCCCCTTCACATCACTCCTTCACAGTGCTCCTTCATAGTACTCCTTCACTGTGCTCCTTCACTGTGCCCCTTCATTGTGCTCCTTCACTGTGCTCCTTCACAGGACTCCTACACAGCTCTCCTTCAATGCGCACCTTTAATGTGCTCCTTCAGAATGCTCTTTCACTGTTCTGCTACACTGCAGTCCTTCACTGTGCTCCTTCACTGCGCTCCTTCATTGTGCTCCTTCACTGTGCTCCTTCACTGTGCTCCTAAACTACAATGCATCACTGCACTCCTTTGCTGTGCTCTGTCACTGTGCTCCTTCACTGTGCTCCTTCACTGCGCTCAATCACTGCAATCATTCACTGCGCTCCTTCATTCTGCTCCTTCACTGTGCTCCTTCACAGTGCTCCTTCACTGTGGTCCATCACTGTGTTCCTACACAGTACTCCTTCACTGCGCTCCTTCACTGTGCTCCCTCCCTGTATTCCTTCACTGCGCTCCTTTGCTGCACTCCTAATTGCGCTCCTTCACTGTGCTCCTTTTCAATGCTCCTTCACTGAGCTCCTTCACAATGCTCCTTCGCTGCGCTCCTTCACAGTGCTCTCACACTGCACTCCTTCACATTGCTCCTTCACTGTGCTCCTTCACTGCGCTCCATCACAGTGCTCCTACACTGCACTCCTTCACTGCACTCCTTCACAGTGCTCCTTCATTGTGCTCCTTCACTGAACTCATTCACTGCGCTCTTTCTCTGTGCTCCCAAACTGCACTCCTTGACTACGCTCCTTCACTGTGCTCCATCACTGTGCTCGTTCTTTGTACTCCTTCACTGTGCTCGGTCACTGTGTTCCTACACAGTGCTCCTTCACTGCGCTACTTCACTGTGCTCCCTCACACTGCTCCTTCACTGCGCTCCTTCACTAAGCTCCTACAGTGCACTCCTTCACTTTGCTCCTTTTCAATGCTCCTTCACTGTGCTCCTTCAAAGCGATCCTTCACTGTGATCCCTCATAGTGGTCCTACCCTGCACTGCTTCACTACACTCCTTCAGTGCACTCCTTCACTGTGCTTCTTCACAGTGCTCCTTCAAAGCGATCCTACACAGTGCACCTTCATTGCGCTCCTTCACTGCGTTCCTTCTCAGAGCTCCTTCACTGTGCTCCTTCACTGTGCACCTTCACTGTGCTCCTTCACTGTGCTCAATCACTGTGTTTCTACACAGTACTCCTTCACTGCGCTCCTTCACTGTGCTCCCTCCCTGTGCTCCTTCACTGCGCTCCTTAACTGCGCTCCTATTTGCGCTCCTTCACTGTGCTCCTTTTCAATGCTCCTTCACTGTGCTCCTTCACAATGCTCCTTCGCTGCGTTCCTTCACAGAGCACTTACACTGCACTCCTTCACTGCGCTCCTTCACTGCGCTACTTCACTGTACTCCTTCACAGTGCTCCTTCACAGTGCTCCTTCACAGTGCAACTTCACAGTGCTCCTTCACTGCACTCCTTCACTGCGCTCCATCACAGTGCTCCTACACTGCACTCCTTCACAGCACTCCTTCACTGTGGTCCTTCACTGTGCTCCTTCACAGTGCTCCTTCACTCTGCTCCTTCACTGAGCTCTTTCACTGTGCTCCTACACTGAACTCCTGCGCTGTGTTCCTTCACTGTGCTCGTTCACTGTGCTCCGACACTGCACTCCTTCACAGTGCTCCTTCACTGGGCTCCTTCACTGCGCTCCTTCACACCGCTGGTACACATCGTTCCTACACAGCGCTCCTTCACTTTGCTTCTACACTGCGCTCTTTTACTGTGCTCCTACACAGTGCTCCTACGCAGTGCTCCTTCAATGTGCTCTTTCTCAGTGCTCCTTCACAGTACTCCTACACAGCACTCCTTCACAGTGCTCCTTCACTGCTTTCCTTCACTGTGCTCCTACAACGCACTCATTCACTCTGCTCCTTCACAGTGCACCTACAAAGTGCTCCTTCACTGTGCACCTACACTGCGCTCCTACATGGCACTCCTTCACAGTCCACCTTCACTGCGCTCTTTCACCGAACTCCTTCAATTCACTCCTTCACTGTGCTCCTTCACAGCATTCCTAAACTGCACTCCTTCACTGTGCGTCTACGCTGCACTCCCTCGCAATGACTTTTCAATGTGCTCCTTCACTGTGCTCCTTCACAGCATTCCTACACAGTGCTCCTTCACAGTGCTCCTTCACTGCGCTCCTTAATTGTGCGCCATAACTGTGCTCCTTCAAGGCGTTCCGAAATAGTGCTCCTTTACAGTGCTCCTTCACAGCGTTCCTACAAAGCGCTCCTACACAGTGCTCCTACACAGTGCCCCTTCACATCACTCCTTCACAGTGCTCCTTCATAGTACTCCTTCACTGTGCTCCTTCACTGTGCCCCTTCATTGTGATCCTTCACTGTGCTCCTTCACTGTGTTCCTTCACTGGACTCCTACACAGCTCTCCTTCAATGCGCACCTTTAATGTGCTCCTTCACAATGCTCTTTCACTGTTCTCCTACACTGCAGTCCTTCACTGTGCTCCTTCACTGCGCTCCTTAATTGTGCTCCTTCACTGTGCTCCTTCACTGTGCTCCTACACTACAATGCATCACTGCACTCCTTTGCTGTGCTCTGTCACTGTGCTCCTTCACTGTGCTCCTTCACTGCGCTCAATCACTGCAATCATTCACTGCGCTCCTTCATTCTGCTCCTTCACTGTGCTCCTTCACAGTGCTCCTTCACTGTGGTCCATCACTGTGTTCCTACACAGTACTCCTTCACTGCGCTCCTTCACTATGCTCCCTCCCTGTATTCCTTCACTGCGCTCCTTTGCTGCACTCCTAATTGCGCTCCTTCACTGTGCTCCTTTTCAATGCTCCTTCACTGTGCTCCTTCACAATGCTCCTTCGCTGCGCTCCTTCACAGTGCTCTTACACTGCACTCCTTCACAGTGCTGCTTCACTGCGCTACTTCACTGTGCTCCTTCACAGTGCTCCTTCACAGTGCTCCTTCACAGTGCAACTTCACATTGCTCCTTCACTGTGCTCCTTCACTGCGCTCCATCACAGTGCTCCTACACTGCACTCCTTCACTGCACTCCTTCACAGTGCTCCTTCATTGTGCTCCTTCACTGAACTCATTCACTGCGCTCTTTCTCTGTGCTCCCAAACTGCACTCCTTGACTACGCTCCTTCACTGTGCTCCATCACTGTGCTCGTTCTCTGTACTCCTTCACTGTGCTCGGTCACTGTGTTCCTACACAGTGCTCCTTCACTGCGCTACTTCACTGTGCTCCCTCACTCTGCTCCTTCACTGCGCTCCTTCACTGAGCTCCTACACTGCACTCCTTCACTTTGCTCCTTTTCAATGCTCCTTCACTGTGCTCCTTCAAAGCGATCCTTCACTGTGATCCTTCATAGTGCTCCTACCCTGCACTGCTTCACTGCGCTCCTTCAGTGCACTCCTTCACTGTGCTTCTTCACAGTGCTCCTTCAAAGCGATCCTACACAGTGCACCTTCATTGCGCTCCTTCACTGCGTTCCTTCTCAGAGCTCCTTCACTGTGCTCCTTCACTGTGCACCTTCACTGTGCTCCTTCACTGTGCTCAATCACTGTGTTTCTACACAGTACTCCTTCACTGCGCTCCTTCACTGTGCTCCCTCCCTGTGCTCCTTCACTGCGCTCCTTAACTGCGCTCCTATTTGCGCTCCTTCACTGTGCTCCTTCTCAGTGCTCCTTCACAGTGCTCCTTCACTGTGCTCCTTCACTGTGCTCCATCACTGCGCTCCTTCAAAGCGCTCCTACACTGCGCTCCTTCACTGTGCTCCTTTTCAATGCTCCTTCACTGTGCTCCTTCACAACGCTCCTTCACTGCGCTCCTTCACCGTGCTCTTACACTGCATTCCTTCACTGTGCTCCTTCACAACGTTCCTACACAGTTCACCTTCACAGTGCTCCTTCACAAAACTCCTACACTTCACTCCTTCACAGTACTCCTACAGTACACTCCTTCACAGTGCTTTGTCAATGAGCTTCTTCACTGTGCTCCATTACAGCGTTCCTACACATTGCTCCTTCACTGTGATCCTTTAAAATACTCCTTCACTGCGCTCCTTCACTGTGCTCCTTCACTGCACTCCTTAACTGCGCTCCTTCACTGTGCTCCTTCACAGCGTTCCTACGTAGCACTCCTTCACTGTGCTCCTTCACAGTGTTCCTACCTAGCGCTCCTACACAGTGCTCCTCAACAGTGCACCTTCACATCGCTCCTTCACATGTGCTCCTTCAAAGTACTCCTTCACTGCGCTCCTTCACTGTGCTCGTTCACTGCGCTCCTTCACTGTGCTGCCAAACTGCACTTTTTCACTACAGTCCTTCACTGTGCTCCTTCACTGTGTTCCTTCACTGTGCTCCTACACTGCACTCCTTCATTGTGCTCCTTCACAGTACTCCTTCACTGCGCTCCTACACCGTGCTCCCTCACTGTGCTCCTTCACAGCGCTCCTTCACTGTTCACCTTCACAATGCTCCTACATTGCACTCCTTCACTGTGCTCCATCACTGCGCTCCTTCACTGTGCTCCCGCACTGTGCTCCTTCACAGTGCTCCTTCACAGTGCTCCTACACAGTGCACCTTCACAGCATTCCTACACAGTGCTTTTTCACTGCGCTCCTTCACTGTGCTCCATTACTGTTTTCCTTCACTGCACTCCTTCACTGCGCTCCTTCACTGCGCTCCCTCACTGTGCTCCTTCACAGTGCTCCTTCACAGTGCTCCTACACAGTTCACCTACACTGCGCTCCTTCTCAAGGCTCCTTCACTGAGCTCCTTCACTGCGCTCCTACACTGCGCTCCTTCACTGTGCTCCTTTTCAATGCTCCTTCATTGTGCTCCTTCACAGCGCACCTTCGCCGCGCTCCTTCACTGTGCTCTTACACTGAACTCCTTCACTGTGTTCCTTCACTGCGCTCCTTCACTGTGCTCCTTCACAGTGCTCCTTCACAGCGCTCCTTCACAGTGCTCCTTCACAGTTCTCCTTCACTATGCTCCTACACTGTGCTCCTTCACAGCGATTTTAAACAGTGAACCTACACTGCGCACCTACACAGCATTCTTTCACAGTGCTCCTTCACTGCTCTCCTTCACAGAGCTCCTTCAATGCATTCCTTCACTGTTCTCATTCACAACGTTCCTACACACTGCTCCTTCACTGTTCTCCTTCACAGTGCTCCTACGCAATGCACCTTCACAGCCTTCCTACACACTGCTTCTTCACTGCGCTCTTTCACTGTGCTTCATCACTGTTTTCCTTCACTGCGCTCCTTCAAAGTGCTCCTTCACTGTGCACCTTCTCTGTGCTGCTTCACAGTGCTGCTACACAGTGCACCTTCACAGCACTCTAACACAGTGCTTCTTCACTGCACTCCTTCACTGTTCTCCATCACTGTTTTCGTTCACTGCACTCCTTCACTGCACTCCTTCACTGCACTCCCTCACTGTGCTCCTTCACAGAGCTCCTTCACAGTGCTCCTACACTGTGCTCTGTCACTGCTCAACTTCACTGTGCTCCTTCACTGCGATCCTAATTGCGCTCCTTCACTGTGCTCCTTTTCAATGCTCCTTCACTGTGCTACTTCACTGTGCTCCTTCGCTGCACTCCTTCACAGTGCTCTTACACTGAACTCCTTCACTGTGTTCCATCATTGTGCTCCTTCACAGTGCTCCTTCACTGTGCTCCTTCATAGTGCTCCTTCACAGTGCTCCTTCACTGTGATCCTTCACAGTGCTCCTACACAGTGCATCTTCACAGCATTCCTACACAGTGCTACTTCACTGCGCTCTTTCACTGTGCTCCATTACTGTTTTCCTTGACTGCACTCCTTCATTGCGCTCCTTCACTGCGCTCCCTCACTGTGCTCCTTCACAGTGCTCCTACACTGTGCACCTTCACAGCATTCCTACACAGTGGTCCTTCACTGCGCTCGTTCTCAAGGCTCCTTCACTCAGCTCCTTCACTGCACTCCTACACTGCGCTCCTTCACTGTGCTCCTTTTCAATGCTCCTTCATTGTGCTCCTTCACAGCGCACCTTCGCCGCGCTCCTTCACTGTTCTCTTACACTGAACTCCTTCACTGTGTTCCTTCACTGCGCTCCTTCACTGTGTTCCTTCACAGTGCTCCTTTACAGCGTTCCTTCACAGTGCACCTTCACATTTCTCCTTCACTATGCTCCTACACTGTGCTCCTTCATAGTGCTCCTTCACAGTGCTCCTTCTCTGTGCACCTTTACTGTGCTCCTTCACTGCCCTCCTTCACTGTGCTCCTTCACAGCGATACTAAACAGTGAACCTACACTGCACACCTACACAGCATTCTTTCACAGTGCTCCTTCACTACTCTCCTTCACAGAGCTCCTTCAATGCATTCCTTCACTGTTCTCATTCACAACGTTCCTACACACTGCTCCTTCACTGTTCTCCTTCACAGTGCTCCTACACAATGCACCTTCACAGCCTTCCTACACACTGCTTCTTCACTGCACTCCTTCACTGTGCCCCATCACTGTTTTCCTTCACTGCGCTCCTTAACAGCGCTCCTTCACTGCGCTCCCTCACTGTGCTCCTTCACAGTGCTCCTTCACTGTGCACCTTCACTGTGCTGCTTCACAGTGCTGCTACACAGTGCACCTTCACAGCAGTCCAACACAGTGCTTCTTCACTGCGCTCCCTCACTGTGCTCCTTCACAGAGCTCCTTCACAGTGCTCCTACACTGTGCTCCATCACTCGCAACTTCACTGTGCTCCTTCACTGCGCTCCTAATTGCGCTCCTTCACTGTGCTCCTTTTCAATGCTCCTTCACTGTGCTCCTTCACTGTGCTCCTTCACTGCACTCCTTCACAGTGCTCTTACACTGAACTCCTTCACGGTGTTCCATCACTGCGCTCCTTCACTGTGCTCCTTCACAGTGCTCCTTACACTGAACTCCTTCACGGTGTTCCATCACTGCGCTCCTTCACTGTGCTCCTTCACAGTGCTCCTTCACAGCGCTCCTTCACAGTGCACATTCACAGTTCTCCTTCACTGTGCTCCTTCACTGTGCTCCTTCATAGTGCTCCTTCACAGTGCTCCTTCACTGTGCAACTTTACTGTGCTCCTTCACTGTGCTCCTTCACTGTACTGCTTCACAGCGATCTTACACAGTGAACCGACACTGCGCTCCTACACTGCATTCATTCACAGTGCTCCTTCACTGCTCTCCTTCACTGTGCTCGTTCTCTGTACTCCTTCACTGTGCTCGGTCACTGTGTTCCTACACAGTGCTCCTTCACTGCGCTAATTCACTGTGCTCCCTCACTGTGCTCCTTCACTGCGCTCCTTCACTGTGCTCGTTCACTGCGCTCCTTCACTGTGCTGCCAAACTGCACTTTTTCACTACAGTCCTTCACTGTGCTCCTTCACTGTGCTCCTTCACTGTGCTCCTACACTGCACTCTTTCATTGTGCTCCTTCACTGCGCTCCTTCACGTTGCTCCTACACTGCGCTCCTTCACAGTACTCCTTCACTGCGCTCCTACACCGTGCTCCCTCACTGTGCTCCTTCACAGCGCTCCTTCACTGTTCACCTTCACAATGCTCCTACATTGCACTCCTTCACTGTGCTCCATCATTCCGCTCCTTCACTGTGCTCCTTGACAGTGCTACTTCACAGCGCTCCTTCACTGCGCTCATTCACAGTGCTCCTTCACAGTGCTCCTTCACTGTGCACCTTCACTGTGATCCTTCACAGTGCTCCTACACAGTGCAGCTTCACAGCATTCCTACACAGTGCTACTTCACTGCGCTCTTTCACTGTGCTCCATCACTGCTTTCCTTGACTGCACTCCTTCATTGCGCTCCTTCACTGTGCTCCTTCACAACGCTCCTTCACAGCGCTCCTTCACAGTGCTCTTACACTGCATTCCTTCACTGTGCTCCTTCACAACGTTCCTACACAGTTCACCTTCACAGTGCTCCTTCACAGAACTCCTACACTTCACTCCTTCACAGTACTCAAACAGTACACTCCTTCACAGTGCTTTTTCAATGAGCTTCTTCACTGTGCTCCATTACAGCGTTCCTACACAGTGCTCCTTCACTGTGCTCCTTTAAAATACTCCTTCACTGCGTTCCTTCACTGTGTTCCTTCACTGCACTCCTTAACTGCGCTCCTTCACTGTGCTCCTTCACAGCGTTCCTACATAGCACTCCTTCACTGTGCTCCTTCACAGTGTTCCTACAAAGCGCTCCTACACAGTGCTCCTACACAGTGCACCTTCACATCGCTCCTTCACATGTGCTCCTTCAAAGTACTCCTTCACTGCACTCCTTCACTGTGCTCGTTCACTGCGCTCCTTCACTGTGCTGCCAAACTGCACTTTTTCACTACAGTCCTTCACTGTGCTCCTTCGCTGTGCTCTTTCACTGTGCTCCTACACTGCACTCTTTCATTGTGCTCCTTCACTGTGCTCCTTCACTGCACTCCTTCACCGTGCTCCTTCACTGCGCTCCTTCACATTGCTCCTACACTGCGCTCCTTCACAGTACTCCTTCACTGCGCTCCTACTCCGTGCTCCCTCACTGTGCTCCTTCACAGCGCTCCTTCACTGTTCACCTTCACAATGCTCCTACGTTGCACTCCTTCACTGTGCTCCATCATTCCGCTCCTTCACTGTGCTCCTTGACAGTGCTACTTCACAGCGCTCCTTCACTGCGCTCATTCACAGTGCTCCTTCACAGTGCTCCTTCACTGTGCACCTTCACTGTGATCCTTCACAGTGCTCCTACACAGTGCACCTTCACAGCATTCCTACACAGTGCTACTTCACTGCACTCTTTCACTGTGCTCCATCACTGTTTTCCTTGACTGCACTCCTTCATTGCGCTCCTTCACTGTGCTCCCTCACTGTGCTCCTTCACAGTACTCCTTCACAGTGCTCCTTCACTGTGCTCCTTCACAGTACTCCTTCACAGTGCTCCTTCACTGTGCACCTTCACTGTGCTCCTTCACAGTGCTCCTACACAGTGCACCTTCACAGCATTCCTACACAGTGCTTCTTCACTGCGCTCCTTCACTGTGCTCCATTACTGTTTTCCTTCACTGCACTCCTTCACTACGCTCCTTCACTGCGCTCCCTCACTGTGCTCCTTCACAGTGCTCCTTCACAGTGCTCCTACACTGTGCTCCTTCACTGCGCTCCTTCTCAAGGCTCCTTCACTGTGCTCCTACACTGCGCTTCTTCACGTTGCTCCTTTTCAATGCTCCTTCATTGTGCTCCTTCACAGCGCACCTTCGCCGCGCTCCTTCACTGTGCTCTTACACTGAACTCCTTCACTGTGTTCCTTCACTGCGCTCCTTCACTGTGCTCCTTCACAGTGCTCCTTCACAGCGCTCCTTCACAGTGCACCTTCACAGTTCTCCTTCACTATGCTCCTACACTGTGCTCCTTCATAGTGCTCCTTTTCAGTGCTCCTTCTCTGTGCACCTTTACTGTGCTCCTTCACTGTGCTCCTTCACTGTGCTCCTTCACAGCGATCCTAAACAGTGAACCTACACTGCGCACCTACACAGCATTCTTTCACAGTGCTCCTTCAATGCTCTCCTTCACAGAGCTCCTTCAATGCATTCCTTCACTGTTCTCATTCACAACGTTCCTACACACTGCTCCTTCACTGTGCTCCTTCACAGTGCTCCTACACAATGCACCTTCACAGCCTTCCTACACACTGCTTCTTCACTGCGCTCCTTCACTGTGCTCCATCACTGTTTTCCTTCACTGCACTCCTTAACTGCACTCCTTCACTGCGCTCCCTCACTGTGCTCCATCACAGTGCTCCTTCAAAGTGCTCCTTCACTGTGCACCTTCACTGTGCTGCTTCACAGTGCTGCTACACAGTGCACCTTCACAGCATTCCAACATAGTGCTTCTACACTGCGCTCCTTCACTGTTCTCCATCACTGTTTTCCTTCACTGCACTCCTTCACGGCGCTTCCTCATTGTGCTCCTTCACAGAGCTCCTTCACAGTGCTCCTATACTGTGCTCCGTCACTGCGCAACTTCACTGTGCTCCTTCGCTGCACTCCTTCACAGTGCTCTTACACTGAACTCCTTCACTGTGTTCCATCACTGTGCTCCTTCACTGTGCTCCTTCACAGTGCTCCTTCACAGCGCTCCTTCACAGTGCACCTTCACAGTTCTCCTTCACTGTGCTTCACTGTGCTCCTTCATAGTGCTCCTTCACAGTGCTCCTTCACTGTGCACCTTTACTGTGCTCCTTCACTGCGCTCCTTCACTGTGCTCCTTCACAGCGATCCTACACAGTGAACCTACACTGCGCTCCTACACTGCATTCATTCACAGTGCTCCTTCACTGCTCTCCTTCACAGAGCTCCTTCAATGCATTCCTTCACTGTGCTCCTTCACAACGTTCCTACACAGTGCTCCTTCACAGTGTTCCTTCACAGTATTCCTACACTGCACTTCTTCACAGTACTCCTGCAATGCACTCCTTCACAGTGCGTCTTCAATGAGCTCCTTCACTGTGCAACATCACAGCATTCCTACGCAGTGCTCCTTCACACCGCTCCTACAATGTGCTCCTTCAATGTGCTCCTACACTGCAATCCTTAATTGCGCTCCTTCAATGGGCTCCTTCAGTGTGCTCCTTCACAGTGCTACTTCACAGAGCTCCTTCAATGCTCTCCTTCACAGTGCTCATTCAATGTGCTCCTTCACTGCGCTCCTTCACTGTGCTCCTTCACTGTGCTCCTTCACTGCGAACCTTCACTGTGCTCCTTCACGGTGCTCATACACTGAACTCCTTCACTGTGTTCCATCACTGCCCTCCTTCACTGTGGTCATTCACAGTGCTCCTTCACAGTGCTCCTTCACAGTGCACCTTCACAGTTCTCCTTCACTGTGCTCCTTCACTGTGCTCCTTCATAGTGCTCCTTCACAGTGCTCCTTCACTGTGCACCTTTACTGTGCTCCTTCACTGCGCTCCTTCACTGTGTTCCTCAAAGCTTTCCTACACATTGCACCTACACTGCGCTCCTACACTGCATTCCTTCACAGTGCTCCTTCACTGCTCTCCTTCACAGAGCTCCTTCAATGCATTCCTTCACTGTGCTCCTTCACAACGTTCCTACACAGTGCTCCTTCACAGTGCTCCTTCAGAGTACTCCTACACTGCACTCCTTCACAATACTCCTACACTGCACTCCTTCACAGTGCCTCTTCAATGAGCTCCTTCACTTTGCTACATCACAGCTTTCCTACGCAGTGCTCCTTCACACCGCTCCTACAATGTGCACATTCACTGTGCTCCTACACTGCAATCCTTAATTGTGCTCCTTCACTGTGCTCCTTCAGTGTGCTCCTTCACAGTGCTACTTCACAGAGATCCTTCACTGCTCTCCTTCACAGTGCTCATTCACTGTGCTCCTTCACTGTGCTCCTTCACAGTGCTCCTTCACTGTGCTCCTTCACTGTGAACCTTCACTATGCTCCTTCACACTGCTCCCACACAGTGCACCTGCACAGCATTCCTAAACAGTGCTTCTTCACTGCGCCCCTTCACTGTGCTCCATCACTGTTTTCCTTCAGTGCACTCCTGCACTGTGCTCCTTCACAGTGCTGTGTCACAGTGCTCCTACACTGTGCTCCTTCACAGTGCTCGTTCACAGTGCTCCTTCAAAGCGATCCAACACAGAGCACCTTCCCAGTGCTCCTTCACAGTGATCCTTCACTGTGCTCCTTCACTGAGCTCATTCACTGCGCTCCTTCACTGCGCTCCGACACTGCACTCCTTTACTGTGCTCCTTTTCAATGCTCCTTCACTGTGCTCCTTCACAACGCTCCTTCGCTGCGCTCCTTCACAGTGCTCTTATACTGAACTCACTCACTGTGTTCCTTCACTGCGCTCCTTCACTGTGCTCCTTCACAGTGCTCCTTCACAGCGCTCCTTCACAGTGCACCTTCACAGTGCTCCTTCACTGTGCTCCTTCACTGTGCTCCTTCACACTGCTCCTTCAAAGTGACCCTACACAGTGCACCTTCATTGCGCTCCATCACGGCGCTCCTTCTCAGTGCTCCTTCACTGTGCTCCTTCACTGCACTCCTACACTGCGCTCCTTAACTGTGCTCCTTTTCAATGGTCCTTCACTGTGCTCCTTCACAACGCTCCGTCACTGCACTCCTTCACAGTGCTCTTGCACTGAACTCCTTCACTGTGTTCCTTCTTTGCGCTCATTCACTGTGCTCCTTCACAGTGCTCCTTCACAGCGTTCCTTCACAGTGCACCTTCACAGTGCTCCTTCACTGTGCTCCTTCACTGTGCTCCTTCATAATGCTCCTTCACAGCTTTCCTACACAGTGCTCCATCACAGCGATCCTACACAGTGCACCTACACTGCGCTCCGACACAGCATTCCTTCACAGTGCTCCTTCACAGTGCTCCCTCAATGTGCACCTTCACTGAGATCCTTCACAGTGCTCCTCCACTGTGCTCCTTCACAGCATTCCATCACAGTGCTCCTTCACTGTGCTCCATCACAGAGCTCCTTCAATGCATTCCTCTACTGTGCTCCTTCACAACGTTCCTACACAGTGCTCCTTCACAGTGCTCCTTCACAGAATTCCTACACTGCACTCCTTCACAGTACTCCTACACTGCCCTCCTTCACAGTGCCTCTTCAATGAGCTCCTTCACTGTGCTCCATCACAGCTTTCCTACGCCGTGCTCCTTCACACCGCTCCTACAATGTGCTCCTTCACCGTGCTCCTTCGCTGTTCTCATTCACTGTGATCTTACACTGCACTCCTTCATTGTGCTCCTTCACTGTGCTCCTTCACTTTGGTCCTTTACAGTGTTGCTTCACTGTGCTCCGTCACTGTGTTCCTACACAGTACTCCTTCACTGCGCTCCTTCACCGTGCTCCCTCACTGTGCGCCTTCACTGCACTCCTTAAATGTGCTCCTACACTGCGCTCCTTCACTGTGCTACTTCACAGTGCTCCTTCACAGCGCTGCTCCACAGTGCAACTTCAAAGCGATCCTACACAGTGCACCTTCATTGCGCTCCTTTATGCGCTCCTTCCCTGTGCTCCTTCACAGTGCTCCTTCACTGTGCTCCTTCTCTGTGCTCATTCACTGCACTCCATCACTGCGCTCCTACACTGCGCTCCTTCACTGTGCTCCTTTTCAATGCTCCTTCACTGTGCTCATTCACTGCGCTCATTCACTGTGCTACATCACTGTGCTCCTTCACTGCACACCTTCACTGCGTTCTTTCACTGCGCTCCTTCACAGTGCTCCTTCACAGTGCTCCTTCACTGTGCACCTTCACTGTGATCCTTCACAGTGCTCCTTCACTGTGCTCCATCACAGCGTTCCTACGCAGTGCTCCTTCACACCACTCCTCCAATGTGCTCCTTCACTGCGCTCCTTCGCTGTTCTCCTTCACTGTGCTCCTTCACTGTGCTCCTTCACTGTGCTCCTTAGCTGTGGTCCTTCACTGTGCACCTTCACTGTGCTCCTTCACAGTGCTCCCACACAGTGCACCTTCACAGCATTCCTAAACAGTGCTTCTTCACTGCGCCCCTTCACTGTGATCCATCACTGTTTTCCTTCACTGATCTCCTTCACTGTGCTCCTTCACTGTGCTTCTTCACAGTTCTGCTTCACAGTGCTCCTTCACAGTGCACCTTCACTGCACTCCTTCACTATGGTCCTGCACTGTGCTTGTTCACTGCACTCCTTCACTGTGCTCCCAAACTACACTCTTTCAATACGCTCCTTATCTGTGCTCCTTCATAGCGTTCCTACACTTTGCTCCTTCACAGCGTTCCTGCACAGTGCTTCTTCAGTGCTCTCCATCACTGTGCTCCATCACTGTGCTCCTTCACTGCACTCCTTCATTGCGCTCCTTCACTTCGATCCTTCACTGCGCTCCTTCACAGTGCTGCTACAGTGCACTCGTTCACTGCGCTCCTTCACTGTCCTCCTTCACAGAGCTCCTTCACTGTGCTCCGTCACTTTGTTCCTACACAATACTCCTTCACTGCGCTCTTTCACCGTGCTCCTTCACTGTGCTCCTTCAGTGTGCTCCTTCACTATACTCCTACACTGTGCTCCTTCACTGTGCTCCTTCACTGTGCTACAACACTGCACTCCTTCACAGTGCTCATTCACTGGGATCCTTCACTGCGCTCCTTCACACCGTTGGTACACATCATTCCTACACAGCGATCCTTCACTGTGCTTCTACACTGCCCTCTTTCACTGTGCTCCTTCACAGCGCTCCTACGCAGTGCTCCTTAGTAGTGCCTCTTCAATGCGCTCCTTCACTGTGCTGCTTCACAGCGTTCCTACACTGTGCTCCTTCACAACGCTCCTACACAGTGCTCCTTCACTGCACTCCTTCACTGCGTCCTTCACTGTGCCCCTTCACTGTGCTCCTTCACAGCATTCCTACACAGTGCTCCTTCACAGTGCTCCTTCACTGCGCTCCTTCACTGCGCTCCTAAATGGCGCTCCATCACTGTGCTCCTTCATAGCGTTCCTACATAGTGCTCCTTTACAGTGCTGCTTCACATGGTTCCTACATAGCGCTCCTACACAGTGCTCCTACACAGTGCACCTTCACATCGCTCCTTCACAGTGCTCCTTCACTGTGCTCATTCACTGTGCTCCATCACAGTGCTCCAAATCTGCACTCCTTCACTGCACATCTACACTGTGCTCCTTCACTGTGCGCCATCACAGTACTCCTACACAGCACTCCTTCACTGCACTCCTTCACTGTGCTCCTTCACTGCACTCCTAAACTGCGCACCTTCACTCTGCTCCTTCACTGTGCTCCTTCATTGTGCTCCTTCACTGTGCTCCTTCACTGTGCTCCTTCACTGGACTCCTACACTGCACTCCGTCAATGCGCACCTTTAATGTGCTCCTTCACAGTGCTCTTTCACAGTTCTCCTACACTGCAGTCGTTCACTGCGCTCCTTCACTGCGCTCCGTCACTGTGATCCTACACTACATTGCATCACTGCACTCCTTCACTGTCCTCTTTCACTGTGCTCCTTCACTGTGCTCCTTCACTGTGATCCTACACTTCACTCCTTCACTGCGCTCAATAACTGTGCTCCTTCACTGTGCTCCTTCACAGTGCTCCTACACTGCACTTCTTCACTGTGCTCCTTCACAGCGTTCCTACATAGCGCTCCTGCACAGTGCTCCTACACAGTGCACTTTCACATCGCTCCTTCACAGTGCTCCTTCACAGTACTGCATCACTGTGCTCCTTCACTGTGCTGGTTCACTGCGCTCCTTCACTGTGCTGCCAAACTGCACTTCTTCATTGCGCTCCTTCACAGTGCTCCTACACTGCGCTCCTTCACAGTGCTCTTTCACTGTGCACCTTCACTGTGCTCCTTCACATTGCTCCTACAAAGTGCACCTTCACAGCATTCCTACACAGTGCTTTTTCACTGCGCTCCTTCACTGTGCTCCATCACTGTTTTCCTTCACTGTACTCCTTCACTGCGCTCCTTCACTGCTCTCCCTCACTGTGCTCCTTCACAGTGCTCCTTCACAGTGCTCCTACACTGTGCTCCTTCACTGTGCTCCTTCACTGCGCTCCTTCAAAGCGATCCTGCACAGTGCACCTTCATTTCACTCCATCACTGCGCTCCTTCTCAGTGCTCCTTCACTGTGCTCCTTCACAGCGCACCTACACTGCGCTTATTCACTGTGCTCCTTTTCAATGGTCCTTCACTGTGCTCCTTCACAACGCTCCTTCGCTGCACTACTTCACAGTGCTCTTACACTGAACTCCTTCACTGTGTTCCTTCTTTGCGCTCATTAACTGTGCTCCTTCACAGTGCTGCTTCACTGCGCTCCTTCACAGCGCTCCTTCACTCTGCTCCTTCATAGTGCTCCTTCACAGTGCTCCTTCACTGTGCACCTTTACTGGGCTCTTTCACAGCTTTCCTACACAGTGCTCCATCACAGCGATCCTACACAGTGCACCTACACTGCGCTATGACACTGTAATCCTTCACAGTGCTTCTTCACTGCGCTCCGTCACACAGCTCCTTCAATGCATTCCTTCACTGTGCTCCTTCACAACGTTCCTACACAGTGCTCCTTCACAGTGCTCCTTCACAGAATTCCTACACTGCACTCCTTCACAATGCCTCTTCGATGAGCTCCTTCACTGTGCTCCATCACAGCGTTCCTACGCTGTGCTCCTTCACCGTGCACCTTCGCTGTTCTCATTCACTGTGCTCTTACACTGCACTCCTTCATTGCTCTCCTTCACTGTGCTCCTTCACTGTGGTCCTTTACAGTGCTGCTTCACTGTGCTCCGTCACTGTGTTCCTACACAGTACTCCTTCATTGTGCTCCTTCACTGTGCTCCCTCACTGTGCGCCTTCACTGCGCTCCTTCACTGTGCTCCTACACTGCGCTCCTTCACTGTGCTCCTTCACAGTGCTCCTTCACAGCGCTGCTCCACAGTGCCACTTCAAAGCGATCCTACACAGTGCACCTTCATTGCGCTCCTTTATGCGTTCCTTCACTGTGCTCCTTTACATTGCTCCTACACAGTGCACCTTCACAGAATTCCTACACATTGCTTCTTCACTGCATCCTTCACTGTGCTCCATCATTGTTTTCCTTCACTGCATTCCTTCACTGCACTCCTTCACTGCGATCCTTCAATGTGCTCTTTCACTGTGCTCCTTCACAGTGCTCCTACATTGTGCTCCTTCATTTTGATCCTTCACAGTGCTCCTACACAGTACTCCTTCACTGCGCTCCTTCACCATGCTCCCTCCCTGCGTCTCCTTCACTGCGCTCCTTCACTGCTCTCCAAATTGCACTCCTTCACTGTGCTCCTTTTCAATGCTCCTTCACTGTGCTCCTTCACTGCACTACTTTACTGTACGCCTTCACAGTGCTCCTTCACAGGGCACCTTCACAGTGCTCATTCACAGTGCACCTTCACTGTGCTCCTTCACAGTGCTCCTTCACAGTGCTCCTTCACTGTGCACCTGCACTGTGCTCCTTCACTGTGTTCCTACACAGTGCTCCTTCAGAGCGTTCCTACACAGTGCTTCTTCAGTGCTCTCCATCACTGTGCTCCATCACTGTGATCCTTCACTCCACTCCTTCACTGCGCTCCTTCACTTCGCTCTTTCACTGTGCTCCCTCACAGCGATCCTACACAGTGCATCTACACTGCGCTCCTTCAGTGCATTCCTTCACTGTGCTACTTCACAACGTTCCTACACAGTGCTCCTTCACTGTGCTCCTTCACAGCACTTCTACACATTGCTCCTTCACTGTGCACCTTCACAGTGCTCCTTCACTGTGCACCTTCTCAGTGCTCCTTCACAGCACTTCTACACATTTCTCCTTCACAATGCTCCTACACTGTGCATCTTCACTGTGCTCCTTCACTGTGCACCTTCACAGTGCTCCATCACAGCACTTCTACATCTTGCTCCTTCACTGTAAACCTGCACAGTGCTCCTACACTGTGCTCCTTCAGTGCGCTCCTTCACTGCACTCTTTCACAGTGCTCCTTCACTGCACTCCTTCACTGCGCACCTTCACTGTGCTCCTTCACAGTGCTCCTTCACTGTGCTCCGTCACTGTGTTCCCACATATTACTCCTTCACTGTGCTGCTTCACCGTGCTACTTCACTGTGCACCTTCACTGTGCTTCTACACTGAACTCCTACACTGTGCTCCTCCGCTGTGCTCCTTCACTGTGCTCCTACACTGAACTCCTTCATTGTGTCCCTTCACTGTGCTCCTTCACTGTGCTCCTTCAGTGTGCTCCTACACTGCGCTCCTTCACTGTGATCCTTCACTGTGCTTGAACAATGCTTTCCTTCATGGTGCTCCTTCACAGTGCTGCAACACATCGTTCCTACACAGCGCTCCTTCACTGTGCTCCTACACTGTGCTCCTTCACTGTGCGCCTTCACTCTGTTCCTGCTTAGCGCTCCTTCGCAGTGCTCCTTCACTGCGATCCTTCACTGTGCTCCTTCACAGCGTTCCTACATGGCGCTCCTTTACTGTGCTCCTTCACAGCGTTCCTACACAGTGTTCCTACACAGTGCACCTTCACATTGCTCCTTCGCAGTGCTCCTTCAAAGTGCACCTACACCGTGCTGCATCACTGCGTTGCGGCATTGCGGACCTTCAGTGTGCTCCTTCACTGTGCTCCTGCACAGTGCTCATACACTGCGCTCCTTCACTGCACTCCTTCACTGTGCTCTTTCACTGTGCTTATTCACTGTGCTCCTTCACTGTTGTCCTACACTGCACTCCTTCACTGCAGTCCTTCTCTGTGCTCCTTCACTGTGCTCCTTCACACTGCTCCTTCACTGCGCTCCTTCACAGTGCTCCTAAACTGCATTCCTTCACTGCATTCCTTCACTGCGCACCTTCACTGTTCTCCTTCACAGTGCTCCTTCGCTGTGCTCCGTCACTGTGTTCCCACACAGTACTCCTTCTCTGTGCTGTTTCACCGTGCTCCTTCACTGTGCTCCTTCACTGTTCTTCTACACTGAACTCCTACACTGTGCTCCTCCACTGTGCTCCTTCACTGTGCTCCTTCACTGTGCTCCTTCACAGCATTCCTACACAGTGCTCCTACACAGTACACCTTCACTGTGCTCCTTCACTAGGCTCATTCATTGTGCTCCTTCTCAGTGCTCAAACACTGCACTCCTTCACTGGGCTCCTTCACTGTGCTCCTTCACTATGCTCCTTCACTGCGCTCCTTCACAGTGCTCCTACACTGCGCTCTTTCACTGCACTCCTTCATTGTGCTCCTTCATAGCGTTCCTACACAGTGCTCCTTCACACTGCTCCTTCACTGCGTTCATTCACTGCACTCCTACACAGCACTCCTGCTCAGTGCTCCTTCACAGTGCTCCTACAGTGCACTCCCTCACTGTGCTCCTTCACTGTGCTGCTTCACAGTGTTCCTACACAGTGCTCCTTCACTGCACTTCTTCTCAGTGCTTCTCACAGTGCTCCTTCTCCGAGCTCCTTCACAGTGCTCCTACACTGCAAACCTACATGATGCTCCTTCACTGCGCTCCTTCACTGCACTCATTCACTGTGCTTCTTCACAGTGCTCCTACACTGTGCTCCCACACAGTGCTCCTTCACACTGCTCCTACACTGCGCTCCATCTCAGTGCTCCTTCACAGTACTCCTTCTCAGCGCTCCTTCACTGTGCTCCTTCACAGCAGTTCAAAACTGTGCTCCTTCACTGCGCTCCTTCACAGTGCTCCTTCCCTGTGCTCCTGAATTGTGCTCCTTCACTACATTCCTTCACTGCGCTCCGTCTCAGTGCTCCAACACTGCGCTCCTTCACTGTGCTCCTTTACTGTGCTCCTTCACTGTGCTCCTTCACTATGCTCTTTCACTGCGCTCATTCACAGCGCTCCTTCACTGCGCTCTTTCTCAGTGTTCCTACACAGCGCTCCATCACAGCATTCCTTCTCAGTGCTCCTACACAGTGCTACATCACAGCATTCCTTCACAGTGCTCCTATACAGCACTCCTACATTGCGTTCCTTCACTGTGCTTGTTCACTGCTCTCCTACACAGCGTTACTACACAGTGTTCCTACACAGTGCTCCTGCACTGCACACGTACACAGCGCACCTAGATAATGCTCCTTCACAGTGTTCCTTCACAGTGCTCCTCCACTCTATTCCTTCATTGTGATCATTCTCCACGCTCCTTCACAGTGCTCCTTTTTTGTGTTCTATCACAGTGCTCATTCTCAGTTTTCCTACATAGCGCTCCTTCACTACGCTCCTACACTGCGCTCCTTCTCAGAGTTCCTTCACAGTGCACCTAAACTGCGCTCCTTCACTGTGCTCCTTCACAGTGCTCCTGCACAGTGCTCCTACACAACACTCCTTCGCAGTGCTCCTACACAGCTCTCGTAAATTGCGCTCGTTCACTTCGCTCCTACACAGCGCTCCTACATAATGCGCCTTCACAATGCTCCTTCACTACATTCCTTCACTGCGCTCATTCTCAGCGCTTCTTCACAGCACTCCTACACTGCACTTCTTCACAGAGCCCCTTCACAGTGCTCCTTGACTGCGCTCCTGCACAACGCTTCTTCACAGTGCTGCTAAACTGTGCTCCTTCACAACGTTCCTACACTGCGCTCCTTTGCAGTGCTCCTCCTCAGTGCTCCTACACTGCACTCCTTCAGAGCGCTGATTCTCAGTGCTCCTTCTCCGTGCTCTTCCACAGTGCTCTTTCACAGCTCTCCTTCACAGTGACCCTTCACACTGCACCTTGACTGCGCTCCTTCACTGTGCTCCTGCTCTGTGCTCCTACACTGCACTTCTTCACTGTGCTCCTTCTGAGTACTTCTTCACAGTAATTCTTCACATCGCTACTACAAAGCGTTCCAACAGAGCACTCCAACACAATCCTCCTTCACTGGATGACTACACAGCGCAGATCCTCAGTGCTCCTTCACTGCACTCCTTCACAGCGCTCATTCTCAGTGCTCCTTCACTGCGCTCCGTCACTATGCTCCTACACTGTGCTCCGTCACTCCTCCTGCGTTGAACTCCTTCACTGCACTCATTCACCACACAATTTTGCAGTGCTCCTTCACTGCAATCCTACACAGAGCTCCTTCACTGTGCTCCTTCACTGTGCCCCTTCACTGTGCTCCTTCACTGTGCTCCTTCATTGTGCTCGAACAGTGTGCTCCTTAACTGCGCTCCTTCACAGCGCTGCTACACATCATTCCTACACAGCGTTCCTTCACTGTGCTCCTACACTGCGCTCCTTCACTGTGCGCCTTCACAGTGCTCCTACACAGTTCTCCTTCACTGCGCTCCTTCTCACTGCTCCTTCACAGTAGTCCTTCACTTCACTCCTTCACAGTACTCATTCACTGGGCTCCTACGCAGTGCTCCTTCACTGCGCTCCTTCACTGTGCTCCTTCACAGCGTTCCTACATAGCGCTCCTTTACTGTGCTCCTTCACAGCATTCCTACACAGTGCTCCTACACAGTGCACCTTCACATCGCTCCTTCACAGTGCTCATTCACAGTACACCTACACCGTACTCCTTCACTGTGCTGCTTCACTGCGCATCTTCACTGCGCTCCTTCACTGCGCTCCTTCACTGTGCTCCATCACTTTGCTTAAACACTGCACTCCTTCACTGTGCTCCATCACAGTGCTCCTTCCCAGTGCTCCTTCACTGTGTTCCTTCACTGCGCTCCTACACAGTGCTCCTTCACATTGCTCCTACACAGCGATCCTCCTCAGCGCTCCTTCACTGCATTCCTTCACAGAGCTCAATCTCAGCGCTTCTTCAGACAGCTGCTTCACAATGCTCTTACACCGAGCTCCTCCACAGAAGTCCATCACAGTGCCCCTTCACAGTGCTCCCTGACTGCGCTCCTTCTCAGCGCTCCTTCGCAGCGCACATTTACAGTGATCATTTTCAGTACTCCTACAAAGAGTTTCTTCACAGTGCACCTCCTCACTACCAGTACACTGTGCTCCTTCACTGCTATCCATCTCAGTACTCCTTCACTGCGCAACCTCACTGTGCTTCTTCACTGTGCTCCTTCACTGTGCTCCTTCACTGTGCTCCTTCACAGTGCTCCTTCACAGCACTTCTACACATTGCTCCTTCACTGTGCACCTTCACAGTGCTCCTTCACTGTGCACCCTCTCAGTGCTCCTTCACAGCACTTCTACACATTGCTCCTTCACAATGCTCCTTCATGTGCACCTTCACAGTGTTCCTTCACTGTGCACCTTCTCAGTGCTCCTTCACAGCACTTCTACACATTGCTCCTTTACAATGCTCCTTCACTGTGCACCTTCACAGTGCTCCATCACAGCACTTCTACATGTTGCTCCTTCACTGTACTCCTGCACAGCGCTCCTACACTGTGCTCCTTCACTGCGCTCCTTCACTGCACTCTTTCACAGTGCTCCTTCACTGCGCTCCTACATTGCACTCCTTCATTGTGCTCCTTCACTGTGCTCCTTCACTGTGCTCCTTCACTGTGCTCCTACACTGCGCTCCTTCACTGTGATCCTTCACTGTGCTCGAAAAATGATTTCCTTCACTGCGCTCCTTCACAGTGCTGCAACACATCATTCCTACACAGCGCTCCTTCACTGTGCTCCTACACTGTGCTCCTTCACTGTGCGCCTTCACAGTGTTCCTGCAAGCGCTCCTTCATGGTGCTCCTTCGCAGCGTTCCAACGCAGTGTTCCTACACAGTGCACCGTCACATTGCTCCTTCGCAGTGCTCCTTCAAAGTGCACCTACACCGTGCTGCATCATTGCGTTGCGGCACTGCGCTCCTTCACTGTGCTCCTTCACTGTGCTCTTTCACTGTGCTCCTTCACTGTGCTCCTTCACTGTGCTCTTTCACTGTGCTCCTTCACTGTGCTCCTTCACTGTTCTCCTACACTGCCCTCCTTCACAGCTCTCCTTCACTGCGCACCTTCAATGTGCTCCTTCACAGTGCTCCTTCACTGTGCTCCGTTACTGTGTTCCCACACAGTACTCCTTCACTGTGCTGCTTCACCGTGCTCCTTCACTGTGCTACTTCACTGTGCTTCTACAATGAACTCCTACACTGTGCTCCTTCATTGTGCTCCTTTACTGTTCTCCTACACTGCACTACTTCAGAGTGCTCCTTCACTGGGCTCCTTCACTGCGCTCCTTCACACCGCAGATACACATCGTTCCTACACGGCACACCTTCACTATACTTCTACACTGCGCTCTTTCACTGTGCTTTTTCACAGTGCACCTACGCAGTGCTCCTTCAATGAGCTCCTTCCCAGTGCTCCTAAACAGTACTCCTACACTCCACTCCTTCACAGTGCTCCTTCGCTGCGCTCCTTCACTGTGCTCCTACACTGCACTCCTTCACTGTGCTCCTTCACAGTGCTGCTACAAAATGCTCCTTCACAGTGCACCTCCACTGCGCTCCTTCACAGAGATCCTCCAATTGACTCCTTCAATGTGCTCCTTCACAGCGTTGCAACACTGCACTCCTTCACTGTGCTCCTACACTGCACTCCTTCGCAGCGCCTCTTCAATGCTCGCCTTCACTGTGCTCCTTCACAGCGTTTCTACACAGTGCTACTTCACTGCACTCCTTCACTGTGCTCATTCACTGTGCTCCTTCACTATGCTCCTTCACAGCATTCCTAAACAGTGCTCCTTCACTTTGCTCCTTCACTGCGCTCCTTCACAGCGTTCCTACACAGTGGTCCTACACAGTGCACCTTCACATCACTCCTTCACAGTGCTCCTTAACAGTGCTCCTTCACTGTGCTCCTAAATTGCACTCCTTCACTGCACTCCGAAATTATACTCCGAAACTGCGCGCCATCACAGTGCTCATACACAGCACTCCTTCACTGCACTCCTTCACTGTGCTCCTTCACAGTGCTACTTCACTGCGCTCCTAAACTGTGCACCTTCACTTTGCTCCTTCACTGTTCTCCTTCATTGTGCTCATTCGCTGTGCTCCTTCACTGTGCTCCTTCACTGTCCTCATTCACTGAACTCCTACACTGCACTCCTTCAGTGCACACCTTTAATGTGCTCCTTCACAGTGCTCCTTCACTGTTCTCCGACACTGCACTCCTTCATTGCGCTCCTTCACTGTGCTCCTTCACAGTGCTCCTACACTGCTCTCCTTAACTGCGCACCTTCACTGTGCTCCTTCACAGTGCTCCTTCACTGTGCTCTGTCACTGTGTTCCCACACAGTACTCCTTCACTGTGCTGCTTCACCGTGCTCCTTCACTGTGCTCCTTCAATGTTCTACTACTCTGCACTCCTTCTGAGTGCTCCTTCACTGGGCTCCTTCACTGCGCTCCTTCACACCGCAGGTACACATCGTTCCTACAAAACACACCTTCACTGTGCTTCTACACTGCGCTCTTTCACTGTGCTCCTTCACAGTGCACCTACGCAGTGCTCCTTCAATTAGCTCCTTCCCAGTGCTCCTTCACAGTACTCCTACACTCCATTCCTTCACAGTGCTCCTTCACTGCACTCCTTCACTGTGCTCCTTCACATTGCTGCTACAAAATGCTCCTTCAGAGTGCACCTCCACTGCGCTCCTTCACAGAGCTCCTCCAATTGACTCCTTCAATGTGCTCCTTCACAGCATTCCTACTCTGCACTCCTTCACTGTGCTCCTACACTGCACTCCTTCAATGCGGTCCTACACTGCACTCCTTCACAGCGCCTCTTCAATGCTCACCTTCACTGTGCTCCTTCAAAGCGTTTCTACAAAGTGCTACTTCACTGCACTCCTTCACTGTGCTCCTTCACTCTGCTCCTTCACTATGCTCCTTCACAGCATTCCTAAACAGTGCTCCTTCAGTGCTCTCCATCACTGTGCTCCATCACTTTGCTCCTTCACTGCGCTCCTTCACTTCACTCCTTCACTGTGCTCCTTCACAGAGATCCTACACAGTGCATCTACACTGAACTCCACACTGCATTCCTAAACAGTGCTCCTTCACTGTGCTCCATCACAGAGCTCCTGCAATGCATTCCTTCACTGTGCTCTTTCCCAAAGTTCCTACAAAGTGCTCCTTCACAGAACTCCTACATTGCACTCCTTCAGAGTACTCCTACACTCCACTCCTTCACAGTGCCTCTTCAGTGAGCTTATTCACTGTGCTCCATCACAGAGTTCTTACACAGTGCTCCTTCACACCGCTCCTACACTGTGCTCCTTCACTGCACTACTTCACTGTGCTCCTTCACTCTGCTCCTTCAGTATGCTCCTTCACAGCATTCCTACACAGTGCTCCATCACTGCGCTCCTTCACTGCGCTCCATCACTGCACTTCTTCACAGTGCTCCTTCACTGCACTCCTAAACTGTGCACCTTCACTGTGCTCCTTCATTGTGCTCCTTCACTGTGCTCCTTCACTGTCCTCATTCACTGAACTCCTACACTGCACTCCTTCATTGCACAGCTTTAATGTGCTCCTTCACAGTGCTCCTTCGCTGTTCTCTGACACTGCACTCCTTCATTGCGCTCCTTCGCTGCGCTCCTTCACAGTGCTATTACACTGCACTCCTTCACTGTTCTCCTTCAATGTGCTACTTCACTGTGCTGCTTCACAGTTCTCCTTCACAGTGCTCGTTCACAGTGCACTTTCACAGCGTTCCTACACAGTGCTTCTTCAGTGCTCTCCATCACTGTGCTCCATCACTTTGCTCCTTCACTGCACTCCTTCACTTCACTCCTTCACTGTGCTCCTTCACAGCGATCCTACACAGTGCATCTACACTGCGCTCCACACTGCATTCCTAAACAGTGCTCCTTCACTGTGCTCCATCACAGAGCTCCTGCAATGCATTCCTTCACTGTGCTCTTTCCCAAAGTTCCTACAAAGTGCTCCTTCACAGAACTCCTTCATTGCACTCCTTCAGAGTACTCCTACACTGCACTCCTTCACAGTGCCTCTTCAATGAGCTTATTCACTGTGCTCCATCACAGCGTTCCTACACAGTGCTCCTTCAAACCGCTCCTTCACTGCGCTCCTTAACTGCGCTCCTTCACTTTGCTCCTTCACAGCATTCCTACATTGCGCTACTTCACTGTGCTCCTTCACAGTGTTCCGACACAGTGCTCCTTCACAGTGCTCCTTCACTGCACTCCTTCACTGCGCTCCTTAACTATGCTCCTTCACTTTGCTCCTTCACAGCTTTCCTACATAGCGCTCCTTCACTGTGCTCCTTCACAGCGTTCCTACATAGCGCTCCTACATAGTGCTCCTACACAGTGCACCTTCACGTCGCTCCTTCACAGTGCTCCTTCACAGTGCTCATTCACTGTGCTCCTTCACTGTGCTTCCAAACTGCACTCCTTCACTACGCTCCTTCACTGTGCTCCTTCACAGTATTCCGACACAGTGCTCCTTCACAGTTTTCCTTAAGTGTGCTTCTTCAGTGATCTCCATCACTGTGCTCCATCACTGTGCTCCTTCACTGCGCTCCTTCACCACACTCTTCCGCAGTGCTACTTCTCTGTGCTTCTTCACTGTGCTCCTACCCTGAACTCCTTCACTGTGATCCTTCACCGCACTCTTTCTCAGTGATCCGTCACTGCGCTCCTACACTGCACTCCTTCATTGAGCTCCTTCACTGTGCTCCTTCACTGTGCTCCTTCACTGTGCTCCTACGCTGCGCTCCTTCACTGTGATCCTTCAATGTGCTCGAACAATGCTTTCCTTCACTGCGCTCCTTCACAGTGCTGAAACACATTGTTCCTACACAGCAGTCCTTCACTGTGCTAATACATTGGGCTCCTTCACTAGGCTCCTTCACAGTGCTCCAACACAGTGCTCCTTCACTGTGCTCCTTCACAGAGCTCCTTTACTGCGCTCCTTCACTGTGCGCCTTCACAATGTTCATTCATAGCGATCCTTCACTGTGCACCTTCGCAGCGTTCCTACGCAGTGTTCCTACACAGTGCACCTTCACATTGCTCCTTCACAGTGCTCCTTCACAGTGCACCTACACAGTGCTCCTTCACTGCTTTTTGACACTGCGCACCTTCACTGTGCTCCTTCACTGTGCTCCTTCACAGTGCTTGTACACTGCGCTCCTTCACTGCACTCCTTCACTGTGCTCTTTCACTGTGCTCCTTCACTGTGCTCATTCACTGTTCTCCTACACTGCACTCCTTCACTGCGCTCCTTTACTGTGCTCCTTCACTGTGCTCTTTAACAGTGCACCTACACTGCGTTCCTTCACTGTGCTCCTTCACAGTGCTCCTACAAAATGCTCCTTCACTGTGCACCTACACTGCACACCTACACTTCATTCCTTCACAGTGCACCTCCACTTTGCTCCTTCACAGAGCTCCTCCAATTGACTCCTTCAATGTGCTCCTTCACAGCGTTCCTACACTGCACTCCTTCACTGTGCTCCTACACTGCACTCCTTCGCAGTGCCTCTTCAATGCGTGCCTTCACTGTGCTCCTTCACAGCGTTTCTACACAGTGCTATTTCACTGCACTCCTTAACTGTGCTCCTTCACTGTGCTCCTTCACTATGCTCCTTCAGAGCATTCCTAAACAGTGCTCCTTCACTTTGCTCCTTCACTGGGCTCCTTCGCAGTGTTCCTACACTGCGCTCCTATACTGTGCTCCTTCTCAGCGTTCCTACATAGCGCTCCTTCACTGTGCTCCTTCACAGCGTTCCTACACAGTGCTCCTACACAGTGCACCTTCACATTGCTCCTTCACAGTGCTCCTTCACAGTGCACCTACACCGTGCTCCTTCACTGCGCTCCTGCACTGCGCATCTTCACAGCGCTCCTTCACTGCGCTCCTTCACTGTGCTCCATCACAGTGCTCCTACAATGCGCTCCTTCACTGTGCTCATTTACTGCGCTCCTTCACAGTGCTCCTTCACTGTGCTCCTTCACGGCATTCCTTCACTGCTCTCCTTTACTGCGCTCCTTCACTGCGCTCCTTCACTGTACTCCTTCACAGTGCTCCTTCACTGCGCTCCTTCACAGTGCTCCTTCACAATGCTCCTATACTGCACTCCTACACTGCATTGCTTCACTGCGCTCTTTCACTGCACTCCAACACAGTGCTCCTTCGCAGTGCTCCTTCCCAGTGCTCCTTCACTGCCTTCCTTCACTGCGCTCCTACACAGTTCTCCTTCACATTGCTCCTACACAGCGTTCCTTCTCAGCGCTCCTTCACTGCATTCCTTCACAGAGCTCAATCTCAGCGCTTCTTCAGACAGCTGCTTCACAATGCTCTTACACCGAGCTCCTTCACAGAAATCCATCACAGTGCCCCTTCACAGTTCTCCCTGACTGCACTCCTTCTCAGCGCTCCTTCACAGCGCACATTTACAGTGATCATTTTCAGTACTCCTACAAAGAGATTCTTCACAGTGCACCTCCTCACTACCAGTACACTGTGCTCTTTCACTGCTATCCATCTCAGGACTCCTTCACTGCAACCTCACTGTGCTCCTTCACTGTGCTCCTTCACTGTGCTCCTTCACAGTGCTCCTTCACAGCTCTTCTACACATTGCTCCTTCACTGTGCACCTTCACAGTGCTCCTTCACTGTGCAACTTCTCAGTGCTCCTTCACAGCACTTCTACACATTGCTCCTTCATGTGCTCCTTCATGTGCACCTTCACAGTGTTCCTTCACTGTGCACCTTCTCAGTGCTCCTTCACAGCACTTCTACACTTTGCTCCTTCACAATGCTCCTTCATGTGCACCTTCACAGTGTTCCTTCACTGTGCACCTTCACGGGTGCTCCATCACAGCACTTCTACATGTTGCTCCTTCAGTGTACTCCTGCACAGCGCTCCTACACTGCGCTCCTTCACTGCACTCTTTCACTGCACACTTTCACAGTGCTCCTTCACTTCGCTCCTACACTGAAATCCTTCATTGTGCTCCTTCACTGTGCTCCTTCACTGTGCTCCCAAACTGCACTCCTTCACTACGCTCCTTCACTGTGCTCCTTCACAGTGTTCCGACACAGTGCTCCTTCACAGTTTTCCTACACTGTGCTTCTTCAGTGATCTCCATCACTGTGCTCCATCACTGTGCTCCTTCACTGCACTCCTACACTGCGCTCCTTCTCTGCGCTCCTTCACTGCACTCCTTCACTATGCTCTTTCACTGTCCTCCTTCACTGTGCTAATTCACTGTTCTCCTACACTGCACTCCTTCACTGCGCTCCTTCTCTGTGCTCCTTCACTGTGCTCCTTCACAGTGCTCCTTCACTGCACTCCTTCACAGTGCTCCTAAACTGCTCTCCTTCACTGCGCACATTCACTGTGCTCCTTCCCAGTGCTCCTTCACAGTACTCCTACACTCCACTCCTTCACAGTGCTCCTTCGCTGCGCTCCTTCACTGTGCTCCTACACTGCACTCCTTCACTGTGTTCCTTCACAGTGCTGCTACAAAATGCTCCTTCACAGTGCACCTCCACTGCGCTCCTTCACAGTGCTCCTCCAATTGACTCCTTCAATGTGCTCCTTCACAGTGCTCCTTCACTGCGCTCCTTCACAAAGCTCCTGCACTGCACTCCTTCACTGCGCACCTTCACTGTGCTCCTTCACAGTGCTCCTTCACTGTGCTCCGTCACTGTGTTCCCACACAGTACTCCTTCACTGTGCTGCTTCACCGTGCTCCTTCACAGTGCTCCTTCACTGTGCTTTTACACTGAACTCCTACACTGTGCTCCTTCACTGTGCTCCTTCACTGTTCTCCTACACTGCACTCCTTCTGAGTGCTCCTTCACTGGGCTCCTTCACTGCGCCCCTTCACACTGCAGGTACACATCGTTCCTACACAGCACACCTTCACTGTGCTTCTACACTGCGCTCTTTCACTGTGCTCCTTCACAGTGCACCTACGCAGTGCTCCTTCAATTAGCTCCTTCCCAGTGCTCCTTCACAGTACTCCTGCACTGCACTCCTTCACAGTGCTCCTTTGCTGCGCTCCTTCACTGTGCTCCTTCACAGTGCTGCTACAAAATGCTCCTTCACAGTGCACCTCCACTGCGCTCCTTCACAGAGCTCCTCCAATTGACTCCTTCAATGTGTTCCTTCACAGCGTTCCTACTCTGCACTCCTTCACTGTGCTCCTACACTGCACTCCTTCACAGAGCCTATTCAATGCTCGCCTTCACTGTGCTCCTTCACAGCATTTCTACACAGTGCTACTTCACTGCACTCCTTCACTGTGCTCCTTCACTCTGCTCCTTCACAATGCTCCTTCACAGCATTCCTAAAGAGTGCTCCTTCACTTTGCTCCTTCACCGCGCTCCTTCACTGCGCTCCTTAATTGAGTTCCATTACTGTGCTCCTTCATAGCGTTCCTACATAGTGCTCCTTCACTGTGCTCCTTCACAGCTTTCCTACATAGCACTCCTACACAGTGCTCCTACACAGTGCTTCTTCACATCGCTCCTTCACAGTGCTCCTTCACAGCGCTCCTTCACTGTGCTCCTAAATTGCACTCCTTCACTGCACTCCGAAACTGTACTCCGAAACTGCGCGCCATCACAGTGCTCATACACAGCACTCCTTCACTGCACTCCATCACTGTAATCCTTCACAGTGCTCCATCACTGCACTCCTTCACAGTGCTCCTTCACTGCGCTCCTAAACCGTGCACATTCACTTTGCTCCATCACTGTGCTCCTTCACTGTGCTCCTTCACTGTCCTCATTCACTGAACTCCTACACTGCACTCCTTCATTGCACACCTTTAATGTGCTCCTTCACGGTGCTCCTTCGCTGTTCTCTGACACTGCACTCCTTCATTGCGCTCCTTCACTGCGCTCCTTCACTGTGCTCCCTCCCTGTGCTCCTTCACTGCGCTCCTTCACTGCGCTCCTAATTGCGCTCCTTCACTGTTCTCCTTTTCAGTGCTCCTTCACTGTGCTCCTTCACAAAGCTCCTTCGCTGCGCTCATTCACAGTGCTATTACACTGCACTCCTTCACTGTGATCCTTCAATGCGTTACTTCACTGTGCTACTTCACAGTTCTCGTTCACAGTGCACTTTCACAGCGTTCCTACACAGTGCTTCTTCAGTGCTCTCCATCACTGTGCTCCATCACTTTGCCCCTTCACTGCGCTCCTTCACTTCGCTCCTTCACTGTGCTCCTTCACAGCGATCCTACACAGTGCATCTACACTGCTCTCCACACTGCATTCCTAAACAGTGCTCCTTCACTGTGCTCCATCACAGAGCTCCTTCAATGCATTACTTCACTGAGCTCTTTCCCAAAGTTCCTACAAAGTGCTCCTTCACAGAACTCCTACATTGCACTCCTTCAGAGTACTCCTACACTGCACTCCTTCACAGTGCCTCTTCAATGAGCTTATTCACTGTGCTCCATCACAGCGTTCCTACACAGTGCTCCTTCACACCGCTCCTACACTGTGCTCCTTCACTGTACTACTTCACTGTGCTCCTTCACTCTGCTACTTCACTATGCTCCTTCACAGCATTCCTACACAGTGCTCCTTCACTTTGCTCCTTCACTGTGCTCCTTCACTGCGCTCCTTCACTGTGCTCCTTCACTTTGCTCCTTCACAGCATTCCTACATAACACTCCTTCACTGTGCTCCTTCACAGCGTTCCTACATAGCGCTCCTACACAGTGTTCCTACACTGTGCTCCTTCACTGCACTCCTTCACTGTGCTCCTTCACACTGCTCCTTCACTATGCTCCTTCACAGCATCCCTACACAGTGCTCCTTCACAGTGCTCCTTCAATGCACTCCTTCACTGCGCTCCTTAATGGAGCTCCTTCACTTTGCTCCTTCACAGCATTCCTACGTAGCGCTCCTTCACTGTGCTCCTTCACAGCGTTCCTACATAGCGCTCCTACACAGTGCTCCTACACAGTGCACCTTCACGTCGCTCCTTCACAGTGCTCCTTCACAGTGCACCTACACCATGCTCCGTCACTGCACGCCCTCACTGTGCTCCTTCACAGTGCACCCTCACTGCGCTCCTTACTGCGCTCCATCACAGTGCTCCTACACTGCACTTTTTCACTGCACTCCTTCACTGTGCTCCTTCACTGTGCTCGTTCACTGTGCTCCTTCACTGTGCTCCCAAACTGCACTCCTTCACTACGCTCCTTCACTGTGCTTCTTCACAGTGTTCCAACACAGTGCTCCTTCACAGTTTTCCTACACTGTGCTTATTCAGTGATCTCCATCACTGTGTTGCATCACTGTGCTCCTTCACTGCTCTCCTACACTGCACTCCTTCACTGCGCTCCTTCACTGTGCACTCTTCCGCAGTGCTCCTTCTCTGTGCTTCTTCACTGTGCTCCTACCCTGAACTCCTTCACTGCACTCCTTCACCGCACTCTTTCGCAGTGCTCCTTCACTGCGCTCCTACACTGCACTCCTTCATTGAGCTCCTTCACTGTGCTCCTTCACTGTGCTCCTTCACTGTGCTCCTACGCTGCACTCCTTCACTGTGATCCTTCAATGTGCTCGAACAATGCTTTCCTTCACTGCGCTCCTTCACATTGCTGAAACACATCGTTCCTACACAGTGGTCCTTCACTGTGCTAATACATTGGGCTCCTTCACTATGCTCCTTCACAGTGCTCCAACACAGTGCTCCTTCACTGCGCTCCTTCACAGTGCTGAAACACATCGTTCCTACACAACGGTCCTTCACAGTGCTCCAACACAGTGCTCCTTCACTGCGCTCCTTCACTGTGCTCCTTCACTGTGCTCCTTCACTGTGTTCCTTCACTGTGCTCCTACGCTGCGCTCCTTCACTGTGATCCTTCAATGTGCTCGAACAATGCTTTCCTTTACTGCGCTCCTTCACAGTGCTGAAACACATTGTTCCTACACAGCGGTCCTTCACTGTGCTAATACATTGGGCTCCTTCACTATGCTCCTTCACAGTGCTCCAACACAGTGCTCCTTCACTGTGCTCCTTCACAGTGCTGAAACACATCGTTCCTACACAGCGGTCCTTCACTGTGCTCCTACATTGGGCTCCTTCACTATGCTCCTTCACAGTGCTCCAACACAGTGCTCCTTCACTGCGCTCCTTCACTGTGCTCCTTCACAGAGCTCCTTTACTGCGCTCCTTCACTGCGCGCCTTCACAATGTTCATGCATAGCGATCCTTCACTGTGCACCTTCGCAGCGTTCCTACGCAGTGTTCCTACACAGTGCACCTTCACATTGCTCCTTCGCAGTGCTCCTTCACAGTGCACCTACACAGTGCTCCTTCACTGCATTGCGACACTGCGCACCTTCACTGTGCTCCTTCACTGTGCTCCTTCACAGTGCTCGTACACTGCGCTCCTTCACTGCACTCCTTCACTGTGCTTTTTCACTGTGCTCCTTCACTGTGCTCATTCACTGTTCTCCTGCACTGCACTCCTTCACTGCGCTCCTTCACTGTGCTCCTTCACTGTGCTCTTTAACAGTGCACCTACTCTCCGCTCCTTCACTGTGCTCCTTCACAGTGCTCCTACAAAATGCTCCTTCACTGTGCACCTACACTGCGCTCCTAAACTTCATTCCTTCACAGTGCACCTCCACTTTGCTCCTTCACAGAGCTCCTCCAATTGACTCCTTCAATGTGCTCCTTCACAGCGTTCCTATACTGCACTCCTTCACTGTGCTCCTACACTGCTCTCCTTCGCAGTGCCTCTTCAATGCGCGCCTTCACTGTGCTCCTTCACAGCGTTTCTACACAGTGCTACTTCACTGCACTCCTTAACTCTACTCCTTCACTGTGCTCCTTCACTATGCTCCTTCACAGCATTCCTAAAGAGTGCTCCTTCACTTTGCTCCTTCACTGGGCTCCTTCGCAGTGTTCCTTCACTGCGCTCCTATACTGTGCTCCTTCTCAGCGTTCCTACATAGCGCTCCTTCACTGTGCTCCTTCACAGCGTTCCTACACAGTGCTCCTACACAGTGCACCTTCACATCGCTCCTTCACAGTGCTCCTTCACAGTGCACCTACACCGTGCTCCTTCACTGCGCTCCTTCACTGCGCATCTTCACAGCGCTCCTTCACTGCGCTCCTTCACTGTGCTCCTTCACAGTGCTCCTACAATGCGCTCCTTCACTGCGCTCATTTACTGCGCTCCTTCACAGTGCTTCTTCACTGTGCTCCTTCACGGCATTCCTTCACTACTCTCCTTTACTGCGCTCCTTCACTGCGCTCCATCACTGTGCTCCTTCAGAGTGCTCCTTCACTGCGCTACTTCACTGTTCTCCTTCACTGTGCTCCTTCACCGTGCTCCATCACAGTGCTCCTACACAGTTCACCTTCACATCGCTCCTTCACAGTGCTCCTTCACTGCGCTCCTTCACTGTTCTCCTACACTGCCCTCCTTCACTGCGCTCTTTCTCTGTGCTCCTTCACTGTGCTCCTTCACAGTGCTCCTTCACTGTGCTCCGTCACTGTGTTCCCACACAGTACTCCTTCACTGTGCTGCTTCACCGTGCTCCTTCACTGTGCTCCTTCAATGTTCTACTACACTGCACTCCTTCTGAGTGCTCCTTCACTGGGCTCCTTCACTGCGCTCCTTCACACCGCAGGTACACATCGTTCCTACACAACACACCTTCACTGTGCTTCTACACTGCGCTCTTTCACTGTGCACCTACGCAGTGCTCCTTCAATTAGCTCCTTCCCAGTGCTCCTTCACAGTACTCCTACACTCCAATCCTTCACAGTGCTCCTTCACTGCACTCCTTCACTGTGCTCCTTCACATTGCTGCTACAAAATGCTCCTTCACAGTGCACCTCCACTGTGCTCCTTCACAGAGCTCCTCCAATTGACTCCTTCAATGTGCTCCTTCACAGCGTTCCTACTCTGCACTCCTTCACTGTGCTCCTACACTGCACTCCTTCACTGTGCTCCTACACTGCACTCCTTCGCAGCGCCTCTTCAATGCTCACCTTCACTGTGCTCCGTCACAGCATTTCTACACAGTGCTACTTCACTGCACTCCTTCACTGTGCTCCTTCACTCTGCTCCTTCACTATGCTCCTTCACAGCATTCCTAAACAGTGCTCCTTCAGTGCTCTCCATCGCTGTGCTCCATCACTTCGCTCCTTCACTGTGCTCCTTCACAGCAATCCTACACAGTGCATCTACACTGCGCTCCACACTGCATTCCTAAACAGTGCTCCTTCACTGTGCTCCATCACAGAGCTCCTGCAATGCATTCCTTCACTGTGCTCTTTCCCAAAGTTCCTACAAAGTGCTCCTTCACAGAACTCCTACACTGCACTCCTTCACAGTGCCTCTTCAATGAGCTTATTCACTGTGCTCCATCACAGCGTTATTACACAGTGCTCCTTCACACCGCGCCTACACTGTGCTCCTTCACTGCACTACTTCCCTGTGCTCCTTCACTCTGCTCCTTCAGTATGCTCCTTCACAGCATTCCTACACAGTGCTCCTTCACTGCGCTCCTTCACTGCGCTCCTTAATGGAGCTCCATCACTGTGCTCCTTCATAGCGTTCCTACATAGCGCTCCTTCACTGTGCTCCTTCACAACGTTCCTACAAGCGCTCCTACACAGTGCTCCTACACAGTGCACCTTCACATCGCTCCATCACAGTGCTCCTTCACAGTCCTCCTTCACTGTGCTCCTAAATTGCACTCCTTCACTGCACTCCAAAACTGTACTCCGAAACTGCACGCCATCACAGTGCTCATACACAGCACTCCTTCACTGCACTCCTTCACTGTGCTCCTTCACAGCGCTCCATCACTGCACTTCTTCACAGTGCTCCTTCACTGCACTCCTAAACTGTGAACCTTCACTGTGCTCCTTCATTGTGCTCCTTCACTGTGCTCCTTCACTGTCCTCATTCACTGAACTCCTACACTGCCCTCCTTCATTGCACAGCTTTAATGTGCTCCTTCACAGTGCTCCTTTGCTGTTCTCTGACACTGCACTCCTTCATTGCGCTCCTTCGCTGCGCTCCTTCACAGTGCTATTACACTGCACTCCTTCACTGTTCTCCTTCAATGTGCTACTTCACTGTGCTGCTTCACAGTTCTCCTTCACAGTGCTCGTTCACAGTGCACTTTCACAGCGTTCCTACACAGTGCTTCTTCAGTGCTCTCCATCACTGTGCTCCATCAATTTGCTCCTTCACTGCGCTCCTTCACTTCACTCCTTCACTGTGCTCCTTCACAGAGATCCTACACAGTGCATCTACACTGAACTCCACACTGCATTCCTAAACAGTGCTCCTTCACTGTGCTCCATCACAGAGCTCCTGCAATGCATTCCTTCACTGTGCTCTTTCCCAAAGTTCCTACAAAGTGCTCCTTCACAGAACTCCTACATTGCACTCCTTCAGAGTACTCCTACACTGCACTCCTTCACAGTGCCTCTTCAATGAGCTTATTCACTGTGCTCCATCACAGTGTTCCTACACAGTGCTCCTTCAAACCGCTCCTTCACTGCGCTCCTTAACTGCGCTCCTTCACTTTGCTTCTTCACAGCATTCCTACATTGCGCTACTTCACTGTGCTCCTTCACAGTGTTCCTACACAGCGCTCCTAGACAGTGCTCCTACACTGTGCTCCTTCACTGTGCTCCTTCACTCTGCTCCTTCACTATGCTCCTTCACAGCATCCCTACACAGTGCTCCTTCACAGTGCTCCTTCACTGCACTCCTTCACTGCGCTCCTTAACTACGCTCCTTCACTTTGCTCCTTCACAGCATTCCTACATAGCGCTCCTTCACTGTGCTCCTTCACAGCTTTCCTACATAGCGCTCCTACACAGTGCTCCTACACAGTGCACCTTCACGTCGCTCCTTCACAGTGCTCCTTCACAGTGCACCTACACCATGCTCCGTCACTGCACGCCCTCACTGCGCTCCATCACAGTGCTCCTACACTGCACTTTTTCACTGCACTCCTTCACTGTGCTCCTTCACGGTGCTCGTTCACTGTGCTCCTTCACTGTGCTCCCAAACTGCACTCCTTCACTACGCTCCTTCACTGTGCTCCTTCACAGTGTTCCGACACAGAGCTCCTTCACAGTTTTCTTTAACTGTGCTTCTTCAGTGATCTACATCACTGTGCTCCATCACTGTGCTCCTTCACAGCTCTCCTACACTGCGCTCCTTCACTGCGCTCCTTCACCGCACTCTTCCGCAGTGCTCCTTCTCTGTGCTTCTTCACTGTGCTCCTACCCTGACCTCCTTCACTGCGCTCCTTCACCGCACTCTTTCGAAGTGATCCGTCCCTGCACTCCTACACTGCACTCCTTCATTGAGCTCCTTCACTGTGCTCCTTCACTTTGCTCCTTCACAGCATTCCTACATAACGCTCCTTCACTGTGCTCCTTCACAGCGTTCCTACATAGCGCTCCTACACAGTGTTCCTACACTGTGCTCCTTCACTGCACTCCTTCACTGTTCTCCTTCACTCTGCTCCTTCACTATGCTCCTTCACAGCATCCCTACACAGTGCTCCTTCACAGTGCCCCTTCAATGCACTCCTTCACTGCGCTCCTTAACTACGCTCCTTCACTTTGCTCCTTCACAGCATTCCTACGTAGCGCTCCTTCACTGTGCTCCTTCACAGCGTTCCTACATAGCGCTCCTACACAGTGCTCCTACACAGTGCACCTTCACGTCGCTCCTTCACAGTGCTCCTTCACAGTGCACCTACACCATGCTCCGTCACTGCACGCCCTCACTGTGCTCCTTCACAGTGCACCCTCACTGCGCTCCTTACTGCGCTCCATCACAGTGCTCCTACACTGCACTTTTTCACTGCACTCCTTCACTGTGCTCCTTCACTGTGCTCGTTCACTGTGCTCCTTCACTGTGCTCCCAAACTGCACTCCTTCACTACGCTCCTTCACTGTGCTTCTTCACAGTGTTCCGACACAGTGCTCCTTCACAGTTTTCCTACACTGTGCTTATTCAGTGATCTCCATCACTGTGCTGCATCACTGTGCTCCTTCACTGCTCTCCTACACTGCACTCCTTCACTGCGCTCCTTCACTGTGCACTCTTCCGCAGTGCTCCTTCTCTGTGCTTCTTCACTGTGCTCCTACCCTGAACTCCTTCACTGCGCTCCTTCACCGCACTCTTTCGCAGTGCTCCTTCACTGCGCTCCTACACTGCACTCCTTCATTGAGCTCCTTCACTGTGCTCCTTCACTGTGCTCCTACGCTGCACTCCTTCACTGTGATCCTTCAATGTGCTCGAACAATGCTTTCCTTCACTGCGCTCCTTCACATTGCTGAAACACATCGTTCCTACACAGTGGTCCTTCACTGTGCTAATACATTGGGCTCCTTCACTATGCTCCTTCACAGTGCTCCAACACAGTGCTCCTTCACTGCGCTCCTTCACAGTGCTGAAACACATCGTTCCTACACAGCGGTCCTTCACAGTGCTCCAACACAGTGCTCCTTCACTGCGCTCCTTCACTGTGCTCCTTCACTGTGCTCCTTCACTGTGCTCCTTCACTGTGCTCCTACGCTGCGCTCCTTCACTGTGATCCTTCAATGTGCTCGAACAATGCTTTCTTTTACTGCGCTCCTTCACAGTGCTGAAACACATTGTTCCTACACAGCGGTCCTTCACTGTGCTAATACATTGGGCTCCTTCACTATGCTCCTTCACAGTGCTCCAACACAGTGCTCCTTCACTGTGCTCCTTCACAGTGCTGAAACACATCGTTCCTACACAGCGGTCCTTCACTGTGCTCCTACATTGGGCTCCTTCACTATGCTCCTTCACAGTGCTCCAACACAGTGCTCCTTCACTGCGCTCCTTCACTGTGCTCCTTCACAGAGCTCCTTTACTGCGCTCCTTCACTGTGCGCCTTCACAATGTTCATTCATAGCGATCCTTCACTGTGCACCTTCGCAGCGTTCCTACGCAGTGTTCCTACACAGTGCACCTTCACATTGCTCCTTCGCAGTGCTCCTTCACAGTGCACCTACACAGTGCTCCTTCACTGCATTGTGACACTGCGCACCTTCACTGTGCTCCTTCACTGTGCTCCTTCACAGTGCTCATACACTGCGCTCCTTCACTGCACTCCTTCACTGTGCTTTTTCACTCTGCTCCTTCACTGTGCTCATTCACTGTTTTCCTGCACTGCACTCCTTCACTGCGCTCCTTCACTGTGCTCCTTCACTGTGCTCTTTAACAGTGCACCTACACTGCGCTCCTTCACTGTGCTCCTTCACAGTGCTCCTACAAAATGCTCCTTCACTGTGCACCTACACTGCGCTCCTAAACTTCATTCCTTCACAGTGCACCTCCACTTTGCTCCTTCACAGAGCTCCTCCAATTGACTCCTTCAATGTGCTCCTTCACAGCGTTCCTACACTGCACTCCTTCACTGTGCTCCTACACTGCTCTCCTTCGCAGTGCCTCTTCAATGCGCGCCTTCACTGTTGTCCTTCACAGCGATCCTACACAGTGCATCTACACTGAACTCCACACTGCATTCCTAAACAGTGCTCCTTCACTCTGCTCCATTACATAGCTCCTTCAATGCATTCCTTCACTGTGCTCTTTCCCAAAGTTCCTACAAAGTGCTCCTTCACAGAACTCCTACATTGCACTCCTTCAGAGTACTCCTACACTGCACTCCTTCACAGTGAGCTTCTTCTTCAATGAGCTTATTCACTGTGCTCCATCACAGCGTTCCTAAACAGTGCTCCTTCACAGCGCTCCTACACTGTGCTCCTTCACTGTACTACTTCATTGTGCTCCTTCACTCTGCTACTTCACTATGCTCCTTCACAGCATTCCTACACAGTGCTCCTTCACTTTGCTCCTTCACTGTGCTCCATCACTGCGCTCCGTAACTACGCTCCTTCACTTTGCTCCTTCACAGCATTCCTACATAACGCTCCTTCACTGTGCTCCTTCACAGCGTTCCTACATAGCGCTCCTACACAGTGCTCCTACACAATGCACCTTCACTGTGCTCCTTCACAGTGCTCCTTCACAGTGCACCTACACCATGCTCCGTCACTGCACGCCCTCACTGCGCTCCATCACATTGCTCCTACACTGCACTTTTTCACTGCACTCCTTCACTGTGCTCCTTCACGGTGCTCGTTCACTGTGCTCCTTCACTGTGCTCCCAAACTGCACTCCTTCACTACGCTCCTTCACTGTGCTCCTTCACATTGTTCCGACACAGTGCTCCTTCACAGTTTTCCTTAACTGTGCTTCTTCAGTGACCTACATCACTGTGCTCCATCACTGTGCTCCTTCACTGCTCTCCTACACTGCACTCCTTCACTGCGCTCCTTCACCGCACTCTTCCACAGTGCTCCTTCTCTGTGCTTCTTCACTGTGCTCCTACCCTGAACTCCTTCACTGCGCTCCTTCACCGCACTCTTTCGCAGTGATCCGTCCCTGCGCTCCTACACTGCACTCCTTCATTGATCTCCTTCACTGTGCTCCTTCACTTTGCTCCTTCACAGTGCTCCTACGCTGCGCTCCTTCACTGTGATCCTTCAATGTGCTCGAACAATGCTTTCCTTAACTGTGCTCCTTCACAGAGCTGAAACACATCTTTCTTACACAGCGGTCCTTCACTGTGCTCCTACATTGGGCTCCTTCACTATGCTCCTTCACAGTGCTCCAACACAGTGCTCCTTCACTGTGCTCCTTCACAACGCTCCTTTACTGCACTCCTTCACTGTGCGCCTTCACAATGTTCATGCATAGCGATCCTTCACTGTGCACCTTCGCAGCGTTCCTACGCAGTGTTCCTACACAGTGCTCCTTCACATTGCTCCTTCGCAGTGCTCCTTCACAGTGCACCTACACAGTGCTCCTTCACTGCATTGTGACACTGCGCACTTTCACTGTGCTCCTTCACTGTGCTCCTTCACAGTGCTCGTACACTGCCCTCCTTCACTGCACTCCTTCACTGTGCTTTTTCACTGTGCTCCTTCACTGTGCTCATTCACTGTTCTCCTAAACTGCACTCCTTCACTGCGCTCCTTCACTGTGCTCCTTCACTGTGCCCTTCAACAGTGCACCTACACTGCGCTCCTTCACTGTTCTCTTTCACAGTGCTCCTACAAAATGCTCCTTCACTGTGCAACTACACTGCGCTCCTACACTTCATTCCTTCACAGTGCACCTCCACTTTGCTCCTTCACAGAGCTCCTCCAATTGACTCCTTCAATGTGCTCCTTCACAGCGTTCCTACACTGCACTCCTTCACTGTGCTCCTACACTGCACTCTTTCGCAGTGCCTCTTCAATGCGCGCCTTCACTGTGCTCCTTCACAGCGTTTCTACACAGTGCTACTTCACTGCACTCCTTATCTGGGTTCCTTCACTGTGCTCCTTCACTATGCTCCTTCGCAGCATTTCTAAACAGTGCTCCTTCACTTTGCTCCTTCACTGGGCTCCTTCGCAGTGTTCCTTCACTGCGCTCCTATACTGTGCTCCTTCTCAGCGTTCCTACATAGCGCTCCTTCACTGTGCTCCTTCACAGCGTTCCTACACAGTGCTCCTACACAGTGCACCTTCACATCGCTCCTTCACAGTGCTCCTACACAGTGCACCTTCACATCGCTCCTTCACAGTGCTTCTTCACAGTGCTCCTTTACTGTGCTCCTAAATTGCTCTCCTTCACTGCACTCCGAAACTGTACTCCGAAACTGCGCGCCATCACAGTGCTCATACACAGCACTCCTTCACTGCACTCCTTCACAGTGCTCCTTCACTGCACTCCTAAACTGTGCACCTTCACTGTGCTCCTTCATTGTGCTCCTTCACTGTGCTCCTTCACTGTCCTCATTCACTGAACTCCTACACTGCACTCCTTCATTGCACAGCTTTAATGTGCTCCTTCACAGTGCTCCTTCACTGTTCTCTGACACTGCACTCCTTCATTGCGCTTCTTCGCTGCGCTCCTTCACAGTGCTATTACACTGCACTCCTTCACTGTTCTCCTTCAATGTGCTACTTCACTGTGCTGCTTCACAGTTCTCCTTCACAGTGCTCGTTCACAGTGCACTTTCACAGCGTTCCTACACAGTGCTTCTTCAGTGCTCTCCATCACTGTGCTCCATCACTTTGCTCCTTCACTGCGCTCCTTCACTTCACTCCTTCACTGTGCTCCTTCACAGCGATCCTACACAGTGCATCTACACTGCGCTCCACACTGCATTCCTAAACAGTGCTCCTTCACTGTGCTCCATCACAGAGCTCCTGCAATGCATTCCTTCACTGTGCTCTTTCCCAAAGTTCCTACAAAGTGCTCCTTCACAGAACTCCTACATTGCACTCCTTCAGAGTACTCCTACACTGCACTCCTTCACAGTGCCTCTTCAATGAGCTTATTCACTTTGCACCTTCGCAGCGTTCCTACGCAGTGTTCCTACACAGTGCACCTTCACATTGCTCCTTCGTAGTGAACCTTCACAGTGCACCTACACAGTGCTCCTTCACTGCACTGTGGCACTGCGCACCTTCACTGTGCTCCTTCACTGTGCTCCTTTACTGTGCTCATTCACTGTTCTCCTACACTGCACTCCTTCACTGCGCTCCTTCACTGTGCTCCTTCACTGTGCTCTTTAACAGTGCACCTACACTGCGCTCCTTCACTGTGCTCCTTCACTGTGCACCTACACTGCACTCCTACACTTCATTCCTTCACAGTGCACCTCCACTTTGCTCCTTCACAGAGCTCCTCCAATTGACTCCTTCACTGTGCTCCTTCACAGCGTTTCTACACAGTGCTACTTCACTGCACTCCTTAACTGTGCTCCTTCACTGTGCTCCTTCACTATGCTCCTTCACAGCATTCCTAAACAGTGCTCCTTCACTTTGCTCCTTCACTGGGCTCCTTCGCAGTGTTCCTTCACTGCGCTCCTATACTGTGCTCCTTCTCAGCGTTCCTACATAACGCTCCTTCACTGTGCTCCTTCACAGCGTTCCTACACAGTGCTCCTACACAGTGCACCTTCACATCGCTCCTTCACAGTGCTCCATCACAGTGCTCCTACAATGCGCTCCTTCACTGTGTTCATTTACTGCGCTCCTTCACAGTGCTCCTTCACTGTGCTCCTTCACGGCATTCCTTCACTGCTCTCCTTCACTGTGCTCCTTCACAGTGCTCCTTCACTGCGCTTCTTCACTGTTCTCCTTCACTGTGCTCCTTCACTGTGCTCCTTCACCTTGCTCCATCACAGTGCTCCTTCACAGTGCTCCTTCACTGCGCTTCTTCACTGTGCTCCTTCTCAGTGCTCCTTCACAGTTCTCCTATACTGCACTCGTACACTGCATTGCTTCACTGCGGTCTTTCACTGCTTTCCAACACAGTGCTCCTTCGCAGTGCTCCTTCCCAGTGCTCCCTCACTGCCTTTCTTCACTGCGCTCCTACACAGTGCTCCTTCACATTGCTCCTACACAGCGTTCCTCCTCAGCGCTCCTTCACTGCATTCCTTCACAGCGCTCAATCTCAGCGCTTCTTCAGACAGCTGCTTCACAATGCTCTTACACCGAGCTCCTTCACAGAAATCCATCACAGTGCCCCTTCACAGTGCTCCCTGACTGCGCTCCTTCTCAGCGCTCCTTCACAGCGCACGTTTACAGTGATCATTTTAAGTACTCCTACAAAGAGTTTCTTCACAGTGCACCTCCTCACTACCAGTACACTGTGCTCCTTCACTGCTATCCATCTCAGTACTCCTTCACTGTGCAACCTCACTGTGCTTCTTCACTGTGCTCCTTCACTGTGCTCCTTCACAGTGCTCCTTCACAGCTCTTCTACACATTGCTCCTTCACTGTGCACCTTCACAGTGCTCCTTCACTGTGCACCTTCTCAGTGCTCCTTCACAGCACTTCTGAACATTGCTCCTTCACAATGCTCCTTCATGTGCACCTTCACAGTGTTCCTTCACTGTGCACCTTCTCAGTGCTCCTTCACAGCACTTCTACACATTGCTCCTTCACAATGCTCTTTCATGTGGACCTTCACAGTGTTCCTTCACTGTGCACCTTCACAGTGCTCCATCACAGCACTTCTACATGTTTTTCCTTCACTGTTCTCCTGCACAGCGCTTCTACACTGTGTTCCTTCACTACGCTCCTTCACTGCACTCTTTCACTGCACTCATTCACAGTGCTCCTTCACTGCGCTCCTACACTGAACTCCTTCATTGTGCTCCTTCACTGTGCTCCTTCACTGAGATCCTACACTGCGCTCCTTCACTGTGATCCTTCATTGTGCTCGAAAAATGCTTTCCTTCACTGAGCTCCTTCACAGTGCTACAACACATCGTTCCTACACAGCGCTCCTTCACTGTGCTCCTACACTGCGCTCCTACACTGTGCGCCTTCACAGTGTTCCTGCATAGCGCTCCTTCACTGTACTCCTTCGCAGCGTTCCGACGCAATGCTCCTGCACAGTGCACCTTCACATTGCTCCTTCGCAGTGCTCCTTCAAAGTACACCTACCCCGTGCTGCATCACTGCGTTGCGGCGCTGCGCACCTTCAGTGTGCTCCTTCACAGTGCTCCTTCACAGTGCTCGTACACTGCGCTCCTTCACTTCACTCCTTCACTGTGCTCTTCCACTGTGCTCCTTCACTGTGATCCATCACTGCGCTCCTTCACAGTGCTCCTGCACTGCACTCCTTCACTGCGCACCTTCACTGTGCTCCTTCACAGTGCTCCTTCACTGTGCTCCGTCACTGTGTTCCCACACAGTACTCCTTCACTGTGCTGCTTCACCGTGCTCCTTCACAGTGCTTCTACACTGAACTCCTACACTGTGCTCCTTCACTGTGCTCCTTCACTGTTCTCCAACACTGCACTCCTTCTGAGTGCTCCTTCACTGGGCTCCTTCACTGCGCTCCTTCACACCGCAGGTACACATTGTTCCTACACAGCACACCTTCACTGTACTTCTACACTGCGCTCTTTCACTGTGCTCCTTCACAGTGCACCTACGCAGTGCTCCTTCAATTAGCTCCTTCCCAGTGCTCCTTCACAGTACTCCTACACTGCACTCCTTCAAAGTGCTCCTTTGCTGCGCTCCTTCACTGTGCTCCTACACTGCACTCCTTCACTGTGCTCCTTCACAGTGCTGCTACAAAATGCTCCTTCACAGGACACCTCCACTGCGCTCCTTCACAGAGCTCCTCCAATTGACTCCTTCAATGTGCTCCTTCACAGCGTTCCTACTCTGCACTCCTTCACTGTGCTCCTTCACAGCGTTTCTACACAGTGCTACTTCACTGCACTCCTTCACTGTGCTCCTTCACTGTGCTCCTTCACTATGCTCCTTCACAGCATTCCTAAACAGTGCTCCTTCACTTTGCTCCTTCACTGCGCTCCTTCACTGCGCTCCTTAATTGAGCTCCATCACTGTGCTCCTTCATAGCGTTCCTACATAGCGCTCCTTCACTGTGCTCCTTCACAGCGTTCCTACATAGCGCTCCTACACAGTGCTCCTACACAGTGCACCTTCACATCGCTCCTTCACAGTGCTCCTTCACAGTGCTCCTTCACTGTGCTCCTAAATTGCACTCCTTCACTGCACTCCGAAACTGTACACCGAAACTGCGCGCCATCACAGTGCTCATACACATCACTCCTTCACTGCACTCCTTCACTGTGCTCCTTCACAGTGCTCCATCACTGCACTCCTTCACAGTGCTCCTTCACTGCGCTCCTAAACTGTGCACCTTCACTTTGCTCCTTCACTGTGCTCCTTCATTGTGCTCCTTCACTGTGCTCCTTCACTGTCCTCATTCACTGAACTCCTACACTGCATTCCTTCATTGCACACCTTTAATGTGCTCCTTCACAGTGCTCCTTCGCTGTTCTCTGACACTGCACTCCTTCATTGCGCTCCTTCACTGTGCTCCTTCACAGTGCTCCTTCACTGTATTCCGACACTGTGTTCCTACACAGTACTCCTTAACTGCGCTCCTTCACTGTGCTCCCTCCCTGTGCTCCTTCACTGCGCTCCTTCACTGCGCTTCTAATTGCACTCCTTCACTGTGCTCTTTTTCAATGCTCCTTCACTGTGCTCCTTCACAAAGCTCCTTCGCTGCGCTCCTTCACAGTGCTATTACACGGCACTCCTTCACTGTGCTCCTTCAATGCGCTACTTCACTGTGCTGCTTCACAGTTCTCCTTCACAGTGCTCGTTCACAGTGCACTTTCACAGCGTTCCTACACAGTGCTTCTTCAGTGCTCTCCATCACTGTGCTCCATCACTTTGCTCCTTCACTGCGCTCCTTCACTTCATTCCTTCACTGCGCTCCTTCACTTCACTCCTTCACTGTGCTCCTTCACAGCGATCCTACACAGTGCATCTACACATGCGCTCCACACTGCATTCCTTCACAGTGCTCCTTCACTGTGCTCCATCACAGAGCTCCTGCAATGCATTCCTTCACTGTGCTCTTTCCCAAAGTTCCTACAAAGTGCTCCTTCACAGAACTCCTACATTGCACTCCTTCAGAGTACTCCTACACTGCACTCCTTCACGGTGCCTCTTCAATGAGCTTATTCACTGTGCTCCATCACCGCGTTCCTACACAGTGCTCCTTTACAGCGTTTCTACACAGTGCTACTTCACTGCACTCCTTCACTGTGCTCCTTCACTGTGCTCCTTCACAATGCTCCTTCACAGCATTCCTAAACAGTGCTCCTTCACTTTGCTCCTTCACTGCGCTCCTTCACTGCGCTCCTTAATTGAGCTCCATCACTGTGCTCCTTCACAGCGTTCCTACATAGCGCTCCTACACAGTGCTCCTACACAGTGCACCTTCACATCGCTCCTTCACAGTGCTCCTTCACAGTGCTCCTTCACTGTGCTCCTAAATTGCACTCCTTCACTGCACTCTGAAACTGTACACCTTCACTGCGCGCCATCACAGTGCTCATAAGCATCACTCCTTCACTGCACTCCATCACTGTGCTCCATCACAGTGCTCCATCACTGCACTCCTTCACAGTGCTCCTTCACTGCGCTCCTAAACTGTGCACATTCACTTTGCTCCTTCACTGTGCTCCTTCATTGTGCTCCTTCACTGTGCTCCTTCACTGTCCTCATTCACTGAACTCCTACACTGCACTCCTTCATTGCACACCTTTAATGTGCTCCTTCACAGTGCTCCTTCACTGTTCTCTGACACTGCACTCCTTCATTGCGCTCCTTCACTGTGCTCCTTCACAGTGCTCCTTCACTGCGCTCCTTCACTGTGCTCCCTCCCTGTGCTCCTTCACTGCGCTCCTTCACTGCGCTCCTAATTGCGCTCCTTCACTGTTCTCCTTTTCAGTGCTCCTTCACTGTGCTCCTGCACAAAGCTCCTTCGCTGCACTCCTTCACAGTGCTATTACTCTGCACTCCTTCACTGTGCTCTTTCAATGCGCTACTTCACTGTGCTGCTTCACAGTTCTCCTTCACAGTGCTCGTTCACAGTGCACTTTCACAGCGTTCCTACACAGTGCTTCTTCAGTGCTCTCCATCACTGTGCTCCATCACTTTGCTCCTTCACTGCGCTCCTTCACTTCACTCCTTCACTGTGCTCCTTCACTGCGATCCTACACAGTGCATCTACACTGCGCTCCACACTGCATTCCTTCACAGTACTCCTTCACTGTGCTCCATCACAGAGCTCCTTCAATGCATTCCTTCACTGTGCTCTTTCCCAAAGTTCCTACAAAGTGCTCCTACAGAGAACTCCTACATTGCACTCCTTCAGAGTACTCCTACACTGCACTCCTTCACAGTGCCTCTTCAATGAGCTTATTCACTGTGCTCCATCACCGCGTTCCTACACAGTGCTCCTTCACAGCGTTTCTATACAGTGCTACTTCACTGCACTCCTTCACTGTGCTCCTTCACTCTGCTCCTTCACAATGCTCCTTCACAGCATTCCTAAACAGTGCTCCTTCACTTTGCTCCATCACTGCGCTCCTTCACTGTGCTCCTTAATTGAGCTACATCACTGTGCTCCTTCATAGCGTTCCTACATAGCGCTCCTTCACTGTGCTCCTTCACAGCGTTCCTACATAGCGCTCCTACACAGTGCTCCTACACAGTGCACCTTCACATCGTTCTTTAACAGTGCTCCTAAATGCACTCCTTCACTGCACTCCGAAAATGTACACCTTCACTGCGCGCCATCACATTGCTCATAAGCAGCACTCCTTTACTGCACTCCTTCACTGTGCTCCTTCACAGCACTCCATTACTGCACTCCATCACATTGCTCCTTCACTGCGCTCCTTCACTTTGCTCCTTCACAGCATTCCTACATAACACTCCTTCACTGTGCTCCTTCACAGCGTTCCTACATAGCGCTCCTACACAGTGTTCCTACACTGTGCTCCTTCACTGCACTCCTTCACTGTGCTCCTTCACTCTGCTCCTTCACTATGCTCCTTCGCAGCATCCCTACACAGTGCTCCTTCACTGCACTCCTTCACTGTGCTCCTTCACTCTGCTCCTTCACTATGCTCCTTCACAGCATCCCTACACAGTGCTCCTTCACAGTGCTCCTTCAATGCACTCCTTCACTGCGCTCCTTAACTACGCTCCTTCACTTTGCTCCTTCACAGCATTCCTACGTAGCGCTCCTTCACTGTGCTCCTTCACAGCGTTCCTACATAGCGCTCCTACACAGTGCTCCTACACAGTGCACCTTCACGTCGCTCCTTCACAGTGCTCCTTCACAGTGCACCTACACCATGCTCCGTCACTGCACGCCCTCACTGTGCTCCTTCACAGTGCACCCTCACTGCGCTCCTTACTGCGCTCCATCACAGTGCTCCTACACTGCACTTTTTCACTGCACTCCTTCACTGTGCTCCTTCACTGTGCTCGTTCACTGTGCTCCTTCACTGTGCTCCCAAACTGCACTCCTTCACTACGCTCCTTCACTGTGCTTCTTCACAGTGTTCCGACACAGTGCTCCTTCACAGTTTTCCTACACTGTGCTTATTCAGTGATCTCCATCACTGTGCTGCATCACTGTGCTCCTTCACTGCTCTCCTACACTGCACTCCTTCACTGCGCTCCTTCACTGTGCACTCTTCCGCAGTGCTCCTTCTCTGTGCTTCTTCACTGTGCTCCTACCCTGAACTCCTTCACTGCGCTCCTTCACCGCACTCTTTCGCAGTGCTCCTTCACTGCGCTCCTACACTGCACTCCTTCAATGAGCTCCTTCACTGTGCTCCTTCACTGTGCTCCTTCACTGTGCTCCTACGCTGCACTCCTTCACTGTGATCCTTCAATGTGCTCGAACAATGCTTTCCTTCACTGCGCTCCTTCACATTGCTGAAACACATCGTTCCTACACAGTGGTCCTTCACTGTGCTAATACATTGGGCTCCTTCACTATGCTCCTTCACAGTGCTCCAACACTGTGCTCCTTCACTGTCCTCATTCACTGAACTCCTACACTGCAGTCCTTCATTGCACACCTTTAATGTGCTCCTTCACAGTGCTCCTTCACTGTTCTCTGACACTGCACTCCTTCATTGCGCTCCTTCACTGTGCTCCTTCACAGTGCTCCTTCACTGTATTCCGTCACTGTGTTCCTACACAGTACTCCTTCACTGCGCTCCTTCACTGTGCTCCCTCCCTGTGCTCCTTCACTGCGCTCCTTCACTGCGCTCCTAATTGCGCTCCTTCGCTGTGCTCCTTTTCAATGATCCTTCACTGTGCTCCTTCACTTCGCTCCTTCGCTGCGCTCCTTCACAGTGCTATTACACTGCACTCCTTCACTGTGCTCCTTCAATGCGCTACTTCACGGTGCTGCTTCACAGTTCTCCTTCACAGTGCTCGTTCACAGTGCACTATCACAGCGTTCCTACACAGTGCTTCATCAGTGCTCTCCATCACTGGGCTCCATCACTTTGCTCCTTCACTGCGCTCCTTCACTTCACCCCTTCACTGTGCTCCTTCACAGCGATCCTACACAGTGCATCTACACTGCGCTCCACACTGCATTCCTAAACATGCTTCTTCACTGTGCTCCATCACAGAGCTCCTTCAATGCATTCCTTCACTGTGCTCTTTCCCAAAGTTCCTACAAAGTGCTCCTTCACAGAACTCCTACATTGCACTCCTTCAGAGTACTCCTACACTGCACTCCTTCAATGAGCTTATTCAGTGTGCTCCATCACAGCGTTCCTACACAGTGTTCCTTCACACCGCTCCTACACTGTGCTCCTTCACTGCTTACTTCACTGTGCTCCTTCACTCTGCTCTTTCACTATGCTCTTTCACAGCATTCCTACACAGTGCTCCTTCACAGTGCTCCTTCACTGTGCTCCTTCACTGTGCTCCTTCACTGCGCTCCTTAACTGCGTTCCTTCACTTTGCTCCTTAACAGCATTCCTACATAGCGCTCCTTCAGTGTGCTCCTTCACAGCGTTCCTACGTAGCGCTCCTACACAGTGCTCCTACACTGTGCTCCTTCACTGCACTCCTTCACTGTGCTCCTTCACTCTGCTCCTTCACTATGCTCCTTCACAGCATCCCTACACAGTGCTCTTTCACAGTACTCCTTCAATGCACTCCTTCACTGCCTTCCTTAATTACGCTCCTTCACTTTGCTCCTTCACAGCATTCCTACATAGCGCTCCTTCACTGTGCTCCTTCACAGCGTTCCTACATAGCGCTCCTACACAGTGCTCCTACACAGTGCACCTTCACATCGCTCCTTCACAGTGCTCCTTCAAAGTGCACCTACACCATGCTCCGTCACTGCACGCCATCACTGCACTCCTTCACAGTGCACTCTCACTGCGCTCCTTCACTGCGCTCCATCACAGTGCTCCTACACTGCACTTTTTCACTGCACTCCTTCACTGTGCTCCTTCACTGTTCTCGTTCACTGTTCTCCTTCACTGTACTCTCAAACTGCACTCCTTCGCTACGATCATTCACTGTGCTCCTTCACAGTGTTCCGACACAGTGCTCCTTCAGTTTTCCTTAACTGTGCTTCTTCAGTGATCTCCATCACTGTGCTCCATCACTGTGCTCCTTCACTGCACTCCTACACTGCACTCCTTCACTGCGCTCCTTCATCGCACTCTTCCTCAGTGCTCCTTTCTGTGCTTCTTCACTGTGCTCCTACCCTGAACTCCTTCACTGCGCTCCTTCACCGCACTCTTTCGCAGTGCTCCTTCACTGCGCTCCTACACTGCACTCCTTCATTGAGCTCCTTCACGGTGCTCCTTCACTGTGCTCCTTCACTGTGCTCCTTCACTGTGCTCCTTCACTGTGCTCCTTCACTGTGCTCCTATGCTGCGCTCCTTCACTGTGATCCTTTAATGTGCTCGAACAATGCTTTCCTTCACTGCGCTCCTTCACAGTGCTGAAACACATCGTTCCTACACAGCGGTCCTTCACTGTGCTTATACTTTGGGCTCCTTCACTAGGCTCCTTCACAGTGCTCCAACACAGTGCTCCTTCACTGCGCTCCATCACTGTGCTCCTTCACAGCGCTCCTTTACTGCGCTCCTTCACTGTGCGCCTACACATTGTTCATGCATAGCGATCCTTCACTGTGCACCTTCGCAGCGTTCCTACGCAGTGTTCCTACACAGTGCACCTTCACATTGCTCCTTCGCAGTGCTCCTTCACAGTGCACCTACACAGTGCTCCTTCACTGCATTGTGGCACTGTGCACCTTCACTGTGCTCATTCACTGTGCTCCTTCACAGTGCTCGTGCACTGCACTCCTTCACTGCACTCCTTCACTGTGCTCTTTCACTGTGCTCCTTCACTCTGCTCATTCACAGTGCTCCTACAAAATGCTCCTTCACTGTGCACCTACACTGCGCTCCTACACTTCATTCCTTCACAGTGCACCTCCACTTTGCTCCTTCACAGAGCTCCTCCAATTGACTCCTTCAATGTGCTCCTTCACAGCGTTCCTACACTGCACTCCTTCACTGTGCTCCTACACTGCACTCCTTCGCAGTGCCTCTTCAATGCGCGCCTTCACTGTGCTCCTTCACAGCGTTTCTACACAGTGCTACTTCACTGCACTCCTTAACTCTACTCCTTCACTGTGCTCCTTCACTATGCTCCTTCACAGCATTCCTAAACAGTGCTCCTTCACTGCGCTCCTATACTGTGCTCCTTCTCAGCGTTCCTACATAGTGCTCCTTCACTGTGCTCCTTCACAGCGTTCCTACACAGTGCTCCTACACAGTGCACCTTCACATTGCTCCTTCACAGTGCACCTACACTGTGCTCCTTCACTGCGCTCCTTCACTGCGCATCTTCAGCGCGCTCCTTCACTGCGCTCCTTCTCTGTGCTCCATCACAGTGCTCCTACAATGCGCTCCTTCACTGTGTTCATTAACTGCGCTCCTTCACAGTGCTCCTTCACTGTGCTCCTTCACGGCATTCCTTCACTGCTCTCCTTCACTGTGCTCCTTCACAGTGCCCCTTCACTGCGCTTCTTCACTGTTCTCCTTCACTTTGCTCCTTCACTGTGCTTCTTCACCGTGCTCCATCACAGTGCTCCTTCACAGTGCTCCTTCACTGCGCTCCTTCACTGTGCTCCTTCACTGCGCTCCTTCACAGTGCTCCTTCACAATGCTCCTACACTGCACTCCAACACTGCATTGCTTCACTGCGCTCTTTCACCGCGCTCCAACACAATGCTCCTTCGCAGTGCTCCTTCCCAGTGCTCCTTCACTGCGTTTCTTCACTGTGCTCCTACACAGTGCTCCTTCACATTGCTCCTACACAGCGTTCCTTCTCAGCGCTCCTTCACTGCATTCCTTCACAGCGCTCAATCTCAGCGCTTCTTCAGACAGCTGCTTCACAATGCTCTTACACCGAGCTCCTTCACAGAAATCCATCACAGTGCCCCTTCACAGTGCTCCCTGACTGCGCTCCTTCTCAGCGCTCCTTCACAGCACACGTTTACAGTGATCATTTTAAGTACTCCTACAAAGAGTTTCTTCACAGTGCACCTCCTCACTACCAGTACACTGTGCTCCTTCACTGCTATCCATCTCAGTACTCCTTCACTGTGCAACCTCACTGTGCTTCTTCACTGTGCTACTTCACTGTGCTCCGTCACTGTGCTCCTTCACAGTGCTCCTTCACAGCTCTTCTACACATTGCTCCTTCACTGTGCACCTTCACAGTGTTCCTTCACTGTGCACCTTCTCAGTGCTCCTTCACAGCACTTCTACACATTGCTCCTTCACAATGCTCCTTCATGTGCACCTTCACAGTGTTCCTTCACTGTGCACCTTCACAGTGCTCCATCACAGCACTTCTACATGTTGCTCCTTCACTGTACTCCTGCACAGCGCTCCTGCACTGCGCTCCTTAACTGCACTTTTTCACTGCACTCTTTCACAGCGCTCCTTCACTGCGCTCCTACACTGCGCTCCTTCACTGTGCTCCTTCACTGTGCTCCTTCACTGTGCTCCTATGCTGCGCTCCTTCACTGTGATCCTTTAATGTGCTCGAACAATGCTTTCCTTCACTGCGCTCCTTCACAGTGCTGAAACACATCGTTCCTACACAGCGGTCCTTCACTGTGCTTATACTTTGGGCTCCTTCACTATGCTCCTTCACAGTGCTCCAACACAGTGCTCCTTCACTGCGCTCCATCACTGTGCTCCTTCACAGCGCTCCTTTACTGCGCTCCTTCACTGTGCGCCTACACATTGTTCATGCATAGCGATCCTTCACTGTGCACCTTCGCAGCATTCCTACGCAGTGTTCCTACACAGTGCACCTTCACATTGCTCCTTCGCAGTGCTCCTTCACAGTGCACCTACACAGTGCTCCTTCACTGCATTGTGGCACTGTGCACCTTCCCTGTGCTCATTCACTGTGCTCCTTCACAGTGCTCGTACACTGCACTCCTTCACTGCACTCCTTCACTGTGCTCTTTCACTGTGCTCCTTCACTGTGCTCATTCACAGTGCTCCTACAAAATGCTCCTTCACTGTGCACCTACACTGCGCTCCTACACTTCATTCCTTCACAGTGCACCTCCACTTTGCTCCTTCACAGAGCTCCTCCAATTGACTCCTTCAATGTGCTCCTTCACAGCGTTCCTACACTGCACTCCTTCACTGTGCTCCTACACTGCACTCCTTCGCAGTGCCTCTTCAATGCGCGCCTTCACTGTGCTCCTTCACAGCGTTTCTACACAGTGCTACTTCACTGCACTCCTTAACTCTACTCCTTCACTGTGCTCCTTCACTATGCTCCTTCACAGCATTCCTAAACAGTGCTCCTTCACTGCGCTCCTATACTGTGCTCCTTCTCAGCGTTCCTACATAGTGCTCCTTCACTGTGCTCCTTCACAGCGTTCCTACACAGTGCTCCTACACAGTGCACCTTCACATTGCTCCTTCACAGTGCACCTACACCGTGCTCCTTCACTGCGCTCCTTCACTGCGCATCTTCAGCGCGCTCCTTCACTGCGCTCCTTCTCTGTGCTCCATCACAGTGCTCCTACAATGCGCTCCTTCACTGTGTTCATTAACTGCGCTCCTTCACAGTGCTCCTTCACTGTGCTCCTTCACGGCATTCCTTCACTGCTCTCCTTCACTATGCTCCTTCACAGTGCCCCTTCACTGCGCTTCTTCACTGTTCTCCTTCACTTTGCTCCTTCACTGTGCTTCTTCACCGTGCTCCATCACAGTGCTCCTTCACAGTGCTCCTTCACTGCGCTCCTTCACTGTGCTCCTTCACTGCGCTCCTTCACAGTGCTCCTTCACAATGCTCCTACACTGCACTCCAACACTGCATTGCTTCACTGCGCTCTTTCACCGCGCTCCAACACAATGCTCCTTCGCAGTGCTCCTTCCCAGTGCTCCTTCACTGCGTTTCTTCACTGCGCTCCTACACAGTGCTCCTTCACATTGCTCCTACACAGCGTTCCTTCTCAGCGCTCCTTCACTGCATTCCTTCACAGCGCTCAATCTCAGCGCTTCTTCAGACAGCTGCTTCACAATGCTCTTACACCGAGCTCCTTCACAGAAATCAATCACAGTGCCCTTTCACAGTGCTCCCTAACTGCGCTCCTTCTCAGCGCTCCTTCACAGCACACGTTTACAGTGATCATTTTAAGTACTCCTACAAAGAGTTTCTTCACAGTGCACCTCCTCACTACCAGTACACTGTGCTCCTTCACTGCTATCCATCTCAGTACTCCTTCACTGTGCAACCTCACTTTGCTTCTTCACTGTGCTCCTTCACTGTGCTCCGTCACTGTGCTCCTTCACAGTGCTCCTTCACAGCTCTTCTACACATTGCTCCTTCACTGTGCACCTTCACAGTGTTCCTTCACTGTGCACCTTCTCAGTGCTCCTTCACAGCACTTCTACACATTGCTCCTTCACAATGCTCCTTCATGTGCACCTTCACAGTGTTCCTTCACTGTGCACCTTCACAGTGCTCCATCACAGCACTTCTACATGTTGCTCCTTCACTGTACTCCTGCACAGCGCTCCTGCACTGCGCTCCTTCACTGCACTTTTTCACTGCACTCTTTCACAGCGCTCCTTCACTGCGCTCCTACACTGCGCTCCTTCACTGTGCGCCTTCACAGTGTTCTTGCATAGCGCTCCTTCACTGTGCTCCTTTGCAGCGTTCCGACGCAGTGTTCCTACACAGTGCACCTTCACATTGCTCCTTTGCAGTGTTCCTTCAAAGTGCACCTACCATGTGCTGCATCACTGCGTTGCGGCACTGCGCACCTTCAGTGTGCTCCTTCACTGTGCACCTTCACTGTTCTCCTACACTGCACTCCTTCACTGCGCTCCTTCTCTGTGCTACTTCACTGTTCTCCTGCACTGCACTCCTTCTGAGTGCTCCTTCACTGGGCTCCTTCACTGCGCTCCTTCACACCGCAGGTACACATCGTTCCTAAACAGCACACCTTCAGTGTGCTTCTACACTGCGCTCTTTCACTGTGCTCCTTCACAGTGCACCTACGCAGTGCTCCTTCAATTAGCTCCTTCCCAGTGCTCCTTCACAGTACTCCTACACTGCACTCCTTCACAGTGCTCCTTTGCTGTGCTCCTTCACTGTGCTCCTACACTGCACTCCATCACTGCACTCCTTCACTGTGCTCCTTCACAGCGCTCCTTCACTGTGCTCGTTCATTGTGCTCCTTCACTGTGCTCCTTCACTCTGAGCCTTCACTGTGCTCCTACACTGCACTCCTTCACAGTTCTCCTTCACAGTGCTCATTCAATGTGCTCCTTTACTGTGCTCCTTCACAGTGCTCCTTCACAGTGCTCCTACACTGCGCTCCTTCACAGTGCGCCTTCACAGTGCTCCTTCACTGTGCTCCATCACTGTGTTCCTACATAGTACTCCTTCACTGCGCTCTTTCACCATGCTCCCACACTCTGCTCATTCACTGCGCTCCTTCAATTAGCTTCTTCACAGTGCTCTTTCACAGTGCTCCTTCACTGTGCTCCTTCACTGTGCTCTTTCACAGTGCTCCTTCACAGTGCTCCATCACTGTGCACCTTCACTGTGCTCCTTCACAGTGCTGATACACAGTGCTCCTTCACAGCATCCCTACACAGTGCTTCTTCGCTGTGCTCCTTCACTGTGCTCCTTCACTGTTTTCCTACACTGCACTCCTTCACTGCGCTCCTTCACTGCGCTCCTTCACTGTGCTCCTTCACAGTGCTCCTTCACATTGCTCCTACACGGTGCTCCTTCACTGTGCTCCTTCACAGTGCACCTTCAAAGCGATCCTACACAGTGCACATTCAATGCGTTCCTTCACTGCGCTCCTTCAAAATTCTCCTTCACTGTGCTCCTTCACAGTGCTCTTTTCACAGTGCTTATACAGTGTGTTCCTTCACTGTGCTCCTTCACAGTGCTCCATAACTGTGCTCCTTCACTGTGCTCCTTCATTGTGCCCCTTCACTGTGCTCCTTCACGGTGCTCCCATACAGTGCACCTTCACAACATTCCTACACAGTGCTTCTTCACTGCACTCCTTAAGTGTGCTCCATCACTGTGCTCCTTCACGGCACTCCTTCACTGCGTTCCTTCACTGCGGTCCTTCACCGTGCTCCTGCAAAGTGCTCCTTCACAGTGCTTCTACATTGCACTCCTTCACTGTGCTCCTTCACTGCGCTCCTTCACTGTGCTACATCACTGTGCTCCTTCATGGCACTCCTTCACTGTGCTCCTTCACAATGTTCCTACACAGTGCTCCTTCACAGTGCTCCTTCACAGAACTCCTACACTGCACTCCTTCACAGTATCCTACACTACACTCCTTCACAGTGCCTCTTCAATGAGCTCCTTCACTGTGCTCTTTCACAGCGTTCATACACAGTGCTCCTTCAAACCGCTCCTACACCGTGCTCCTTCACTGCACTCCCTCACTGCGCTCCTTCACAATGCTTCTTCACTGCGCTCCTTCACTGTGCTCCATCACTGTGCTCCTTCATTGCACTCCTTCACTGTGCTCCTTCACTGGTCTCCTTCACTGAGCTCCCTTACAGTGCTTCTTCACAGTGCTCCTTCACAGTGCTCCTACACTGTGCTCCTTCACTGTCCTACTTCACAGTTCTCCTTCAAAGCGATCCTACATAGTGCACCTTCATTGCGCTCCTTCACTGCGCTCCTTCTCAGTGATCCATCACTGTGCTCCTTCACTGGGCTCCTTCACTGCGCTCCTACACTGCGCTCCTTCACTTTGCTCCTTTTCAATGCTCCTTCACTGTGATCCTTCACAACGCTCCTTCACTGCGCTCTTTCACAGTGCTCATACACTGCTTTCCTTCACTGTTCTCCTTCACAGTGCTCCTTCACAGATCTCCTACACTGCACTCCTTCACAGTACTCCTACACTGCACTCCTTCACTGTGCTCGTTCAAGGCGTTCCTTCAAACTGCTCCTACACCGTGCTCCTTCACTGCACTCCCTCACTGCGCTCCTTCACAGTGCTTCTTCACTGCACACCTTCACTGTGCTCCTTCACTGCGCTCCTTCACTGAGCTCCTTCACTGCGCTCCCTTATAGTGCTCCTTCACAGTGCTCCTTCACAGTGCTCCTACACTGTGCTCATTCACTATCCTCCTTCACAGTTCTCCTTCAAAGCGATCCTACATAGTGCACCTTCATTGCGCTCCTTCTCAGTGATCTTTCACTGTGCTCCTTCACTGTGCTCCTTCACTGCGCTCCTTCACTGCGCTCCTTCACAGTGCTCCTACACCGAACGCTTTCACTGTGCTCCTTCTTTGCGCTCCTTCACTGTGCTCCTTCACAGTGCTACTACACAGCACTCCTTCACTGTGCTCCTTCACAGTGCTCCTTCAAAGGGATCCTACACACTGCACCTTCTTTGCGCTCCTTCACTGCGCTCCTTCACTGCGCTCCTTCACTGCGCTCCTTCACAGTGCTCCTACACCGAACGCTTTCACTGTGCTCCTTCTTTGCGCTCCTTCACTGTGCTCCTTCACAGTGCTACTACACAGCGCTCCTTCACCGTGCTCCTTCAAAGGGATCCTACACACTGCACCTTCTTTGCGCTCCTTCACTGCGCTCCTTCACTGTGCTCCTTCACTGTGCTCCTTCACTGTGCTCCTTCACTGCGCTCCTACAATGCGCTCCTTCACTGTTCTCCTTTTCAATGCTCCTTCACTGTGCTCCCTCACAGTGCTCATACACTGCATTCCTTCACTGTGCTCCTTCACTGCGCTCCTTCACAGTGCTTCTACACTGCACTCCTTCACTGTGCTCCTTCATTGCGCTCCCTCACTGTGCTCCTTCACAGTGCACTACACAGCACTCCTTCATAGTGCTCCTTCACAGTAATCCTTCACTGTGCACCTTCACTGTGCTCCTTCATAGTGCTCCTACACATTGCACCTTCACAGCATTCCTACACAGTGCTTCATCACTGCGCTCCTTCACCGCAATCCTTCACTGTCCTCCTTCATTGTGCTCCTTCACAGTGCTCCTTCACAGTGCTCCTACACTGTGCTCCTTCACTGTGCTCCTTCACAGTGATCCTTCAAAGTGATCCTAAACAGTGCACCTTCATTGCGCTCCTTCACTGCGCTCCTTCTCAGTGCTCCTTCACAGTGCTCCTTCACTGTGCTCCTTCACTGTGCTCCTTCACAGTGCTCCTTCACAGTGCTCCTTCATTGTGCACCTTCACTGTGCTCCTTCACAGCATTTCTACACAGTGCTCCTTCACAGCATTCCTACACAGTGCTTCTTCAGTGCTCTCCATCACTGTGCTCCATCACTTTGCTCCTTGACTGCATTCCTTCACTGTGCTCCATCACTTCGCTCCTTCACTGTGGTCCTTCTCATCGATGCTTCACAGTGCATCTACATTGTGCTCCTACAGTGCTTTCCTTCTCAGTGCTCCTTCACAGTGCTCCTTCACTGTGCTCCTTCACTGTGCTCCTTCACAGTGCTCCTTCACAGTGCTCCTTCATTGTGCACCTTCACTGTGCTCCTTCACAGCATTTCTACACAGTGCTCCTTCACAGCATTCCTACACAGTGCTTCTTCAGTGCTCTCCATCACTGTGCTCCATCACTTTGCTCCTTGACTGCATTCCTTCACTGTGCTCCATCACTTCGCTCCTTCACTGTGGTCCTTCTCATCGATGCTTCACAGTGCATCTACATTGTGCTCCTACAGTGCTTTCCTTCACAGTGCTCCTTCACTGCGCTCCGTCACAGAGGTCCTTCAAGGCATTCCTTCACTGTGCTCCTTCACAATGCTCCAACACAGTGCTCCATCACAGTGCTCCTTTGCAGAACTCCTACACTGCACTCGTTCAAGGTACTCCTACACTGCACTCCTTCACAGTGCTTCTTCAATGAGCTCCTTTACTGTGCTCCATCACAGCATTCCTACACAGTGCTCCTTCATTGCGCTCCTTCACAGTGCTCCTTCACAAGGCTCCTTCACTGTGCACCTTCACTTTGCTCCTTCATAGTGCTCCTACACAGTGCACATTCGCAGCATTCCTACACAGTGTTTCTTCACTGCGCCCCTTCACAGTGCTCCTTCAAAGTGATCCTACACAGTGCAGCTTCATTGCGCTCCTTCACTGTGCTCCTTCTCAGTGCTCCTTCACAGTGCTCCTTCACTGTGCTTCTTCACTTTGCTCCTTCACTGCACTCCTACACTGCCCTCCTTCTCTGGGCTCCTTTTCAATGCTCCTTCACTGTGCTCCTTCACCACGCTCCTTCACTGCGCTCCTTCACAGTGCTCTTACATTGCATTCCTTCACTGTGCTCCTTCTTTGCGCTCCTTCACTGCGCTCCTTCACTGCGCTCCTTCACTGCGCTCCTTCACAGTGCTCCTACACCGAACGCTTTCACTGTGCTCCTTCTTTGCGCTCCTTCACTGTGCTCCTTCACAGTGCTACTACACAGCGCTCCTTCACCGTGCTCCTTCACAGTGCTCCTTCAAAGGGATCCTACACACTGCACCTTCTTTGCGCTCCTTCACTGCGCTCCTTCACTGTGCTCCTTCACTGTGCTCCTTCACTGCGCTCCTACAATGCGCTCCTTCACTGTTCTCCTTTTCAATGCTCCTTCACTGTGCTCCCTCACAGTGCTCATACACTGCATTCCTTCACTGTGCTCCTTCACTGCGCTCCTTCACAGTGCTTCTACACTGCACTCCTTCACTGTGCTGCTTCATTGCGCTCCCTCACTGTGCTCCTTCACAGTGCACTACACAGCACTCCTTCACAGTGCTCCTTCACAGTACTCCTTCACTGTGCACCTTCACTGTGCTCCTTCATAGTGCTCCTACACATTGCACCTTCACAGCTTTCCTACACAGTGCTTCATCACTGCGCTCCTTCACCGCACTCCTTCACTGTCCTCCTTCATTGTGCTCCTTCACAGTGCTCCTTCACAGTGCTCCTACACTGTGCTCCTTCACTGTGCTCCTTCACAGTGCTCCTTCAAAGTGATCCTAAACAGTGCACCTTCATTGCGCTCCTTCACAGCGCTCCTTCTCAGTGCTCCTTCACAGTGCTCCTTCACAGTGCTCCTTCATTGTGCACCTTCACTGTGCTCCTTCACAGCATTTCTACACAGTGCTCCTTCACAGCATTCCTACACAGTGCTTCTTCAGTGCTCTCCATCACTGTGCTCCTTCACTTTGCTCCTTGACTGCATTCCTTCACTGTGCTCCATCACTTCGCTCCTTCACTGTGGTCCTTCTCATCGATGCTTCACAGTGCATCTACACTGTGCTCCTACAGTGCATTCCTTCACAGTGCTCCTTCACTGCGCTCCGTCACAGAGGTCCTTCAAGGCATTCCTTCACTGTGCTCCTTCACAATGCTCCAACACAGTGCTCCATCACAGTGCTCCTTTGCAGAACTCCTACACTGCACTCGTTCAAGGTACTCCTACACTGCACTCCTTCACAGTGCTTCTTCAATGAGCTCCTTTACTGTGCTCCATCACAGCATTCCTACACAGTGCTCCTTCATTGCGCTCCTTCACAGTGCCCCTTCACAAGGCTCCTTCACTGTGCACCTTCACTTTGCTCCTTCATAGTGCTCCTACACAGTGCACATTCACAGCATTCCTACACAGTGCTTCTTCACTGCGCTCCTTCACAGTGCTCCTTCAAAGTGATCCTACACAGTGCAGCTTCATTGCGCTCCTCCACTGTGCTCCTTCTCAGTGCTCCTTCACAGTGCTCCTTCACTGTGCTTCTTCACTTTGCTCCTTCACTGCACTCCTACACTGCCCTCCTTCTCTGGGCTCCTTTTCAATGCTCCTTCACTGTGCTCCTTCACCACGCTCCTTCACTGCGCTCCTTCACAGTGCTCTTACATTGCATTCCTTCACTGTGCTCCTTCTCCTTCACTGTGCTCCTTCATTGCGCTCCTTCACTGTGCTCCTTCACAGTGCTAATACACAGCGCTCCTTCACTGTGCTCCTTCTCAGTGCTCCATCATATCGATCCTAAAAAGTGCACCTTCTTTGCACTCCTTCACTGCGCTCCTTCTTAGTGCTGCTTCACTGTGCTCCTTCACTGTGCTCCTTCACTGCGCTCCTACACTGCGCTCCATCACTGTGCTCCAATTCAATGCTCCTTCACTGTGCTCCTTCACTGCACTCCTTCACAGTGCTTCTACACTGCACTCCTTCACTGTGCTACATCACTGTGCTCCTTCATGGCACTCCTTCACTGTGCTCCTTCACAGTGCTCCTTCACAGAACTCCTACACTGCACTCCTTCACAGTTTCCTACACTACACTCCTTCACAGTGCCTCTTCAATGAGCTCCATCACTGTGCTCTTTCACAGCATTCATACACTGTGCTCCTTCAAACCGTTCCTACACCATGCTCCTTCACTGCACTCCCTCAGTGCGCTCCTTCACAGTGCTTCTTCACTGCGCTCCTTCACTGTGCTCCATCACTGTGCTCCTTCATTGCACTCCTTCACTGTGCTCCTTCACTGGTCTCCTTCACTGCGCTCCCTTACAGTGCTTCTTCACAAGTGCTCCTTCACAGTGCTCCTACACTGTGCTCCTTCACTGTCCTCCTTCACAGTTCTCCTTCAAAGCGATCCTACATAGTGCACCTTCATTGCGCTCCATCACTGCCCTCCTTCTCAGTGATCCTTCACTGTGCTCCTTCACTGGGCTCCTTCACTGCGCTCCTTCACTGCACTCCTTCACAGTGCTTCTACACTGCACTCCTTCACTGTGCTCCTTCACTGCGCTCCTTCACTGTGCTACATCACTGTGCTCCTTCATGGCACTCCTTCACTGTGCTCCTTCACAGTGCTCCTTCACAGAACTCCTACACTGCACTCCTTCACAGTTTCCTACACTACACTCCTTCACAGTGCCTCTTCAATGAGCTCCATCACTGTGTTCTTTCACAGCATTCATACACAGTGCTCCTTCAAACCGCTCCTACACCGTGCTCCTTCACTGCACTCCCTCACTGCGCTCCTTCACAGTGCTTCTTCACTGCGCTCCTTCACTGTGCTCCATCACTGTGCTCCTTCATTGCACTCCTTCACTGTGCTCCTTCACTGGTCTCCTTCACTGCGCTCCCTTACAGTGCTTCTTCACAAGTGCTCCTTCACAGTGCTCCTACACTGTGCTCCTTCACTGTCCTCCTTCACAGTTCTCCTTCAAAGCGATCCTACATAGTGCACCTTCATTGCGCTCCATCACTGCCCTCCTTCTCAGTGATCATTCACTGTGCTCCTTCACTGGGCTCCTTCACTGCGCTCCTTCACTGCGCTCCTACACTGCGCTCCTTCACTTTGCTCCTTTTCAATGCTCCTTCACTGTGATCCTTCACAACGCTCCTTCACTGCGCTCTTTCACAGTGCTCATACACTGCTTTCCTTCACTGTTCTCCTTCACTGCGCTCCTTCATTGTGCTACATCACTGTGCTCCTTCACTGCAATCCTTCACTGTGCTCCTTCACAACGTTCCAACACAGTGCTCCTTCACAGTGCTCCTTCACAGAACTCCTACACTGCACTCCTTCACAGTACTCCTACACTGCACTCCTTCACAGTGCCTCTTCAATGAGCTCCTTCACTGTGCTCTTTCACAGCGTTCCTACACAGTGTTCCTTCAAACCGCTCCTACACCGTGCTCCTTCACTGCGCTCCTTCACTGTGCTCCTTCTCATCGATCCTTCACAGTGCATCTACACTGTGCTCCTATAGTGCATTCCTTCACAGTGCTCCTTCACTGCGCTCCGTCACAGAGGTCCTTCAATGCATTCCTTCACTTTGCTTCTTCACAACGCTCCTACACAGTGCTCCATCACCGTGCTCCTTTGCAGAACTCCTACACTGCACTCGTTCAAGGTACTCCTATACTGCACTCCTTCACAGTGCTTCTTCAATGAGCTCCTTCACTGTGCTCCATCACAGCATTCCTACACAGTGCTCCTTCATTGCGCTCCTTCACAGTGCTCCTTCAAAAGTCTCCTTCACTGTGCACCTTCACTTTGCTCCTTCATAGTGCTCCTACACAGTGCACATTCACAGCATTCCTACGCAGTGCTTCTTCACTGCGTTCCTTCACAGTGCTCCTTCAAAGTGAATCTACACAGTGCAGCTTCATTGCGCTCCTTCACTGTGCTCCTTCTCAGTGCTCCTTCACAGTGTTCCTTCACTGTGCTTCTTCACTTTGCTCCTTCACTGCACTCCTACACTGCCCTCCTTCTCTGGGCTCCTTTTCAATGCTCCTTCACTGTGCTCCTTCACCACGCTCCTTCACTGCGCTCCTTCACAGTGCTCTTACATTGCATTCCTTCACTGTGCTCCTTCACTGCGCTCCTTCACTGTGCTCCTTCACAGTGCTAATAGACAGCGCTCCTTCACTGTGCTCCTTCTCAGTGCTCCATCATATCGATCCTACAGAGTGCACCTTCTTTGCCCTCCTTCACTGCGCTCCGTCTCAGTGCTCCTTCACTGAGCTCCTTCACTGTGCTCATTCACTGCGCTTCTACACTGCGCTCCTTCACTGTGCTCCAATTCAATGCTCCTTCACTGTGCTCCTTCACTGCGCTCCTTCGCAGTGCTTCTACACTGCACTCCTTCACTGTGCTCCTTCACTGCGCTCCTTCATTGTGCTACATCACTGTGCTCCTTCATGGCACTCCTTCACTGTGCTCCTTCACAATGTTCCTACACAGTGCTCCTTCACAGTGCTCCTTCACAGAACTCCTACACTGCACTCCTTCACAGTATCCTACACTACACTCCTTCAAGGTGCCTCTTCAATGAGCTCCTTCACTGTGCTCTTTCACAGCGTTCATACACAGTGCTCCTTCAAACCGCTCCTACACCGTGCTCCTTCACTGCAATCCCTCACTGCGCTCCTTCACAGTGCTTCTTCACTGCGCACCTTCACTGTGCTCCTTCACTGTGCTCCTTCACTGCGCTCCTTCACTGTGCTCCTTCTCATCGATCCTTCACAGTGCATCTACACTGTGCTCCTACAGTGCATTCCTTCACAGTGCTCCTTCACTGCGCTCCGTCACAGAGGTCCTTCAATGCATTCCTTCACTGTGCTTCTTCACAACGCTCCTACACAGTGCTCCATCACCGTGCTCCTTTGCAGAACTCCTACACTGCACTCGTTCAAGGTACTCCTACACTGCACTCCTTCACAGTGCTTCTTCAATGAGCTCCTTCACTGTGCTCCATCACAGCATTCCTACACAGTGCTCCTTCATTGCGCTCCTTCACAGTGCTCCTTCAAAAGTCTCCTTCACTGTGCACCTTCACTTTGCTCCTTCATAGTGCTCCTACACAGTGCACATTCACAGCATTCCTACACAGTGCTTCTTCACTGCGCTCCTTCACAGTGCTCCTTCAAAGTGAATCTACACAGTGCAGCTTCATTGCGCTCCTTCACTGTGCTCCTTCTCAGTGCTCCTTCACAGTGCTCCTTCACTGTGCTTCTTCACTTTGCTCCTTCACTGCACTCCTACACTGCCCTCCTTCTCTGGGCTCCTTTTCAATGCTCCTTCACTGCGCTCCTTCACAGTGCTCTTACATTGCATTCCTTCACTGTGCTCCTTCACTGCGTGCATTCACTGTGCTCCTTCACAGTGCTAATACACAGCGCTCCTTCACTGTGCTCCTTCTCAGTGCTCCATCATATCGATCCTACAGAGTGCACCTTCTTTGCACTCCTTCACTGCGCTCCTTCTCAGTGCTCCTTCACTGTGCTCCTTCACTGTGCTCCTTCACTGCGCTCCTTCACAGTGCTTCTACACTGCACTCCTTCACTGTGCTCCTTCACTGCGCTCCTTCACTGTGCTACATCACTGTGCTCCTTCATGGCACTCCTTCACTATGCTCCTTCACAACATTCCTACACAGTGCTCCTTCACAGTGCTCCTTCACAGAACTCCTACACTGCACTCCTTCACAGTATCCTACACTACACTCCTTCAAGGTGCCTCTTCAATGAGCTCCTTCACTGTGCTCTTTCACAGCGTTCATACACAGTGCTCCTTCAAACCGCTCCTACACCGTGCTCCTTCACTGCACTCCCTCACTGCGCTCCTTCACAGTGCTTCTTCACTGCGCTCATTCACTGTGCTCCATCAGTGTGCTCCTTCATTGCACTCCTTCACTGTGCTCCTTCACTGGTCTCCTTCACTGCGCTCCCTTACAGTGCTCCTTCACAGTGCTCCTTCACAGTGCTCCTACACTGTGCTCCTTCACTGTCCTCCTTCACAGTTCTCCTTCAAAGCGATCCTACATAGTGCACCTTCATTGCTCTCCTTCACTGCGCTCCTTCTCAGTGATCATTCACTTTGTTCCTTCACTGGGCTCCTTCACTGCGCTCCTTCACTGCGCTCCTACACTGCGCTCCTTCACTTTGCTCCTTTTCAATGCTCCTTCACTGTGATCCTTCACAACGCTCCTTCACTGCACTCTTTCACAGTTCTCATACACTGCTTTCCTTCACTGTTCTCCTTCACTGCGCTCCTTCACTGTGCTACATCACTGTGCTCCTTCACTGCACTCCTTCACTCTCCTCCTTCATAATGTTCCTACACAGTGCTCCTTCACAGTGCTCCTTCACAGAACTCCTACACTGCACTCCTTCACAGTACTCCTACACTGCACTCCTTCACAGTGCCTCTTCAATGAGCTCCTTCACTGTGCTCTTTCACAGCGTTCCTACACAGTGTTCCTTCAAACCGCTCCTACACCGTGCTCCTTCACTGCACTCCCTCACTGCGCTCCTTCACAGTGCTTCTTCACTGCGCACCTTCGCTGTGCTCCTTCACTGCGCTCCTTCACAGAGCTCCTTCACTGCGCTCCCTTATAGTGCTCCTTCACAGTGCTCCTTCACAGTGCTCCTACACTGTGCTCCTTCACTATCCTCCTTCTCAGTTCTCCTTCAAAGCAATCCTACATAGTGCACCTTCATTGCGCTCCTTCTCAGTGATCTTTCACTGTGCTCCTGCACTGCGCTCCTTCACTGCTCTCCTTCACAGTGCTCCTTCACCGAACGCTTTCACTGTGCTCCTTCTTTGCGGTGCTTCACAGTGCTCCTTCACTGTGCACCTTCACTGTGATCCTTCACAGTGCTCCTAAACTGTGCTCCTTCACTATGCTCCTTCACAGTGCTCCTTCAAAGGGATCCTAAACACTGCACCTTCTTTGCGCTCCTTCACTGTGCTCCTTCACTGTGCTCTTTCACTGTGCTCCTTCACTGCGCTCCTACACTGCGCTCCTTCACTTTGCTCCTTTTCAATGCTCCTTCTCTGTGATCCTTCACAATGCTCCTTAACTGCGCTCTTTCACCGTGCTCATACACGGCTTTCCTTCACTGTTCTCCTTCACTGCGCTCCTTCACTGTGCTATCTCACTGTGCTCCTTCAGTGCACTCCTTCACTCTGCTCCTTCACAACGTTCCTACACAGTGCTCCTTCACAGTGCTCCTTCACAGAACTCCTACACTGCACTCCTTCACAGTACTCCTACACTGCACTCCTTCACAGTGCATCTTCAATGAGCTCCTTCACTGTGCTCCTTCACAGCGTTCCTACACAGTGTTCCTTCAAACCGCTCCTACACCGTGCTCCTTCACTGCACTCCCTCACTGCGCTCCTTCACAGTGCTTCTTCACTGCGCACCTTCACTGTGCTCCTTCACTGAGCTCCTTCACTGAGCTCCTTCATTGCGCTCCCATACAGTGCTCCTTCACAGTGCTCCTTCACAGTGCTCCTACACTGTGCTCCTTCACTATCCTCCTTCACAGTTCTCCTTCAAAGCGATCCTACATAGTGCACCTTCATTGCGCTCCTTCTCAGTGATCCTTCACTGTGCTCCTTTACTGTGCTCCTTCACTGCGCTCCTTGACAGCGCTCCTTCACAGTGCTCCTACACCGAACGCTTTCACTGTGCTCCTTCTTTGCGGTCCTTCACAGTGCTCCTTCACTGTGCACCTTCACTGTGATCCTTCACAGTGCTCCTAAACTGTGCTCCTTCACTGTGCTCCTTCACAGTGCTCCTTCAAAGGGATCCTACACACTGTACCTTCTTTGCGCTCCTTCACTGCGCTCCTTCACTGTGCTCCTTCACTGTGCTCCTTCACTGCGCTCCTACAATGCGCTCCTTCACAGTTCTCCTTTTCAATGCTCCTTCACTGTGCTCCCTCACAGTGCTCTTACACTACATTCCTTCACTGCACTCCTTCACTGTGCTCCTTCACTGCGCTCCTTCACTGTGCTACATCACTGTGCTCCTTCATTGCACTCCTTCACTGTGCTCCTTCACAACGTTCCTACACAGTGCTCCTTCACAGTGCTCCTTCACAGAACTCCTACACTGCACTCCTTCACAGTATCCTACACTACACTCCTTTACATTGCCTCTTCAATGAGCTCCTTCACTGTGCTCTTTCACAGCGTTCATACACAGTGCTCCTTCAAACCGCTCCTACACCATGCTCCTTCACTGCAATCCCTCACTGCGCTCCTTCACAGTGCTTCTTCACTGCGCTCCTTTACTGTGCTCCATCACAGTGCTCCTTCATTGCACTCCTTCACCGTGCTCCTTCACTAATCTCCTTCAGTGCGCTCCCTTACAGTGCTCCTTCACAGTGCTCCTTCACAGTGCTCCTACACTGTGCTCCTTCACTGTCCTCCTTCACAGTTCTCCTTCAAAGCGATCCTATAGTAGTGCACCTTCATTGCGCTCCTTCACTGGGCTCCTTCACTGCACTCCTTCACTCCACTCCTACACTGCGCTCCTTCACTTTGCTCCTTTTCAATGCTCCTTCACTGTGATCCTTCACAACGCTCCTTCACTGCGCTCTTTCACAGTGCTCATACATGGCTTTCCTTCACTGTTCTCCTTCACTGCGCTCCTTCACTGTGCTACATCACTGTGCTCCTTCACTGCACTCCTTCACTCTGCTCCTTCACAACGTTCCTACACAGTGCTCCTTCACAGTGCTCCTTCACAGAACTCCTACACTGCACTCCTTCACAGTACTCCTACACTGCACTCCTTCACAGTGCCTCTTCAATGAGCTCCTTCACTGTGCTCTTGCAAAGCGTTCCTACACAGTGTTCCTTCAAACCGCTCCTACACCGCGCTCCTTCACTGCACTCCCTCACTGCGCTCCTTCACAGTGCTTCTTCACTGCGCACCTTCACTGTGCTCCTTCACTGCGCTCCTTCACTGAGCTCCTTCACTGCGCTACCTTATAGTGCTCCTTCACAGTGCTCCTACACTGTGCTCCTTCACTATCCTCCTTCACAGTTCTCCTTCAAAGCGATCCTACATAGTGCACCTTCATTACGCTCCTTCACTGCGCTCCTTCTCAGTGATCCTTCACTGTGCTCCTTCATTGTGATCCTTCACAACGCTCCTTCACTGCGCTCTTTCACAGTGCTCATACACTGCTTTCCTTCACTTTGCTCCCTTTCAATGCTCCTTCACTCTGATCCTTCACAACGCTCCTTCACAGTTCTCCTTCAATGCGATCCTACATAGTGCACCTTCATTGCGCTCCTTCTCAGTGATCCTTCACTGTGCTCCTTCACTGTGCTCCTTCACTGCGCTCCTTCACTGCGCTCCTACACTGCGCTCCTTCACTTTGCTCATACACTGCTTTCCTTCACTGCGCTCCTTCACTGCGCTCCTTCACTGTGCTACATCACTGTGCTCCTTCACTGCACTCCTTCACTCTGCTCCTTCACAACGTTCCTACACAGTGCTCCTTCACAGTGCTCGTTCACAGAACTACTACACTGCACTCCTTCACAGTACTCCTACACTGCACTCCATATGCTTGGCCTAAATAGCCAAGTGGTTATGGTACTGGGTTTGTAACCCCAAAATTGAGAGTTCAAATCTCACAATGGCAAACAATGTAACTTCATCTGAAACAGATTTGTACTTGAAAGAGTTACAGTTAGTTACTCAGGGAGCCTGAGTTGCTGTGGAACATACACTGCACTCCATCACAGTGCCTCTTCAATGAGCTCCTTCACTGTGCTCTTTCACAGCGTTCCTACACCGTGCTCCTTCACTGCACTCCCTTACAGTGCTCCTACACTGTGCTCCTTCACTATCCTCCTTCAAAGCGATCCTACATAGTGCACCTTCATTGCGCTCCTTCTCAGTGATCCTTCACTGTGCTCCTTCACTGCGCTCCGTGACAGCGCTCCTTCACAGTGCTCCTACACCGAACGCTTTCACTGTGCTCCTTCTTTGCGCTCCTTCACAGTGATCCTTCACTGTGCACCTTCACTGTGATCCTTCACAGTGCTCCTAAACTGTGCTCCTTCACTGTGCTCCTTCACAGTGCTCCTTCAAAGGGATCCTACACACTGCACCTTCTTTGCGCTCCTTCACTGCGCTCCTTCACTGTGCTCCTTCACTGTGCTTTTTCACTGCGCTCCTACAATGTGCTCCTTCACTGTTCTCCTTTTCAATGCTCCTTCACTGTGCTCCCTCACAGTGCTCTTACACTACATTCCTTCACTGTGCTCCTTCACTGCGCTCCTTCATGGCACTCCTTCACTGTGCTCCTTCACAACGTTCCTACACAGTGCTCCTTCACAGTGCTCCTTCACAGAACTCCTACACTGCACTCCTTCACAGTATCCTACACTACACTCCTTCACAGTGCCTCTTCAATGAGCTCCTTCACTGTGCTCTTTCACAGCGTTCATACACAGTGCTCCTTCAAACCGCTCCTACACCGTGCTCCTTCACTGCACTCCCTCACTTCGCTCCTTCACAGTGCTTCTTCACTGCGCTCCTTCACTGTGCTCCATCACTGTGCTCCTTCATTGCACTCCTTCACTGTGCTCCTTCACTGATCTCCTTCACTGCGCTCCCTTACAGTGCTCCTTCACAAAGCTCCTACACTGTGCTCCTTCACTGTCCTCCTTCACAGTTCTCCTTCAAAGCGATCCTACGTAGTGCACCTTCATTGCGCTCCTTCACTGCGCTCCTTCACAGTGCTTCTACACTGCACTCCTTCACTGTGCTCCTTCACTGCGCTCCTTCACTGTGCTACATCACTGTGCTCCTTCATTGCACTCCTTCACTGTGCTCCTTCACAACGTTCCTACACAGTGCTCCTTCACAGTGCTCCTTCACAGAACTCCTACACTGCACTCCTTCACAGTATCCTACACTACACTCCTTTACATTGCCTCTTCAATGAGCTCCTTCACTGTGCTCTTTCACAGCGTTCATACACAGTGCTCCTTCAAACCGCTCCTACACCGTGCTCCTTCACTGCAATCCCTCACTGCGCTCCTTCACAGTGCTTCTTCACTGCGCTCCTTTACTGTGCTCCATCACAGTGCTCCTTCATTGCACTCCTTCACCGTGCTCCTTCACTAATCTCCTTCAGTGCGCTCCCTTACAGTGCTCCTTCACAGTGCTCCTTCACAGTGCTCCTACACTGTGCTCCTTCACTGTCCTCCTTCACAGTTCTCCTTCAAAGCGATCCTATAGTAGTGCACCTTCATTGCGCTCCTTCACTGGGCTCCTTCACTGCACTCCTTCACTCCACTCCTACACTGCGCTCCTTCACTTTGCTCCTTTTCAATGCTCCTTCACTGTGATCCTTCACAACGCTCCTTCACTGCGCTCTTTCACAGTGCTCATACATGGCTTTCCTTCACTGTTCTCCTTCACTGCGCTCCTTCACTGTGCTACATCACTGTGCTCCTTCACTGCACTCCTTCACTCTGCTCCTTCACAACGTTCCTACACAGTGCTCCTTCACAGTGCTCCTTCACAGAACTCCTACACTGCACTCCTTCACAGTACTCCTACACTGCACTCCTTCACAGTGCCTCTTCAATGAGCTCCTTCACTGTGCTCTTGCAAAGCGTTCCTACACAGTGTTCCTTCAAACCGCTCCTACACCGCGCTCCTTCACTGCACTCCCTCACTGCGCTCCTTCACAGTGCTTCTTCACTGCGCACCTTCACTGTGCTCCTTCACTGCGCTCCTTCACTGAGCTCCTTCACTGCGCTACCTTATAGTGCTCCTTCACAGTGCTCCTACACTGTGCTCCTTCACTATCCTCCTTCACAGTTCTCCTTCAAAGCGATCCTACATAGTGCACCTTCATTACGCTCCTTCACTGCGCTCCTTCTCAGTGATCCTTCACTGTGCTCCTTCATTGTGATCCTTCACAACGCTCCTTCACTGCGCTCTTTCACAGTGCTCATACACTGCTTTCCTTCACTTTGCTCCCTTTCAATGCTCCTTCACTCTGATCCTTCACAACGCTCCTTCACAGTTCTCCTTCAATGCGATCCTACATAGTGCACCTTCATTGCGCTCCTTCTCAGTGATCCTTCACTGTGCTCCTTCACTGTGCTCCTTCACTGCGCTCCTTCACTGCGCTCCTACACTGCGCTCCTTCACTTTGCTCATACACTGCTTTCCTTCACTGCGCTCCTTCACTGCGCTCCTTCACTGTGCTACATCACTGTGCTCCTTCACTGCACTCCTTCTCTCTGCTCCTTCACAACGTTCCTACACAGTGCTCCTTCACAGTGCTCGTTCACAGAACTACTACACTGCACTCCTTCACAGTACTCCTACACTGCACTCCATATGCTTGGCCTAAATAGCCAAGTGGTTATGGTACTGGGTTTGTAACCCCAAAATTGAGAGTTCAAATCTCACAATGGCAAACAATGTAACTTCATCTGAAACAGATTTGTACTTGAAAGAGTTACAGTTAGTTACTCAGGGAGCCTGAGTTGCTGTGGAACATACACTGCACTCCATCACAGTGCCTCTTCAATGAGCTCCTTCACTGTGATCTTTCACAGCGTTCCTACACCGTGCTCCTTCACTGCACTCCCTTACAGTGCTCCTTCACAGTGCTCCTACACTGTGCTCCTTCACTATCCTCCTTCACAGTTCTCCTTCAAAGCGATCCTACATAGTGCACCTTCATTGCGCTCCTTCTCAGTGATCCTTCACTGTGCTCCTTCACTGCGCTCCGTGACAGCGCTCCTTCACAGTGCTCCTACACCGAACGCTTTCACTGTGCTCCTTCTTTGCGCTCCTGCACAGTGATCCTTCACTGTGCACCTTCACTGTGATCCTTCACAGTGCTCCTAAACTGTGCTCCTTCACTGTGCTCCTTCACAGTGCTCCTTCAAAGGGATCCTACACACTGCACCTTCTTTGCGCTCCTTCACTGCGCTCCTTCACTGTGCTCCTTCACTGTGCTTTTTCACTGCGCTCCTACAATGTGCTCCTTCACTGTTCTCCTTTTCAATGCTCCTTCACTGTGCTCCCTCACAGTGGTCTTACACTACATTCCTTCACTGTGCTCCTTCACTGCGCTCCTTCATGGCACTCCTTCACTGTGCTCCTTCACAACGTTCCTACACAGTGCTCCTACACTGTGCTCCTTCACTGTCCTCCTTCACAGTTCTCCTTCAAAGCGATCCTACATAGTGCACCTTCATTGCGCTCCTTCACTGCGCTCCTTCACAGTGCTTCTACACTGCACTTCTTCACTGTGCTCCTTCACTGCGCTCCTTCACTGTGCTACATCACTGTGCTCCTTCACTGCACTCCTTCACTGTGCTCCTTCACAACGTTCCTACACAGTGCTCCTTCACAGTGCTCCTTCACAGAACTCCTACACTGCACTCCTTCACAGTATCCTACACTACACTCCTTCACAGTGCCTCTTCAATGAGCTCCTTCACTGTGCTCTTTCACAGCGTTCATACACAGTGCTCCTTCAAACCGCTCCTACACCGTGCTCCTTCACTGCACTCACTCACTGCGCTCCTTCACAGTGCTTCTTCACTGTGCTCCTTCACTGTGCTCCATCACTGTGCTCCTTCATTGCACTCCTTCACCGTGCTCCTTCACTAATCTCCTTCAGTGCGCTCCCTTACAGTACTCCTTCACAGTGCTCCTTCACAGTGCTCCTACACTGTGCTCCTTCACTGTCCTCCTTCACAGTTCTCCTTCAAAGCGATCCTATAGTAGTGCACCTTCATTGCGCTCCTTCACTGCGCTCCTTCTCAGTGATCCTTCACTGTGCTCCTTCACTGGGCTCCTTCACTGCGCTCCTTCACTGCACTCCTACACTGCGCTCCTTCACTTTGCTCCTTTTCAATGCTCCTTCACTGTGATCCTTCACAACGCTCCTTCACTGCCCTCTTTCACAGTGCTCATACACGGCTTTCCTTCACTGTTCTCCTTCACTGCGCTCCTTCACTGTGCTACATCACTGTGCTCCTTCACTGCACTCCTTCACTGTGCTCCTTCACAACGTTCCTACACAGTGCTCCTTCACAGTGCTCCTTCACAGAACTCCTACACTGCACTCCTTCACAGTACTCCTGCACTGCACTCCTTCGCAGTGCCTCTTCAATGAGCTCCTTCACTGTGCTCTTTCAAAGCTTTCCTACACAGTGTTCCTTCAAACCGCTCCTACACCGTGCTCCTTCACTGCCCTCCCTCACTGCGCTCCTTCACAGTGCTTCTTCACTGCGCACCTTCACTGTGCTCCTTCACTGCGCTCCTTCACAGTGCTCCTTCACTGCGCTACCTTATAGTGCTCCTTCACAGTGCTCCTACACTGTGCTCCTTCACTATCCTCCTTCACAGTTCTCCTTCAAAGCGATCCTAAATAGTGCACCTTCATTACGCTCCTTCACTGCGCTCCTTCTCAGTGATCCTTCACTGTGCTCCTTCACTGTGATCCTTCACAACGCTCCTTCACTGAGCTCTTTCACAGTGCTCATACACTGCTTTCCTTCACTTTGCTCCCTTTCAATGCTCCTTCACTGTGATCCTTCACAACGCTCCTTCACAGTTCTCCTTCAATGCGATCCAACAGAGTGCACCTTCATTGCGATCCTTCTCAGTGATCCTTCACTGTGCTCCTTCACTGTGCTCCTTCACTGCGCTCCTTCACTGCGCTCCTACACTGCGCTCCTTCACTTTGCTCATACACTGCTTTCCTTCAGTGTTCTCCTTCATTGCGCTCCTTCACTGTGCTACATCACTGTGCTACTTCACTGCACTCCTTCACTGTGCTTCTTCACAACGTTCCTACAAAGTGCTCCTTCACAGTGCTCGTTCACAGAACTACTACACTGCATTCCTTCACAGTACTCTTACACTGCACTCCATCACAGTGCCTCTTCAATGAGCTCCTTCACTGTGCTCTTTCACAGCGTTCCTACACAGTGCTCCTTCAAACCGCTCCTACACCGTGCTCCTTCACTGCACTCCCTCACTGCGCTCCTTCTCAGTGATCCTTCACTGTGCTCCTTCACTGTGCTCCTTCACTGCACTCCTTCACTCCACTCCTACACTGCGCTCCTTCACTTTGCTCCTTTTCAATGCTCCTTCACTGTGATCCTTCACAACGCTCCTTCACTGCGCTCTTTCCCAGTGCTCATACATGGCTTTCCTTCACTGTTCTCCTTCACTGCGCTCCTTCACTGTGCTACATCACTGTGCTCCTTCACTGCACTCCTTCACTCTGCTCCTTCACAACGTTCCTACACAGTGCTCCTTCACAGTGCTCCTTCACAGAACTCCTACACTGCACTCCTTCACAGTACTCCTACACTGCACTCCTTCACAGTGCCTCTTCAATGAGCTCCTTCACTGTGCTCTTTCAAAGCGTTCCTACACAGTGTTCCTTCAAACCGCTCCTACACCGCGCTCCTTCACTGCACTCCCTCACTGCACTCCTTCACAGTGCTTCTTCACTGCGCACCTTCACTGTGCTCCTTCACTGCGCTCCTTCACTGAGCTCCTTCACTGCGCTACCTTATAGTGCTCCTTCACAGTGCTCCTACACTGTGCTCCTTCACTATCCTCCTTCACAGTTCTCCTTCAAAGCGATCCTACATAGTGCACCTTCATTACGCTCCTTCACTGCGCTCCTTCTCAGTGATCCTTCACTGTGCTCCTTCATTGTGATCCTTCACAACGCTCCTTCACTGCGCTTTTTCACAGTGCTCATACACTGCTTTCCTTCACTTTGCTCCCTTTCAATGCTCCTTCACTCTGATCCTTCACAACGCTCCTTCACAGTTCTCCTTCAATGCGATCCTACATAGTGCACCTTCATTGCGCTCCTTCTCAGTGATCCTTCACTGTGCTCCTTCACTGTGCTCCTTCACTGCGCTCCTTCACTGCGCTCCTACACTGCGCTCCTTCACTTTGCTCATACACTGCTTTCCTTCACTGCGCTCCTTCACTGTGCTCCTTCACTGTGCTACATCGCTGTGCTCCTTCACTGCACTCCTTCACTCTGCTCCTTCACAACGTTCCTACACAGTGCTCCTTCACAGTGCTCGTTCACAGAACTACTACACTGCACTCCTTCACAGTACTCCTACACTGCACTCCATATGCTTGGCCTAAATAGCCAAGTGGTTATGGTACTGGGTTTGTAACCCCAAAATTGAGAGTTCAAATCTCACAATGGCAAACAATGTAACTTCATCTGAAACAGATTTGTACTTGAAAGAGTTACAGTTAGTTACTCAGGGAGCCTGAGTTGCTGTGGAACATACACTGCACTCCATCACAGTGCCTCTTCACTGCGCTCCTTCACTGCGCTCCTTCACTGCGCTCCTACACTGCGCTCCTTCACTTTGCTCATACACTGCTTTCCTTCACTGCGCTCCTTCACTGTGCTCCTTCACTGTGCTACATCGCTGTGCTCCTTCACTGCACTCCTTCACTCTGCTCCTTCACAACGTTCCTACACAGTGCTCCTTCACAGTGCTCGTTCACAGAACTACTACACTGCACTCCTTCACAGTACTCCTACACTGCACTCCATATGCTTGGCCTAAATAGCCAAGTGGTTATGGTACTGGGTTTGTAACCCCAAAATTGAGAGTTCAAATCTCACAATGGCAAACAATGTAACTTCATCTGAAACAGATTTGTACTTGAAAGAGTTACAGTTAGTTACTCAGGGAGCCTGAGTTGCTGTGGAACATACACTGCACTCCATCACAGTGCCTCTTCACTGCGCTCCTTCACTGCGCTCCTTCACTGCGCTCCTACACTGCGCTCCTTCACTTTGCTCATACACTGCTTTCCTTCACTGCGCTCCTTCACTGTGCTCCTTCACTGTGCTACATCGCTGTGCTCCTTCACTGCACTCCTTCACTCTGCTCCTTCACAACGTTCCTACACAGTGCTCCTTCACAGTGCTCGTTCACAGAACTACTACACTGCACTCCTTCACAGTACTCCTACACTGCACTCCATATGCTTGGCCTAAATAGCCAAGTGGTTATGGTACTGGGTTTGTAACCCCAAAATTGAGAGTTCAAATCTCACAATGGCAAACAATGTAACTTCATCTGAAACAGATTTGTACTTGAAAGAGTTACAGTTAGTTACTCAGGGAGCCTGAGTTGCTGTGGAACATACACTGCACTCCATCACAGTGCCTCTTCAATGAGCTCCTTCACTGTGCTCTTTCACAGCGTTCCTACACCGTGCTCCTTCACTGCACTCCCTTACTGTGCTCCTTCACTATCCTCCTTCACAGTTCTCCTTCAAAGCGATCCTACAAAGTGCACCTTCATTGCGCTCCTTCTCAGTGATCCTTCACTGTGCTCCTTCACTGCGCTCCGTGACAGCGCTCCTTCACAGTGCTCCTACACCGAACGCTTTCACTGTGCTCCTTCTTTGCGCTCCTTCACAGTGATCCTTCACTGTGCACCTTCACTGTGATCCTTCACAGTGCTCCTAAACTGTGCTCCTTCACTGTGCTCCTTCACAGTGCTCCTTCAAAGGGATCCTACACACTGCACCTTCTTTGCGCTCCTTCACTGCGCTCCTTCACTGTGCTCCTTCACTGTGCTTTTTCACTGCGCTCCTACAATGTGCTCCTTCACTGTTCTCCTTTTCAATGCTCCTTCACTGTGCTCCCTCACAGTGCTCTTACACTACATTCCTTCACTGTGCTCCTTCACTGCGCTCCTTCATGGCACTCCTTCACTGTGCTCCTTCACAACGTTCCTACACAGTGCTCCTTCACAGTGCTCCTTCACAGAACTCCTACACTGCACTCCTTCACAGTATCCTACACTACACTCCTTCACAGTGCCTCTTCAATGAGCTCCTTCACTGTGCTCTTTCACAGCGTTCATACAAAGTGCTCCTTCAAACTGCTCCTACACCGCTCCTTTACTGCACTCCCTCACTGCGCTCCTTCACAGTGCTTCTTCACTGCGCTCCTTCACTGTGCTCCATCACTGTGCTCCTTCATTGCACTCCTTCACTGTGCTCCTTCACTGATCTCCTTCACTGCGCTCCCTTACAGTGCTCCTTCACAGTGCTCCTTCACAGTGCTCCTACACTGTGCTCCTTCACTGTCCTCCTTCACAGTTCTCCTTCAAAGCGATCCTACATAGTGCACCTTCATTGCGCTCCTTCACTGCGCTCCTTCACAGTGCTTCTACACTGCACTTCTTCACTGTGCTCCTTCACTGCGCTCCTTCACTGTGCTACATCACTGTGCTCCTTCACTGCACTCCTTCACTGTGCTCCTTCACAACGTTCCTACACAGTGCTCCTTCACAGTGCTCCTTCACAGAACTCCTACACTGCACTCCTTCACAGTATCCTACACTACACTCCTTCACAGTGCCTCTTCAATGAGCTCCTTCACTGTGCTCTTTCACAGCGTTCATACACAGTGCTCCTTCAAACCGCTCCTACACCGTGCTCCTTCACTGCACTCACTCACTGCGCTCCTTCACAGTGCTTCTTCACTGTGCTCCTTCACTGTGCTCCATCACTGTGCTCCTTCATTGCACTCCTTCACCGTGCTCCTTCACTAATCTCCTTCAGTGCGCTCCCTTACAGTACTCCTTCACAGTGCTCCTTCACAGTGCTCCTACACTGTGCTCCTTCACTGTCCTCCTTCACAGTTCTCCTTCAAAGCGATCCTATAGTAGTGCACCTTCATTGCGCTCCTTCACTGCGCTCCTTCTCAGTGATCCTTCACTGTGCTCCTTCACTGGGCTCCTTCACTGCGCTCCTTCACTCCACTCCTACACTGCGCTCCTTCACTTTGCTCCTTTTCAATGCTCCTTCACTGTGATCCTTCACAACGCTCCTTCACTGCCCTCTTTCACAGTGCTCATACACGGCTTTCCTTCACTGTTCTCCTTCACTGCGCTCCTTCACTGTGCTACATCACTGTGCTCCTTCACTGCACTCCTTCACTGTGCTCCTTCACAACGTTCCTACACAGTGCTCCTTCACAGTGCTCCTTCACAGAACTCCTACACTGCACTCCTTCACAGTAGTCCTGCACTGCACTCCTTCACAGTGCCTCTTCAATGAGCTCCTTCACTGTGCTCTTTCAAAGCTTTCCTACACAGTGTTCCTTCAAACCGCTCCTACACCGTGCTCCTTCACTGCCCTCCCTCACTGCGCTCCTTCACAGTGCTTCTTCACTGCGCACCTTCACAGTGCTCCTTCACTGCGCTACCTTATAGTGCTCCTTCACAGTGCTCCTACACTGTGCTCCTTCACTATCCTCCTTCACAGTTCTCCTTCAAAGCGATCCTAAATAGTGCACCTTCATTACGCTCCTTCACTGCACTCCTTCTCAGTGATCCTTCACTGTGCTCCTTCACTGTGATCCTTCACAACGCTCCTTCACTGAGCTCTTTCACAGTGCTCATACACTGCTTTCCTTCACTTTGCTCCCTTTCAATGCTCCTTCACTGTGATCCTTCACAACGCTCCTTCACAGTTCTCCTTCAATGCGATCCAACAGAGTGCACCTTCATTGCGATTCTTCTCAGTGATCCTTCATTGTGCTCCTTCACTGTGCTCCTTCACTGCGCTCCTTCACTGCGCTCCTACACTGCGCTCCTTCACTTTGCTCATACACTGCTTTCCTTCAGTGTTCTCCTTCATTGCGCTCCTTCACTGTGCTACATCACTGTGCTCCTTCACTGCACTCCTTCACTGTGCTTCTTCACAACGTTCCTACAAAGTGCTCCTTCACAGTGCTCGTTCACAGAACTACTACACTGCATTCCTTCACAGTACTCTTACACTGCACTCCATCACAGTGCCTCTTCAATGAGCTCCTTCACTGTGCTCTTTCACAGCGTTCCTACACAGTGCTCCTTCAAACCGCTCCTACACCGTGCTCCTTCACTGCCCTCCCTCACTGCGCTCCTTCACAGTGCTTCTTCACTGCGCACCTTCACTGTGCTCCTTCACTGCGCTCCTTCACTGAGCTCCTTCACTGCGCTACCTTATAGTGCTCCTTCACAGTGCTCCTACACTGTGCTCCTTCACTCTCCTCCTTCACAGTTCTCCTTCAAAGCGATCCTAAATAGTGCACCTTCATTACGCTCCTTCACTGCGCTCCTTCTCAGTGATCCTTCACTGTGCTCCTTCATTGTGATCTTTCACAACGCTCCTTCACTGCGCTCTTTCACAGTGCTCATACACTGCTTTCCTTCACTTTGCTCCCTTTCAATGCTCCTTTACTGTGATCCTTCACAACGCTCCTTCACAGTTCTCCTTCAATGCGATCCAACAGAGTGCACCTTCATTGCGATCCTTCTCAGTGATCCTTCACTGTGCTCCTTCACTGTGCTCCTTCACTGCGCTCCTTCACTGCGCTCCTACACTGCGCTCCTTCACTGCACTCCTTCACTGTGCTTCTTCACAACGTTCCTACAAAGTGCTCCTTCACAGTGCTCCTTCACAGAACTACTACACTGCATTCCTTCACAGTACTCTTACACTGCACTCCATCACAGTGCCTCTTCAATGAGCTCCTTCACTGTGCTCTTTCACAGCGTTCCTACACAGTGCTCCTTCAAACTGCTCCTACACCGTGCTCCTTCACTGCACTCCCTCACTGCGCTCCTTCACAGTGCTTCTTCACTGCGCACCTTCACTGTGCTCCTTCACTGCGCTCCTTCACTGAGCTCCTTCACTGCGCTCCCTTACAGTGCTCCTTCACAGTGCTCCTTCACAGTGCTCCTTTACTGTGCTCCTTCACTGCGCTCCTTCACTGCGCTCCTACTCTGCGATCCTTCACTTTGCTCCCTTTCAATGCTCCTTCACTGTCATCCTTCACTGTGCTCCTTCACTGCACTCCTTCACATTGTTCCTTCACTGCGTTCCTTCACAGTGCTCCTAAACTGCGCTCCTTCACTGTGCTCCATCACAGTGCTACATCACTGTGCTCCATCACTGTGTTCATACAAGGTAATCCTTCGGTGCGCTCCTACACCGTGCTCCCTCACTGTGCTCCTTCACTGTGCTCCTTCACTGTGCTCCTTCACAGTGCTCCTACACTGCACTCCTTCACTGTGCTCCTTCACTCTGCTCCTTCACTGTGCTCCTTCACAGTGGTCCTTCACTTTGCACCTGCACTGTGCTCCTTCACAGTGCTCCTCCACAGTGCACCTTCACAGCATTCCTACACAGTGCTTCTTCACTGCGTTCCTTCACAGGGCTCCTTCAAAGTGATCCTACACTGTGCTCCTTCACTGTGTTTCTTCACAGTGCTACTACACAGCGCTCGTTCACAGTGCTCCTTCACAGTGCTCCTTCACTGTGCACCTTCACTGTGCTCCTTCACAGTGCTCCTAAACTGTGGCCTTCATTGTGCTCCTTCACAGTGCTCCTTCAAAGCAATCCTTCGCAGTGCACCTTCATTGCACTCCTTCACTGCGCTCCTTCTCAGTGCTCCTTCACTGTGCTCCTTCATTGCGCTCCTTCACTGTGCTCCGACAGTGCACTCCTTCACTGTGCTCTTTTCAATGCTCCTTCACTGTGCTCCTTCACAGTACTCCTACACTGCACTCCTTCACAGTGCCTCTTCAATGAGCTCCTTTACTGTGCTCTTTCACAGCGTTCCTATACAGTGCTCCTTCAAACCGCTCCAACACCGTGCTCCTTCACTGCACTCCCTCACTGCGCACCTTCACAGTGCTTCTTCACTGCGCACCTTCACTGTGCTCCTTCACTGCGCTCCTTCACTGAGCTCCTTCACTGTGCTCCCTTACAGTGCACCTTCACAGTGCTCCTTCACAGTGCTCCTACACTGTGCTCCTTCACTATCCTCCTTCACAGTTCTCCTTCAAAGCGATCCTACATAGTGCACCTTCATTGCGCTCCTTCACTGAGCTCCTTCTCAGTGCTCCTTCACAGTGCTCCTTCACTCTGCTCCTTCACTGCGCTCATTCACTGCGCTCCTACACTGCCCTCCTTCACTGTGCTCCTTTTCAAAGCTCCTTCACTGTGCTCCTTCTCAATGCTCCTTCACTGCGCTCCTTCACAGTGCTCATAAACTGCTTTCCTTCACTGTGCTCCTTCACTGCGCTCCTTCATTGTGCTACATCACTGTGCTCCTTCACTGCACTCCTTCACTGTGCTCCTTCACTGCGCTCCTTCACTGTGCTCCTTCACTGCGCTCCTTCACTGTGCTCCTTCACAGCGATCCTTCACTGTGCTCCTTCACAGCGATCCTACACAGTGCATCTACACTGAGCTCCTACACTGCATTCCTAAACAGTGCTCCTTCACTGCGCTCCATCACAGAGCACCTTCAATGCATTCCTTCACAACGCTCCTACACAGTGCTCCTTCACAATGCTCCTTCACAGAACTCCTACACTGCACTCATTCAAGGTACTCCGATACTGCACTCCTTCACAGTGCTTCTTCAATGATTTCTTTCACTGTGCTCCATCACAGCATTCCTACACAGTGCTCCTTCATTGCGCTCTTTCACAGGCTTCTTCACAAGACTCCTTCACTGTGCACCTTCATAGTGCTCCTACACAGTGCACATTCACAGCATTCCTACACAGTGCTTCTTCACTGCGCTCCTTCACAGTGGTCCATCAAAGTGATCCTACACAGTGCAGCTTCATTGCGCTCCTTCACTGTGCTCCTTCTCAGTGCTCCTTCACAGTGCTCCTTCACTGTGCTTCTTCACTTTGCTCCTTCACTGCACTCCTACACTGCCCTCCTTCTCTGGGCTCCTTCTCAATGCTCCTTCACTGTGCTCCTTCACCACGCTCCTTCACTGCGCTCCTTCACAGTGCTCTTACATTGCATTCCTTCACTGTGCTCCTTCACTGCGCTCCGTCACAGTGCTCCTACACTGCACGCTTTCACTGTGCTCCTTCACAGTGCTAATACACAGCGCTCCTTCACTGTGCTCCTTCACTGTGCTCCTTCATAGCGATCCTAGAGAGTGCACCTTCTTTGCACTCCTTCACTGCGCTCCTTCTCAGTGCTCCGTCACTGTGCTCATTCACTGTGCTCCATTTCAATGCTCCTTCACTGTGCTCCTTCACTGCGCTCCATCACAGTGCTTCTACACTGCACTCCTTCACTGTGCTCCTTCATTGCGCTCCTTCACTAAGCTCCTTCACAGTGCTACTACACAGCGTTCCTTCACTGTACACCTTCACTGTGCTCCTTCATATTGCTCCTACACATTGCACCTGCACAGCATTCCTATACAGTGCTTCATCACTGCGCTCCTTCACTGCATTCCTTCACTTTGTTCCTTCACTGTGCTCCTTCACAGTGCTCCTTCAAAGCGATCCTACACAGCGCACCTTCATTGGGCTCCTTCACTGTGCTCCTTCTCAGTGCTCCTTCACTGCGCTCCTTCATTGTGCTCCTTCACTGTGCTCCTTCACTGCGCTCCTTCACTGTGCTCCTACACTGCGCTCCTTCTCTGTGCTCCTACACCGCGCTCCTTTAATGGGTTCCTTTCCAATGCTCCTTCACTGTCCTCCTTCACAACACTCCTTCACTTGCTCCATCACAGTGCATCTACACTGCGCTCCTACATTGCATTCCTTCACAGTGCTCCTTCACTGCGGTCCAGCACAGAGCTCCTTCAATGCATTCCTTCACTGTGCTCCTTCACAACGTTCCTACACAGTGCTCCTTCACAGTGCTCCATCACACCGCTCCTACACTGTGCTCCTTCACTGCGCTCCTTCACTGTGCACCTGCACAGCATTCCTACACAGTGCTCCTTCACTGCGCTCCTTCACAATTCTCTTTCACTGCGCTCCTTCAAGCGCTCCATCCAGTCCTATACTGCTCTCCTTCACTACACTCCTTCACTGTGCTCCTTCACTGCGCTCCATCACTGTGCTCGTTAACTGCGCTCCTTCACTGTGCTCCCAAACTGCACTCCTTCAAGACACTTCATCACGGTGCTTCTTCACTGTGCTCCTTCACTGTGCTCCGTCACTGCACTTCTTCATTGTGCTCCTTCACTGTGATCCTTCACTGCACTCCTTCACAGTGTTCCTTCACTGTGCTCCTTCACTGTGCTCCGTCACTGCACTTCTTCATTGTGCTCCTTCACTGTGATCCTTCACTGCACTCCTTCACAGTGTTCCTTCACTGTGCTCCTTCACAGTGCTACTTCACTGTGCTCCATCACTGTGTTCATACAAGGTAATCCTTCGGTGCGCTCCTACACTGTGCTCCCTCACTGTGCTCCTTCACTGTGCTCCTTCACTGTGCTCCTTCACAGTGCTCCTACAAAGCACTCCTTCACTGTGCTCCTTCACTGCGCTCCTTCACAGTGTTCCTTCACAGTGCTACTTCACAACGTTCCTTCATACTGCTCTTTCACAGTGCTCTTTCACTCTGCTCCTTCACTGTGCTCCTTCACAGTGGTCCTTCACTTTGCACGTGCACTGTGCTCCTTCACAGTGCTCCTCCACAGTGCACCTTCACAGCATTCCGACACAGTGCTTCTTCACTGTGTTCCTTCACAGGGCTCCTTCAAAGTGATCCTACACTGTGCTCCTTCACTGTGCTTCTTCACAGTGCTACTACACAGCGCTCGTTCACAGTGCTCCTTCACAGTGCTCCTTCTTTGTCCTCGTTCACAGTGCTCCTACACTGTGTCCTTCACTGTGCTCCTTCACAGTGCTCCTTCAAACCAATTCTTCGCAATGCACCTTCATTGCACTCCTTCACTGCGCTCCTTCTCTGTGCTCTTCACTGTGCTCCTTCATTGCGCTCCTTCACTGTGCTCCGACAGTGCACTCCTTCACTGTGCTCTTTTCAATGCTCCGTCACTGTGCTCCTTCACAGTACTCCTACACTGCACTCCTTCATAGTGCCTCTTCAATGAGCTCCTTTACTGTGCTCTTTCTAGCGTTCCTACACAGTGCTCCTTCAAACCGCTCCTACACCGTGCTCCTTCACTGCACTCCCTCACTGCGCTCCTTCACAGTGTTCCTTCACTGCGCTCCTTCACAGTGCTCCTAAACTGCGCTCCTTCACTGTGCTCCTTCACAGTGCTACTTCACTGTGCTCCATCACTGTGTTCATACAAGGTAATCCTTCGGTGCGCTCCTACACTGTGCTCCCTCACTGTGCTCCTTCACTGTGCTCCTTCACTGTGCTCCTTCACAGTGCTCCTACAAAGCACTCCTTCACTGTGCTCCTTCACTGCGCTCCTTCACAGTGCTCCTTCACAGTGCTACTTCACAACGCTCCTTCATACTGCTCTTTCACAGTGCTCTTTCACTCTGCTCCTTCACTGTGCTCCTTCACAGTGGTCCTTCACTTTGCACCTGCACTGTGCTCCTTCACAGTTCTCCTCCACAGTGCACCTTCACAGCATTCCTACACAGTGCTTCTTCACTGCGTTCCTTCACAGGGCTCCTTCAAAGTGATCCTACACTGTGCTCCTTCACTGTGCTTCTTCACAGTGCTACTACACAGTGCTCGTTCACAGTGCTCCTTCACAGTGCTCCTTCACTGTGCACTTTCACTGTGCTCGTTCACAGTGCTCCTAAACTGTGGCCTTCATTGTACTCCTTCACATTGCTCCTTCAAAGCAATCCTTCGCAGTGCACCTTCATTGCACTCCTTCACTGCTCTCCTTCTCAATGCTCCTTCACTGTGCTCCTTCATTGCGCTCCTTCACTGTGCTCCGACAGTGCACTCCTTCACTGTGCTCTTTTCAATGCTCCTTCACTGTGCTCCTTCACAGTACTCCTACACTGCACTCCTTCACGGTGCCTCTTCAATGAGCTCCTTTACTGTGCTCTTTCACAGCGTTCCTACACAGTGCTCCTTCAAACCGCTCCTACACCGTGCTCCTTCACTGCACTCCCTCACTGCGCTCCTTCACAGTGCTTCTTCACTGCGCTCCTTCACTGTGCTCCTTCACTGCGCTCCTTCACTGAGCTCCTTCACTGTGCTCCCTTACAGTGCTCCTTCACAGTGCTCCTTCACAGTGCTCCTACACTGTGATCCTTCACTATCCTCCTTCACAGTTCTCCTTCAAAGCGATCCTACATAGTGCACCTTCATTGCGCTCCTTCACTGTGCTCCTTCACAGTGCTCCTTCACTGTGCTTCTTCACTTTGCTCCTTCACTGCACTCCTACACTGCCCTCCTTCTCTGGGCTCCTTTTCAATGCTCCTTCACTGTGCTCCTTCACCATGCTCCTTCACTGCGCTCCTTCACAGTGCTCTTACATTGCATTCCTTCACTGTGCTCCTTCACTGCGCTCCGTCACAGTGCTCCTACACTGCACGCTTTCACTGTGCTCCTTCACAGTGCTAATACACAGCGCTCATTCATTGTGCTCCTTCACTGTGCTCCTTCATAGCGATCCTACAGAGTGCACCGTCTTTGCACTCCTTCACTGCGCTCTGTCTCAGTGCTCCGTCTCTGTGCTCAATCACTGTGCTCATTCACTGCGCTCCTACACTGCACTCCTTCACTGTGCTCCATTTCAATGCTCCTTCACTGTGCTCCTTCACTGCGCTCCTTCACAGTGCTTCTACACTGCACTCCTTCACTGTGCTCCTTCATTACGCTCCTTCACTAAGCTCCTTCACAGTGCTACTACACAGCGTTCCTTCACAGTGCTCCTTCACAGTGCTCCTTCACTGTACACCTTCACTGTGCTCCTTCATAGTGCTCCTACACATTGCACCTGCACAGCATTCCTATACAGTGCTTCATCACTGCGATCCTTCATGGCACTCCTTCACTGTGTTCCTTCACTGTGCTCCTTCAGAGTGCTCCTTCACAGTGCTCCTAGACTCTGCTCCTTCACTGTGCTCCTTCACAGTGCTCCTTCAAAGTGATCCTACACAGCGCACCTTCATTGGGCTCCTTCACTGTGCTCCTTCACTGTGCTCCTTCACTGCACTCCTTCACTGTGCTCCTACACTGCGCTCCTTCAATGGGTTCCTTTCCAATGCTCCTTCACTGTCCTCCTTCACAACACTCCTTCACTTGCTCCTTCACAGTGCATCTACACTGCGCTCCTACACTGCATTCCTAAACAGTGCTCCTTCACTGCGCTCCAGCACAGAGCTCCTTCAATGCATTCCTTCACTGTGCTCCTTCACAACGTTCCTACACAGTGCTCCTTCACAGTGCTCCTTCACAGAACTCGTACACTGCACTCCTTCACAGTACTCCTACACTGCTTTCCTTCACAGTGCCTCTTCAATGAGGTCCTTCACTGTGCTACATCACAGCGTTCCTACACAGTGCTCCTTCACACCGCTCCTACACTGTGCTCCTTCACTGCGCTCGTTCACTGTGCTCCTTCACTGTGCACCTGCACAGCATTCCTACACAGTGCTCCTTCACTGCGCTCCTTCACAATTCTCTTTCACTGCGCTCCTTCAAGCGCTCCATCCAGTCCTATACTGCTCTCCTTCACTACAGTCCTTCGCTGTGCTCCTTCACTGCGCTCCTTCACTGTGCTCGTTAACTGCGCTACTTCACTGTGCTCCCAAACTGCACTCCTTCACGACGCTTCATCACGGTGCTTCTTCACTGTGCTCCTTCACTGTGCTCCTTCACTGCACTCCTTCAGAGTGTTCCTTCACTGCGCTCCTTCACAGTGCTCCTAAACTGCGCTCCTTCACTGTGCTCCTTCACAGTGCTACTTCACTGTGCTCCATCACTGTGTTCATACAAGGTAATCCTTCGGTGCGCTCCTACACCGTGCTCCCTCACTGTGCTCCTTCACTGTGCTCCTTCACTGTGCTCCTTCACACTGCTCCTACACTGCACTCCTTCACAGTGCTCCTTCACTGCGCTCCTTCACAGTGCTCCTTCACAGTGCTACTTCACAACGCTCCTTCATACTGCTCTTTCACAGTGCTCTTTCACTCTGCTCCTTCACTGTGCTCCTTCACAGTGGTGCTTCACTTTGCACCTGCACTGTGCTCCTTCACAGTGCTCCTCCACAGTGCACCTTCACAGCATTCCTACACAATGCTTCTTCACTGCGTTCCTTCACAGGGCTCCTTCACTGTGCTTCTTCACTTTGCTCCTGCACTGCACTCCTACACTGCCCTCCTTCTCTGGGCTCCTTTTCAATGCTCCTTCACTGTGCTACTTCAACACGCTCCTTCACTGCGCTCCTTCACAGTGCTCTTACATTGCATTCCTTCACTGTGCTACTTCACTGCGCTCCGTCACAGTGCTCCTACACTGCACGCTTTCACTTTGCTCCTTCACAGTGCTAATAAACAGTGCTCCTTCATTAGGCTCCATCACTGTGCTCCTTCATAGCGATCCTACTGAGTGCACCTTCTTTGCACTCCTTCACTGCGCTCCTTCTCAGTGCTCCGTCACTGTGCTCCTTCACTGTGCACTTTCACTGCGCTCCTACACTGCACTCCTTCACTGTGCTCCATTTCAATGCTCCTTCACTGTGCTCCTTCACTGCGCTCCTTCACAGTGCTTCTACACTGCACTCCTTCACTGGTGCTCCTTCATTGCGCTCCTTCACTAAGCTCCTTCACAGTGCTACTACACAGCGTTCGTTCACAGTGCTCCTTCACAGTGCTCCTTCACTGTACACCTCCACTTTGCTCGTTCATAGTGCTCCTACACATTGCACCTGCACAGCATTCCTATACAGTGCTTCATCACTGCGCTCCTTCACTGCAATCCTTCACTGTGCTCCTTCACTGTGCTCCTTCACAGTGCTCCTTCACAGTGCTCCTAGACTCTGCTCCTTCACTGTGCTCCTTCACAGTGCTCCTTCAAAGTGATCCTAAACAGCGCACCTTCATTGTGCTCCTTCACTGTGCTCCTTCTCAGTGCTCCTTCACTGCGCTCCTTCACTGTGCTCCTTCACTGTGCTCCTTCACTGCGCTCCTTCACTGTGCTCCTACACTGCGCTCCTTCAATGGGTTCCTTTCCAATGCTCCTTCACTGTCCTCCTCCACAACACTCCTTCACTTGCTCCTTCACAGTGCATCTACACTGCGCTCCTACACTGCATTCCTAAACAGTGCTCCTTCACTGCGCTCCAGCACAGAGCTCCTTCAATGCATTCCTTCACTGTGCTCCTTCACAACGTTCCTACACAGTGTTCCTTCACAGTGCTCCTTCACCGAACTCGTACACTGCACTCCTTCATAGTACTCCTACACTGCACTCCTTCACAGTGCCTCTTCAATGAGGTCCTTCACTGTGCTACATCACAGTGTTCCTACATAGTGCTCCTTCACTGCGCTCCTACACTGTGCTCCTTCACTGCGCTCGTTCACTGTGCTCCTTCACTGTGCACCTGCACAGCATTCCTACACAGTGCTCCTTCACTGCGCTCCTTCACAATTCTCTTTCACTGCGCTCCTTCAAGCGCTCTATCCAGTCCTATACTGCTCTCCTCCACTACACTCCTTAACTGTGCTCCTTCACTGCGCTACTTCACTGTGCTCCTTCACAGTGGTGCTTCACTTTGCACCTGCACTGTGCTCCTTCACAGTGCTCCTCCACAGTGCACCTTCACAGCATTCCTACACAATGCTTCTTCACTGCGTTCCTTCACAGGGCTCCTTCACTGTGCTTCTTAACTTTGCTCCTTCACTGCACTCCTACACTGCCCTCCTTCTCTGGGCTCCTTTTCAATGCTCCTTCACTGTGCTACTTCAACACGATCCTTCACTGCGCTCCTTCACAGTGCTCTTACATTGCATTCCTTCACTGTGCTCCTTCACTGCGCTCCGTCACAGTGCTCCTACACTGCACGCTTTCACTTTGCTCCTTCACAGTGCTAATACACAGCGCTCCTTCATTAGGCTCCATCACTGTGCTCCTTCATAGCGATCCTACAGAGTGCACCGTCTTTGCACTCCTTCACTGCGCTCCTTCTCAGTGCTCCGTCACTGTGCTCCTTCACTGTGCTCTTTCACTGGGCTCCTACACTGCACTCCTTCACTGTCTTCCATTTCAATGCTCCTTCACTGTGCTCCTTCACTGCGCTCCTTCACAGTGCTTCTACACTGCACTCCTTCACTGGTGCTCCTTCATTGCGCTCCTTCACTAAGCTCCTTCACAGTGCTACTACACAGCGTTCGTTCACAGTGCTCCTTCACAGTGCTCCTTCACTGTACACCTCCACTTTGCTCCTTCATAGTGCTCCTACACATTGCACCTGCACAGCATTCCTATACAGTGCTTCATCACTGCGCTCCTTCACTGCACACCTTCACTGTGTTCCTTCACTGTGCTCCTTCACAGTGCTCCTTCACAGTGCTCCTAGACTCTGCTCCTTCACTGTGCTCCTTCACAGTGCTCCTTCAAAGCGATCCTACATAGTGCACCTTCATTGCGCTCCTTCACTGTGCTCCTTCTCAGTGCTCCTTCACAGCGCACCTTCACTGTGCTCCTTCACTGCACTCCTACACTGCCCTCCTTCTCTGGGCTCCTTTTCAATGCTCCTTCACTGTGCTCCTTCACCATGCTCCTTCACTGCGCTCCGTCACAGTGCTCCTACACTGCACGCTTTCACTGTGCTCCTTCACAGTGCTAATACACAGCGCTCATTCATTGTGCTCCTTCACTGTGCTCCTTCATAGCGATCCTACAGAGTGCACCGTCTTTGCACTCCTTCACTGCGCTCTGTCTCAGTGCTCCGTCTCTGTGCTCCATCACTGTGCTCATTCACTGCGCTCCTACACTGCACTCCTTCACTGTGCTCCATTTCAATGCTCCTTCACTGTGCTCCTTCACTGCGCTCCTTCACAGTGCTTCTACACTGCACTCCTTCACTGTGCTCCTTCATTACGCTCTTTCACTAAGCTCCTTCACAGTGCTACTACACAGCGTTCCTTCACAGTGCTCCTTCACAGTGCTCCTTCACTGTACACCTTCACTGTGCTCCTTCATAGTGCTCCTACACATTGCACCTGCACAGCATTCCTATACAGTGCTTCATCACTGCGATCCTTCATGGCACTCCTTCACTGTGTTCCTTCATTGTGCTCCTTCAGAGTGCTCCTTCACAGTGCTCCTAGACTCTGCTCCTTCACTGTGCTCCTTCACAGTGCTCCTTCAAAGTGATCCTACACAGCGCACCTTCATTGGGCTCCTTCACTGTGCTCCTTCACTGTGCTCCTTCACTGCACTCCTTCACTGTGCTCCTACACTGCGCTCCTTCAATGGGTTCCTTTCCAATGCTCCTTCACTGTCCTCCTTCACAACACTCCTTCACTTGCTCCTTCACAGTGCATCTACACTGCGCTCCTACACTGCATTCCTAAACAGTGCTCCTTCACTGCGCTCCAGCACAGAGCTCCTTCAATGCATTCCTTCACTGTGCTCCTTCACAACGTTCCTACACAGTGCTCCTTCACAGTGCTCCTTCACAGAACTCGTACACTGCACTCCTTCACAGTACTCCTACACTGCTTTCCTTCACAGTGCCTCTTCAATGAGGTCCTTCACTGTGCTAAATCACAGCGTTCCTACACAGTGCTCCTTCACACCGCTCCTACACTGTGCTCCTTCACTGCGCTCGTTCACTGTGCTCCTTCACTGTGCACCTGCACAGCATTCCTACACAGTGCTCCTTCACTGCGCTCCTTCACAATTCTCTTTCACTGCGCTCCTTCAAGCGCTCCATCCAGTCCTATACTGCTCTCCTTCACTACAGTCCTTCACTGTGCTCCTTCACTGCGCTCCTTCACTGTGCTCGTTAACTGCGCTACTTCACTGTGCTCCCAAACTGCACTCGTTCACGACGCTTCATCACGGTGCTCCTTCACTGCGCTCCTTCACAGTGCTCCTAAACTGCGCTCCTTCACTGTGCTCCTTCACAGTGCTACTTCACTGTGCTCCATCACTGTGTTCATACAAGGTAATCCTTCGGTGCGCTCCTACACCGTGCTCCCTCACTGTGCTCCTTCACTGTGCTCCTTCACTGTGCTCCTTCACATTGCTCCTACACTGCACTCCTTCACTGTGCTCCTTCACTGCGCTCCTTCACAGTGCTCCTTCACAGTGCTACTTCACAACGCTCCTTCATACTGCTCTTTCACAGTGCTCTTTCACTCTGCTCCTTCACTGTGCTCCTTCACAGTGGTGCTTCACTTTGCACCTGCACTGTGCTCCTTCACAGTGCTCCTCCACAGTGCACCTTCACAGCATTCCTACACAATGCTTCTTCACTGCGTTCCTTCACAGGGCTCCTTCACTGTGCTTCTTCACTTTGCTCCTGCACTGCACTCCTACACTGCCCTCCTTCTCTGGGCTCCTTTTCAATGCTCCTTCACTGTGCTACTTCAACACGCTCCTTCACTGCGCTCCTTCACAGTGCTCTTACATTGCATTCCTTCACTGTGCTACTTCACTGCGCTCCGTCACAGTGCTCCTACACTGCACGCTTTCACTTTGCTCCTTCACAGTGCTAATACACAGTGCTCCTTCATTAGGCTCCATCACTGTGCTCCTTCATAGCGATCCTACTGAGTGCACCTTCTTTGCACTCCTTCACTGCGCTCCTTCTCAGTGCTCCGTCACTGTGCTCCTTCACTGTGCACTTTCACTGCGCTCCTACACTGCACTCCTTCACTGTGCTCCATTTCAATGCTCCTTCACTGTGCTCCTTCACTGCGCTCCTTCACAGTGCTTCTACACTGCACTCCTTCACTGGTGCTCCTTCATTGCGCTCCTTCACTAAGCTCCTTCACAGTGCTACTACACAGCGTTCGTTCACAGTGCTCCTTCACAGTGCTCCTTCACTGTACACCTCCACTTTGCTCGTTCATAGTGCTCCTACACATTGCACCTGCACAGCATTCCTATACAGTGCTTCATCACTGCGCTCCTTCACTGCAATCCTTCACTGTGCTCCTTCACTGTGCTCCTTCACAGTGCTCCTTCACAGTCCTCCTAGACTCTGCTCCTTCACTGTGCTCCTTCACAGTGCTCCTTCAAAGTGATCCTAAACAGCGCACCTTCATTGGGCTCCTTCACTGTGCTCCTTCTCAGTGCTCCTTCACTGCGCTCCTTCACTGTGCTCCTTCACTGTGCTCCTTCACTGCGCTCCTTCACTGTGCTCCTACACTGCGCTCCTTCAATGGGTTCCTTTCCAATGCTCCTTCACTGTCCTCCTCCACAACACTCCTTCACTTGCTCCTTCACAGTGCATCTACACTGCGCTCCTACACTGCATTCCTAAACAGTGCTCCTTCACTGCGCTCCAGCACAGAGCTCCTTCAATGCATTCCTTCACTGTGCTCCTTCACAACGTTCCTACACAGTGTTCCTTCACAGTGCTCCTTCACCGAACTCGTACACTGCACTCCTTCATAGTTCTCCTACACTGCACTCCTTCACAGTGCCTCTTCAATGAGGTCCTTCACTGTGCTACATCACAGTGTTCCTACATAGTGCTCCTTCACTCCGCTCCTACACTGTGCTCCTTCACTGCGCTCGTTCACTGTGCTCCTTCACTGTGCACCTGCACAGCATTCCTACACAGTGCTCCTTCACTGCGCTCCTTCACAATTCTCTTTCACTGCGCTCCTTCAAGCGCTCTATCCAGTCCTATACTGCTCTCCTCCACTACACTCCTTAACTGTGCTCCTTCACTGCGCTACTTCACTGTGCTCCTTCACAGTGGTGCTTCACTTTGCACCTGCACTGTGCTCCTTCACAGTGCTCCTCCACAGTGCACCTTCACAGCATTCCTACACAATGCTTCTTCACTGCGTTCCTTCACAGGGCTCCTTCACTGTGCTTCTTAACTTTGCTCCTTCACTGCACTCCTACACTGCCCTCCTTCTCTGGGCTCCTTGTCAATGCTCCTTCACTGTGCTACTTCAACACGATCCTTCACTGCGCTCCTTCACAGTGCTCTTACATTGCATTCCTTCACTGTGCTCCTTCACTGCGCTCCGTCACAGTGCTCCTACACTGCACGCTTTCACTTTGCTCCTTCACAGTGCTAATACACAGCGCTCCTTCATTAGGCTCCATCACTGTGCTCCTTCATAGCGATCCTACAGAGTGCACCGTCTTTGCACTCCTTCACTGCGCTCCTTCTCAGTGCTCCGTCACTGTGCTCCTTCACTGTGCTCTTTCACTGCGCTCCTACACTGCACTCCTTCACTGTCTTCCATTTCAATGCTCCTTCACTGTGCTCCTTCACTGCGCTCCTTCACTGGTGCTCCTTCATTGCGCTCCTTCACTAAGCTCCTTCACAGTGCTACTACACAGCGTTCGTTCACAGTGCTCCTTCACAGTGCTCCTTCACTGTACACCTCCACTTTGCTCCTTCATAGTGCTCCTACACATTGCACCTGCACAGCATTCCTATACAGTGCTTCATCACTGCGCTCCTTCACTGCACACCTTCACTGTGTTCCTTCACTGTGCTCCTTCACAGTGCTCCTTCACAGTGCTCCTAGACTCTGCTCCTTCACTGTGCTCCTTCACAGTGCTCCTTCAAAGCGATCCTACATAGTGCACCTTCATTGCGCTCCTTCACTGTGCTCCTTCTCAGTGCTCCTTCACAGCGCACCTTCACTGTGCTCCTTCACTGCACTCCTACACTGCCCTCCTTCTCTGGGCTCCTTTTCAATGCTCCTTCACTGTGCTCCTTCACCATGCTCCTTCACTGCGCTCCTTCACAGTGCTCTTACATTGCATTCCTTCACTGTGCTCCTTCACTGCGCTCCGTCACAGTGCTCCTACACTGCACGCTTTCACTGTGCTCCTTCACAGTGCTAATACACAGCGCTCATTCATTGTGCTCCTTCACTGTGCTCCTTCATAGCGATCCTACAGAGTGCACCGTCTTTGCACTCCTTCACTGCGCTCTGTCTCAGTGCTCCGTCTCTGTGCTCCATCACTGTGCTCATTCACTGCGCTCCTACACTGCACTCCTTCACTGTGCTCCATTTCAATGCTCCTTCACTGTGCTCCTTCACTGCGCTCCTTCACAGTGCTTCTACACTGCACTCCTTCACTGTGCTCCTTCATTACGCTCCTTCACTAAGCTCCTTCACAGTGCTACTACACAGCGTTCCTTCACAGTGCTCCTTCACAGTGCTCCTTCACTGTACACCTTCACTGTGCTCCTTCATAGTGCTCCTACACATTGCACCTGCACAGCATTCCTATACAGTGCTTCATCACTGCGATCCTTCATGGCACTCCTTCACTGTGTTCCTTCATTGTGCTCCTTCAGAGTGCTCCTTCACAGTGCTCCTAGACTCTGCTCCTTCACTGTGCTCCTTCACAGTGCTCCTTCAAAGTGATCCTACACAGCGCACCTTCATTGGGCTCCTTCACTGTGCTCCTTCACTGTGCTCCTTCACTGCACTCCTTCACTGTGCTCCTACACTGCGCTCCTTCAATGGGTTCCTTTCCAATGCTCCTTCACTGTCCTCCTTCACAACACTCCTTCACTTGCTCCTTCACAGTGCATCTACACTGCGCTCCTACACTGCATTCCTAAACAGTGCTCCTTCACTGCGCTCCAGCACAGAGCTCCTTCAATGCATTCCTTCACTGTGCTCCTTCACAACGTTCCTACACAGTGCTCCTTCACAGTGCTCCTTCACAGAACTCGTACACTGCACTCCTTCACAGTACTCCTACACTGCTTTCCTTCACAGTGCCTCTTCAATGAGGTCCTTCAATGTGCTAAATCACAGCGTTCCTACACAGTGCTCCTTCACACCGCTCCTACACTGTGCTCCTTCACTGCGCTCGTTCACTGTGCTCCTTCACTGTGCACCTGCACAGCATTCCTACACAGTGCTCCTTCACTGCGCTCCTTCACAATTCTCTTTCACTGCGCTCCTTCAAGCGCTCCATCCAGTCCTATACTGCTCTCCTTCACTACAGTCCTTCACTGTGCTCCTTCACTGCGCTCCTTCACTGTGCTCGTTAACTGCGCTACTTCACTGTGCTCCCAAACTGCACTCCTTCACGACGCTTCATCACGGTGCTCCTTCACTGCGCTCCTTCACTGTGCTCCTTCACTGCACTCCTTCAGAGTGTTCCTTCACTGCGCTCCTTCACAGTGCTCCTAAACTGCGCTCCTTCACTGTGCTCCTTCACAGTGCTACTTCACTGTGCTCCATCACTGTGTTCATACAAGGTAATCCTTCGGTGCGCTCCTACACCGTGCTCCCTCACTGTGCTCCTTCACTGTGCTCCTTCACTGTGCTCCTTCACACTGCTCCTACACTGCACTCCTTCACTGTGCTCCTTCACTGCGCTCCTTCACAGTGCTCCTTCACAGTGCTACTTCACAACACTCCTTCATATTGCTCTTTCACAGTGCTCTTTCACTCTGCTCCTTCACTGTGCTCCTTCACAGTGGTGCTTCACTTTGCACCTGCACTGTGCTCCTTCACAGTGCTCCTCCACAGTGCACCTTCACAGCATTCCTACACAATGCTTCTTCACTGCGTTCCTTCACAGGGCTCCTTCACTGTGCTTCTTCACTTTGCTCCTGCACTGCACTCCTACACTGCCCTCCTTCTCTTGGCTCCTTTTCAATGCTCCTTCACTGTGCTACTTCAACACGCTCCTTCACTGCGCTCCTTCACAGTGCTCTTACATTGCATTCCTTCACTGTGCTACTTCACTGCGCTCCGTCACAGTGCTCCTACACTGCACGCTTTCACTTTGCTCCTTCACAGTGCTAATACACAGTGCTCCTTCATTAGGCTCCATCACTGTGCTCCTTCATAGCGATCCTACTGAGTGCACCTTCTTTGCACTCCTTCACTGCGCTCCTTCTCAGTGCTCCGTCACTGTGCTCCTTCACTGTGCACTTTCACTGCGCTCCTACACTGCACTCCTTCACTGTGCTCCATTTCAATGCTCCTTCACTGTGCTCCTTCACTGCGCTCCTTCACAGTGCTTCTACACTGCACTCCTTCACTGGTGCTCCTTCATTGCGCTCCTTCACTAAGCTCCTTCACAGTGCTACTACACAGCGTTCGTTCACAGTGCTCCTTCACAGTGCTCCTTCACTGTACACCTCCACTTTGCTCCTTCATAGTGCTCCTACACATTGCACCTGCACAGCATTCCTATACAGTGCTTCATCACTGCGCTCCTTCACTGCAATCCTTCACTGTGCTCCTTCACTGTGCTCCTTCACAGTGCTCCTTCACAGTGCTCCTAGACTCTGCTCCTTCACTGTGCTCCTTCAAAGTGATCCTAAACAGCGCACCTTCATTGGGCTCCTTCACTGTGCTCCTTCTCAGTGATCCTTCACTGCGCTCCTTCACTGTGCTCCTTCACTGTGCTCCTTCACTGCGCTCCTTCACTGTGCTCCTACACTGCGCTCCTTCAGTGGGTTCCTTTCCAATGCTCCTTCACTGTCCTCCTCCACAACACTCCTTCACTTGCTCCTTCACAGTGCATCTACACTGCGCTCCTACACTGCATTCCTAAACAGTGCTCCTTCACTGCGCTCCAGCACAGAGCTCCTTCAATGCATTCCTTCACTGTGCTCCTTCACAACGTTCCTACACAGTGTTCCTTCACAGTGCTCCTTCACCGAACTCGTACACTGCACTCCTTCATAGTACTCCTACACTGCACTCCTTCACAGTGCCTCTTCAATGAGGTCCTTCACTGTGCTACATCACAGTGTTCCTACATAGTGCTCCTTCACTCCGCTCCTACACTGTGCTCCTTCACTGCGCTCGTTCACTGTGCTCCTTCACTGTGCACCTGCACAGCATTCCTACACAGTGCTCCTTCACTGCGCTCCTTCACAATTCTCTTTCACTGCGCTCCTTCAAGCGCTCTATCCAGTCCTATACTGCTCTCCTCCACTACACTCCTTAACTGTGCTCCTTCACTGCGCTACTTCACTGTGCTCCTTCACAGTGGTGCTTCACTTTGCACCTGCACTGTGCTCCTTCACAGTGCTCCTCCACAGTGCACCTTCACAGCATTCCTACACAATGCTTCTTCACTGCGTTCCTTCACAGGACTCCTTCACTGTGCTTCTTAACTTTGCTCCTTCACTGCACTCCTACACTGCCCTCCTTCTCTGGGCTCCTTTTCAATGCTCCTTCACTGTGCTACTTCAACACGATCCTTCACTGCGCTCCTTCACAGTGCTCTTACATTGCATTCCTTCACTGTGCTCCTTCACTGCGCTCCGTCACAGTGCTCCTACACTGCACGCTTTCACTTTGCTCCTTCACAGTGCTAATACACAGCGCTCCTTCATTAGGCTCCATCACTGTGCTCCTTCATAGCGATCCTACAGAGTGCACCGTCTTTGCACTCCTTCACTGCGCTCCTTCTCAGTGCTCCGTCACTGTGCTCCTTCACTGTGCTCTTTCACTGCGCTCCTACACTGCACTCCTTCACTGTCTTCCATTTCAATGCTCCTTCACTGTGCTCCTTCACTGCGCTCCTTCACTGGTGCTCCTTCATTGCGCTCCTTCACTAAGCTCCTTCACAGTGCTACTACACAGCGTTCGTTCACAGTGCTCCTTCACAGTGCTCCTTCACTGTACACCTCCACTTTGCTCCTTCATAGTGCTCCTACACATTGCACCTGCACAGCATTCCTATACAGTGCTTCATCACTGCGCTCCTTCACTGCACACCTTCACTGTGTTCCTTCACTGTGCTCCTTCACAGTGCTCCTTCACAGTGCTCCTAGACTCTGCTCCTTCACTGTGCTCCTTCACAGTGCTCCTTCAAAGCGATCCTACATAGTGCACCTTCATTGCGCTCCTTCACTGTGCTCCTTCTCAGTGCTCCTTCACAGCGCACCTTCACTGTGCTCCTTCACTGCACTCCTACACTGCCCTCCTTCTCTGGGCTCCTTTTCAATGCTCCTTCACTGTGCTCCTTCACCATGCTCCTTCACTGCGCTCCTTCACAGTGCTCTTACATTGCATTCCTTCACTGTGCTCCTTCACTGCGCTCCGTCACAGTGCTCCTACACTGCACGCTTTCACTGTGCTCCTTCACAGTGCTAATACACAGCGCTCATTCATTGTGCTCCTTCACTGTGCTCCTTCATAGCGATCCTACAGAGTGCACCGTCTTTGCACTCCTTCACTGCGCTCTGTCTCAGTGCTCCGTCTCTGTGCTCCATCACTGTGCTCATTCACTGCGCTCCTACACTGCACTCCTTCACTGTGCTCCATTTCAATGCTCCTTCACTGTGCTCCTTCACTGCGCTCCTTCACAGTGCTTCTACACTGCACTCCTTCACTGTGCTCCTTCATTACGCTCCTTCACTAAGCTCCTTCACAGTGCTACTACACAGCGTTCCTTCACAGTGCTCCTTCACAGTGCTCCTTCACTGTACACCTTCACTGTGCTCCTTCATAGTGCTCCTACACATTGCACCTGCACAGCATTCCTATACAGTGCTTCATCACTGCGATCCTTCATGGCACTCCTTCACTGTGTTCCTTCATTGTGCTCCTTCAGAGTGCTCCTTCACAGTGCTCCTAGACTCTGCTCCTTCACTGTGCTCCTTCACAGTGCTCCTTCAAAGTGATCCTACACAGCGCACCTTCATTGGGCTCCTTCACTGTGCTCCTTCACTGTGCTCCTTCACTGCACTCCTTCACTGTGCTCCTACACTGCGCTCCTTCAATGGGTTCCTTTCCAATGCTCCTTCACTGTCCTCCTTCACAACACTCCTTCACTTGCTCCTTCACAGTGCATCTACACTGCGCTCCTACACTGCATTCCTAAACAGTGCTCCTTCACTGCGCTCCAGCACAGAGCTCCTTCAATGCATTCCTTCACTGTGCTCCTTCACAACGTTCCTACACAGTGCTCCTTCACAGTGCTCCTTCACAGAACTCGTACACTGCACTCCTTCACAGTACTCCTACACTGCTTTCCTTCACAGTGCCTCTTCAATGAGGTCCTTCAATGTGCTAAATCACAGCGTTCCTACACAGTGCTCCTTCACACCGCTCCTACACTGTGCTCCTTCACTGCGCTCGTTCACTGTGCTCCTTCACTGTGCACCTGCACAGCATTCCTACACAGTGCTCCTTCACTGCGCTCCTTCACAATTCTCTTTCACTGCGCTCCTTCAAGCGCTCCATCCAGTCCTATACTGCTCTCCTTCACTACAGTCCTTCACTGTGCTCCTTCACTGCGCTCCTTCACTGTGCTCGTTAACTGCGCTACTTCACTGTGCTCCCAAACTGCACTCCTTCACGACGCTTCATCACGGTGCTCCTTCACTGCGCTCCTTCACTGTGCTCCTTCACTGCACTCCTTCAGAGTGTTCCTTCACTGCGCTCCTTCACAGTGCTCCTAAACTGCGCTCCTTCACTGTGCTCCTTCACAGTGCTACTTCACTGTGCTCCATCACTGTGTTCATACAAGGTAATCCTTCGGTGCGCTCCTACACCGTGCTCCCTCACTGTGCTCCTTCACTGTGCTCCTTCACTGTGCTCCTTCACACTGCTCCTACACTGCACTCCTTCACTGTGCTCCTTCACTGCGCTCCTTCACAGTGCTCCTTCACAGTGCTACTTCACAACACTCCTTCATACTGCTCTTTCACAGTGCTCTTTCACTCTGCTCCTTCACTGTGCTCCTTCACAGTGGTGCTTCACTTTGCACCTGCACTGTGCTCCTTCACAGTGCTCCTCCACAGTGCACCTTCACAGCATTCCTACACAATGCTTCTTCACTGCGTTCCTTCACAGGGCTCCTTCACTGTGCTTCTTCACTTTGCTCCTGCACTGCACTCCTACACTGCCCTCCTTCTCTGGGCTCCTTTTCAATGCTCCTTCACTGTGCTACTTCAACACGCTCCTTCACTGCGCTCCTTCACAGTGCTCTTACATTGCATTCCTTCACTGTGCTACTTCACTGTGCTCCGTCACAGTGCTCCTACACTGCACGCTTTCACTTTGCTCCTTCACAGTGCTAATACACAGTGCTCCTTCATTAGGCTCCATCACTGTGCTCCTTCATAGCGATCCTACTGAGTGCACCTTCTTTGCACTCCTTCACTGCGCTCCTTCTCAGTGCTCCGTCACTGTGCTCCTTCACTGTGCACTTTCACTGCGCTCCTACACTGCACTCCTTCACTGTGCTCCATTTCAATGCTCCTTCACTGTGCTCCTTCACTGCGCTCCTTCACAGTGCTTCTACACTGCACTCCTTCACTGGTGCTCCTTCATTGCGCTCCTTCACTAAGCTCCTTCACAGTGCTACTACACAGCGTTCGTTCACAGTGCTCCTTCACAGTGCTCCTTCACTGTACACCTCCACTTTGCTCCTTCATAGTGCTCCTACACATTGCACCTGCACAGCATTCCTATACAGTGCTTCATCACTGCGCTCCTTCACTGCAATCCTTCACTGTGCTCCTTCACTGTGCTCCTTCACAGTGCTCCTTCACAGTGCTCCTAGACTCTGCTCCTTCACTGTGCTCCTTCACAGTGCTCCTTCAAAGTGATCCTAAACAGCGCACCTTCATTGGGCTCCTTCACTGTGCTCCTTCTCAGTGATCCTTCACTGCGCTCCTTCACTGTGCTCCTTCACTGTGCTCCTTCACTGCGCTCCTTCACTGTGCTCCTACACTGCGCTCCTTCAGTGGGTTCCTTTCCAATGCTCCTTCACTGTCCTCCTCCACAACACTCCTTCACTTGCTCCTTCACAGTGCATCTACACTGCGCTCCTACACTGCATTCCTAAACAGTGCTCCTTCACTGCGCTCCAGCACAGAGCTCCTTCAATGCATTCCTTCACTGTGCTCCTTCACAACGTTCCTACACAGTGTTCCTTCACAGTGCTCCTTCACCGAACTCGTACACTGCACTCCTTCATAGTACTCCTACACTGCACTCCTTCACAGTGCCTCTTCAATGAGGTCCTTCACTGTGCTACATCACAGTGTTCCTACATAGTGCTCCTTCACTCCGCTCCTACACTGTGCTCCTTCACTGCGCTCGTTCACTGTGCTCCTTCACTGTGCACCTGCACAGCATTCCTACACAGTGCTCCTTCACTGCGCTCCTTCACAATTCTCTTTCACTGCGCTCCTTCAAGCGCTCTATCCAGTCCTATACTGCTCTCCTCCACTACACTCCTTAACTGTGCTCCTTCACTGCGCTACTTCACTGTGCTCCTTCACAGTGGTGCTTCACTTTGCACCTGCACTGTGCTCCTTCACAGTGCTCCTCCACAGTGCACCTTCACAGCATTCCTACACAATGCTTCTTCACTGCGTTCCTTCACAGGACTCCTTCACTGTGCTTCTTAACTTTGCTCCTTCACTGCACTCCTACACTGCCCTCCTTCTCTGGGCTCCTTTTCAATGCTCCTTCACTGTGCTACTTCAACACGATCCTTCACTGCGCTCCTTCACAGTGCTCTTACATTGCATTCCTTCACTGTGCTCCTTCACTGCGCTCCGTCACAGTGCTCCTACACTGCACGCTTTCACTTTGCTCCTTCACAGTGCTAATACACAGCGCTCCTTCATTAGGCTCCATCACTGTGCTCCTTCATAGCGATCCTACAGAGTGCACCGTCTTTGCACTCCTTCACTGCGCTCCTTCTCAGTGCTCCGTCACTGTGCTCCTTCACTGTGCTCTTTCACTGCGCTCCTACACTGCACTCCTTCACTGTCTTCCATTTCAATGCTCCTTCACTGTGCTCCTTCACTGCGCTCCTTCACAGTGCTTCTACACTGCACTCCTTCACTGGTGCTCCTTCATTGCGCTCCTTCACTAAGCTCCTTCACAGTGCTACTACACAGCGTTCGTTCACAGTGCTCCTTCACAGTGCTCCTTCACTGTACACCTCCACTTTGCTCCTTCATAGTGCTCCTACACATTGCACCTGCACAGCATTCCTATACAGTGCTTCATCACTGCGCTCCTTCACTGCACACCTTCACTGTGTTCCTTCACTGTGCTCCTTCACAGTGCTCCTTCACAGTGCTCCTAGACTCTGGTCCTTCACTGTGCTCCTTCACAGTGCTCCTTCAAAGCGATCCTACACAGCGCACCTTCATTGGGCTCCTTCACTGTGCTCCTTCTCAGTGCTCCTTCACAGCGCACCTTCACTGTGCTCCTTCACTGTGCTCCTTCACTGCGCTCCTTCACTGTGCTCCTACACTGCGCTCCTTCAATGGGTTCCTTTCCAATGCTCCTTCACTGTCCTCCTTCACAACACTCCTTCACTTGCTCCTTCACAGTGCATCTACACTGCGCTCCTACACTGCATTCCTAAACAGTGCTCCTTCACTGCGCTCCAGCACAGAGCTCCTTCAATGCATTCCTTCACTGTGCTCCTTCACAACGTTCCTACACAGTGTTCCTTCACAGTGCTCCTACACAGAACTCGTACACTGCACTCCTTTACAATGCCTCTTCAATGAGATCCTTCACTGTGCTACATCACAGTGTTCCTACATAGTGCTCCTTCACTCCGCTCCTACACTGTGCTCCTTCACTGCGCTCGTTCACTGTGCTCCTTCACTGCACCTGCACAGCATTCCTACACAGTGCTCCTTCACTGCGCTCCTTCACAATTCTCTTTCACTGCGCTCCTTCAAGCGCTCCATCCAGTCCTATACTGCTCTCCTTCACTACACTCCTTAACTGTGCTCCTTCACTGCGCTCCTTCACTGTGCTCGTTAACTGCGCTCCTTCACTGAGCTCCCAAACTGCACTCCTTCATGACACTTCATCACGGTGCTTCTTCAATGTGCTCCTTCACTGTGCTCCGACACTGCACTCCTTCATTGCGCTCCTTCACTGTGCTCCTTCTCTGCACTCCTTCACAGTGTTCCTTCACTGCGCTCCTTCACAGTGCTCCTAAACTGCGCTCCTTCACTGTGCTCCTTCACAGTGCTACTTCACTGTGCTCCATCACTGTGTTCATACAAGGTAATCCTTCGGTGCGCTCCTACACCGTGCTCCCTCACTGTGCTCCTTCACTGTGCTCCTTCACTGTGCTCCTTCACAGTGCTCCTACAAAGCATTCCTTCACTGTGCTCCTTCACTGCGCTCCTTCACAGTGCTCCTTCACAGTGCTACTTCACAACGCTCCTTCATACTGCTCTTTCACAGTGCTCTTTCACTCTGCTCCTTCACTGTGCTCCTTCGCAGTGGTCCTTCACTTTGCACCTGCACTGTGCTCCTTCACAGTGCTCCTCCACAGTGCACCTTCACAGCATTCCGACACAGTGCTTCTTCACTGCGTTCCTTCACAGGGCTCCTTCAAAGTGATCCTACACTGTGCTCCTTCACTGTGCTTCTTCACTGTGCTACTACACAGCGCTCGTTCACAGTGCTCCTTCACAGTGCTCCTTCACTGTGCACCTTCACTGTGCACCTTCACAGTGCTCCTAAACTGTGGCCTTCATTGTGCTCCTTCACAGTGCTCCTTCAAAGCAATCCTTCGCAGTGCACTTTCATTGCACTCCTTCACTGCACTCCTTCTCAGTGCTCCTTCACTGTGCTCCTTCATTGCGCTCCTTCACTGTGCTCCGACAGTGCACTCCTTCACTGTGCTCTTTTCAATGCTCCTTCACTGTGCTCCTTCACAGTACTCCTACACTGCACTCCTTCACAGTGCCTCTTCAATGAGCTCCTTTACTGTGCTCTTTCACAGCGTTCCTACACAGTGCTCCTTCAAACCGCTCCTACACCATGCTCCTTCACTGCACTCCCTCACTGCGCTCCTTCACAGTGTTTCGTCACTGCGCACCTTCACTGTGCTCCTTCACTGGGCTCCTTGACTGAACTCCTTCACTGTGCTCCCTTACAGTGCTCCTTCACAGTGCTCCTACACTGTGCTCCTTCACTATCCTCCTTCACAGTTCTCCTTCAAAGCGATCCTACATAGTGCACCTTCATTGCGCTCCTTCACTGAGCTCCTTCTCAGTGCTCCTTCACAGTGCTCCTTCACTCTGCTCCTTCACTGCGCTCATTCACTGTGCTCCTACACTGCCCTCCTTCACTTTGCTCCTTTTCAAAGCTCCTTCACTGTGCTCCTTCACAACGCTCCTTCACTGCGCTCCTTCACAGTGCTCATACACTGCTTTCCTTCACTGTGCTCCTTCACTGCGCTCCTTCACTGTGCTACATCACTGTGCTCCTTCACTGCACTCCTTCACTGTGCTCCTTCACTGCGCTCCTTCACTGTGCTCCTTCACAGCGATCCTACACAGTGCATCTACACTGAGCTCCTACACTGCATTCCTAAACAGTGCTCCTTCACTGCGCTCCATCACAGAGCACCTTCAATGCATTCCTTCACAACGCTCCTACACAGTGCTCCTTCACAATGCTCCTTCACAGAACTCCTACACTGCACTCGTTCAAGGTACTCCTATACTTCATTCCTTCACAGTGCTTCTTCAATGATCTCCATCACTGTGCTCCATCACAGCATTCCTACACATTGCTCCTTCATTGTGCTCTTTCACAGTGCTCCTTCACAAGGCTCCTTCACTGTGCACCTTCTTAGTGCTCCTACACAGTGCACATTCACAGCATTCCTACACAGTGCTTCTTCACTGCGCTCCTTCACAGTGCTCCTTCATAGTGATCCTACACAGTGCAGCTTCATTGCGCTCCTTCACTGTGCTCCTTCACTGTGCTTCTTCACTTTGCTCCTTCACTGCACTCCTACACTGCCCTCCTTCTCTGGGCTCCTTTTCAATGCTCCTTCACTGTGCTCCTTCACCACGCTCCTTCACTGCGCTCCTTCACAGTGCTCTTACACTGCATTCCTTCACTGTGCTCCTTCACTGCGCTCCGTCACAGTGCTCCTACACTGCACGTTTTCACTGCGCTCCTTCATTGTACTCCTTCACTGTGCTCCTTCACAGTGCTAATACACGGTGCTCCTTCACTGTGCTCCTTCACAGTGCTCCTTCATAGCGATCCTACAGAGTGCACCTTCTTTGCACTCCTTCACTGCGCTCCTTCTCAGTGCTCCTTCACTGTGCTCCTTCACTGTGCTCCTTCACTTCGCTCCTACACTGCGCTCCTTCACTGTGCTCCATTTCAATGCTCCTTCACTGTGCTCCTTCATTGTGGTCCTTCACTATGTTCCTTCACAATGCTACTACACAGCATTCCTTCACAATGCTCCTTCACAGTGCTCCTTCACTGTGCACCTTCACTGTGCTCCTTCATAGTGCTCCTACACATTGCACCTTCACAGCATTCCTATACAGTGCTTCATCACTGCGCTCCTTCACTGCACTCCTTCACTGTGCTCCTTCACTGTGCTCCTTCACTGTTCTCCCAAACTGCACTCCTTCACGACGCTTCATCACGGTGCTTCTTCACTGTGCTCCGACACTGCTCTCCTTCATTGCGCTCCTTCAATGTGCTCCTTCTCTGCACTCCTTCACAGTGTTCCTTCACTTTTCCTTCACAGTGCTCCTAAACTGCGCTCCTTCACTGTGCTCCTTCACAGTGCTACTTCACTGTGCTCCATCACTGTGTTCATACAAGGTAATCCTTCGGTGCGCTCCTACACCGTGCTCCCTCACTGTGCTCCTTCACTGTGCTCCTTCACTGTGCTCCTTCACACTGCTCCTACACTGCACTCCTTCACTGTGCTCCTTCACTGCGATCCTTCACAGTGCTCCTTCACAGTGCTACTTCACAACGCTCCTTCATACTGCTCTTTCACAGTGCTCTTTCACTCTGCTCCTTCACTGTGCTCCTTCACAGTGGTGCTTCACTTTGCACCTGCACTGTGCTCCTTCACAGTGCTCCTCCACAGTGCACCTTCACAGCATTCCGACACAGTGCTTCTTCACTGCGTTCCTTCACAGGGCTCCTTCAAAGTGATCCTACACTGTGCTCCTTCACTGTGCTACTACACAGCGCTTGTTCACAGTGCTCCTTCACAGTGCTCCTTCACTGTGCACCTTCACTGTGCTCCTTCACAGTGCTCCTAAACTGTGGCCATCATTGTGCTCCTTCACAGTGCTCCTTCAAAGCAATCCTTCGCAGTGCACCTTCATTGCACTCCTTCACTGCACTCCTTCTCAGTGCTCCTTCACTGTGCTCCTTCATTGCGCTCCTTCACTGTGCTCCGACAGTGCACTCCTTCACTGTGCTCTTTTCAATGCTCCTTCACTGTCCTCCTTCACAGTACTCCTACACTGCACTCCTTCACAGTGCCTCTTCAATGAGCTCCTTTACTGTGCTCTTTCACAGCGTTCCTACACAGTGCTCCTTCAAACCGCTCCTACACCGTGCTCCTTCACTGCACTCTCTCACTGCGCTCCTTCACAGTGCTTCTTCACTGCGCACCTTCACTGTGCTCCTTCACTGCGCTCCTTCACTGAGCTCCTTCACTGTGCTCCCTTACAGTGCTCCTTCACAGTGCTCCTTCACAGTGCTCCTACACTGTGCTCCTTCACTATCCTCCTTCACAGTTCTCCTTCAAAGCGATCCTACATAGTGCACCTTCATTGCGCTCCTTCACTGAGCTCCTTCTCAGTGCTCCTTCTCAGTGCTCCTTCTCAGTGCTCCTTCACTGTGCTTCTTCACTTTGCTCCTTCACTGCACTCCTACACTGCCCTCCTTCTCTGGGATCCTTTTCAATGCTCCTTCACTGTGCACCTTCACCACGCTCCTTCACTACGCTCCTTCACAGTGCTCTTACACTGCATTCCTTCACTGTGCTCCTTCACTGCGCTCCGTCACAGTGCTCCAACACAGCACGTTTTCACTGTGCTCCTTCACAGTGCTAATACACTGCGCTCCTTCACTGCGCTCCTTCTCAGTGCTCCATCACTGTGCTCCTTCACTGTGCTCCTTCACTGCGCTCCTACACTGCGCTCCTTCACTGTGCTCCATTTCAATGCTCCTTCACTGTGCTCCTTCATTGCGCTCCTTCACTATGTTCCTTCACAATGCTACTACACAGCATTCCTTCACAGTGCTCCTTCACAGTGCTCCTTCACTGTGCACCTTCACTGTGCTCCTTCATAGTGCTCCTACACATTGCAACTTCACAGCATTCCTATACAGTGCTTCATCACTGCGCTCCTTCACTGCAATCCTTCACTGTGCTCCTTCACTGTGCTCCTTCACAGTGCTCCTTCAAAGCGATCCTACACAGCGCACCTTCATTGGGCTCCTTCACTGTGCTCCTTCTCAGTGTTCCTTCACTGCTCTCCTTCACTGTGCTCCTTCACTGTGCTCCTTCACTGCGCTCCTTCACTGTGCTCCTACACTGCGCTCCTTCAATGGGTTCCTTTCCAATGCTCCTTCACTGTCCTCCTTCACAACACTCCTTCACTAGCTCCTTCACAGTGCATCTACACTGCGCTCCTACACTGCATTCCTAAACAGTGCTCCTTCACTGCGCTCCAGCACAGAGCTCCTTCAATGCATTCCTTCACTGTGCTCCTTCACAACGTTCCTACACAGTGTTCCTTCACAGTGCTCCTTCACCGAACTCGTACACTGCACTCCTTCACAGTACTCCTTCACTGCACTCCTTCACAGTGCCTCTTCAATGAGGTCCTTCACTGTGCTACATCACAGTGTTCCTACATAGTGCTCCTTCACTCCGCTCCTACACTGTGCTCCTTCACTGCGCTCGTTCACTGTGCTCCTTCACTGTGCACCTGCACAGCATTCCTACACAGTGCTCCTTCACTGCGCTCCTTCACAATTCTCTTTCACTGCGCTCCTTCAAGCGCTCTATCCAGTCCTATACTGTTCTCCTCCACTACACTCCTTAACTGTGCTCCTTCACTGCGCTACTTCACTGTGCTCCTTCACAGTGGTGCTTCACTTTGCACCTGCACTGTGCTCCTTCACAGTGCTCCTCCACAGTGCACCTTCACAGCATTCCTACACAATGCTTCTTCACTACGTTCCTTCACAGGGCTCCTTCACTGTGCTTCTTAACTTTGCTCCTTCACTGCACTCCTACACTGCCCTCCTTCTCTGGGCTCCTTTTCAATGCTCCTTCACTGTGCTACTTCAACACGATCCTTCACTGCGCTCCTTCACAGTGCTCTTACATTGCATTCCTTCACTGTGCTCCTTCACTGCGCTCCGTCACAGTGCTCCTACACTGCACGCTTTCACTTTGCTCCTTCACAGTGCTAATACACAGCGCTCCTTCATTAGGCTCCATCACTGTGCTCCTTCATAGCGATCCTACAGAGTTCACCTTCTTTGCACTCCTTCACTGCGCTCCTTCTCAATGCTCCGTCACTGTGCTCCTTCACTGTGCTCTTTCACTGCGCTCCTACACTGCACTCCTTCACTGTCCTCCATTTCAATGCTCCTTCACTGTGCTCCTTCACTGCGCTCCTTCACAGTGCTTCTACACTGCACTCCTTCACTGGTGCTCCTTCATTGCGCTCCTTCACTAAGCTCCTTCACAGTGCTACTACACAGCGTTCGTTCACAGTGCTCCTTCACAGTGCTCCTTCACTGTACACCTCCACTTTGCTCCTTCATAGTGCTCCTACACATTGCACCTGCACAGCATTCCTATACAGTGCTTCATCACTGTGCTCCTTCACTGTGCTCCTTCACTGTGCTCCTTCACTGTGCTCCTTCACAGTGCTCCTTCATAGTGCTCCTAGACTCTGCTCCGTCACTGTGCTCCTTCACAGTGCTCCTTCAAAGCGATCCTACACAGTGCACCTTCATCGCGCTCTTTCACTGTGCTCCTTCTCAGTGCTCCTTCACTGTGCTCCTTCACTGTGCTCCTTCACTGTGTTCCTTCACTGCGCTCCTTCACTGTGCTCCTACACTGAGCTCCTTCAATGGGTTCCTTTCCAATGCTCCTTCACTGTGCTCCTTCACAACACTCCTTCACTTGCTCCTTCACAGTGCATCTACACTGCGCTCCTACACTGCATTCCTTCACAGTGCTCCTTCACTGCGCTCCAGCACAGAGCTCCTTCAATGCATTCCTTCACTGTGCTCCTTCACAACGTTCCTACACAGTGCTCCTTCACAGTGCTCCTTCACAGACCTCCTACACTGCACTCCTTCACAGTACTCCTTCACTGCACTCCTTCACAGTGCCTCTTCAATGAGGTCCTTCACTGTGCTACATCACAGTGTTCCTACATAGTGCTCCTTCATTCCGCTCCTACACTATACTCTTTCACTGCGCTCCTTCACCGTGCTCCTTCACTGTGCACCTGCACAGCATTCCTACACAGTGCTCCTTCACTGCGCTCCTTCACAATTCTCTTTCACTGCGCTCCTTCAAGCGCTCCATCACAGTGGTCCTATACTGCTCTCCTCCACTGCACTCCTTCACTCTGCTCCTTCATTGCGCTCCTTCACTGTGCTCGTTAACTGCGCTCCTTCACTGTGCTCCCAAACTGCACTCCTTCACGACGCTTCATCATGGTGCTTCTTCACTGTGCTCCTTCACTGTGCTCCGACACTGCACTCCTTCATTGAGCTCCTTCACTGTGCTCCTTCACTGCGCTCCTTCACAGTGCTCCTAAACTGCGCTCCTTCACTCTGCTCCTTCACAGTGCTACTTCACTGTGCTCCATCACTGTGTTCATACAAGGTAATCCTTCAGTGCGCTCCTACACCGTTCTCCCTCAATGTGCTCCTTCACTGTGCTCCTTCTGTGCTCCTTCAAAGTGCTCCTACACTGCACTCCTTCACTGTGCTCCTTCACAGTGCTACTTCACAACGCTCCTTCATACTGCTCTTTCACAGTGCTCTTTCACTCTGCTCCTTCACTGTGCTCCTTCACAGTGGTCCTTCACTTTGCACCTGCCCTGTGCTCCTTCACAGTGCTCCTCCACAGTGCACCTTCACAGCATTCCTACACAGTGCTTCTTCACTGCGCTCCTTCACAGGGCTCCTTCAAAGTGATCCTACACTGTGCTCCTTCACTGTGCTTCTTCACAGTGCTACTACACAGCGCTCGTTCACCATGCTCCTTCACAGTGCTCCTTCACTGTGCACCTTCACTGTGCTCCTTCACAGTGCTCCTACACTGTGGCCTTCACTGTGATCCTTCACAGTGCTCCTTCAAAGCAATTCTTCGCAGTGCACCTTCATTGCGCTCCTTCACTGCACTCCTTCTCAGTGCTGCTTCACTGTGCTCCCTCATTGCGCTCCTTCACTGCGCTCCGACAGTGCGCGCCTTCACTGTGCTCTTTTCAATGCTCCTTCACTGTGCTCCTTCACCATTCTCCTTCACTGTGCTCCTTCACAGTGCTCTTATACTGCATTCCTTCACTGTGCTCCTTCACTGCCCTCCTTCTCAGTGCTTCTACACTGCACTCCTTCACTGTGCTCCTTCATGGCGCTCATTCTCTGTGCTCCTAAACAGTGCTACTGCACAGCTCACCTTCACAGTGCTCCTTCACAGTGCTCCTTCACTGTGCTCCTTCACTGTGTTCCTTCATAGTGCTCCTACACTTTTCACCTTCACAGCATTAGTACACAGTGCTTCTTAACTGCGCTCCTTCACTGCGCTCCTTCACTGCGCTGCTTCACTGTGCTCCTTCACAGTGCTCCTTCTCAGTGCTCCTTCACTGTGCTCCTTCGCTGTGCTCGTTCACAGAGCTCCTTCAAAGCGATCCTAAACAGTGCACCTTCATTGCTCTCATTCACTGCGCTCCTTCTCAGTGCTCCTTCACAGTGCTCCTTCACTGTGCTCCTTCACTGCGCTCCTTCACTGCGCTCCTTCACTGCGCTCCTACACTGTGCTCCTTCACTGTGCTCCTTTTCAATGCTCCTTCACTGTGCTCCTTCACAACGCTCCTTCTTTGCGCTCATTCACAGTGTTGTTACACTGCATTCCTTCACTGTGCTCCTTCACTGCCCTCCTTCACTGTGCTCCTTCACAGCGATACTACACAGTGCATCTACACTGTGCTCCTACACTGCATTCCTTCACAGTGCTCCTTCACTGTGCTCCATCACAGAGCTCCTTAAATGCATTCATTCATGGTGCTCCTTCACAACATTCCTACACAGTGCCCCTTCACAGAACTCCTACACTGCACTCCTTCACAGTACTCCTACACTGCACAACTTCACAGTGCCTCTTCAATGAGCTCCTTCACTGTGCTCCATCACAGCGTTCCTGCACAGTGCTCCTTCACACCGCTCCAACACTGTGCTCCTTCACTGCACTCCTTCACTGTGCTCCTTTACTGTGCTCATTCACTGTGCTCCTGCACAGCATTCCTAAACAGTGCTCCTTCACAGTGCTCCTTCAATGTGCTCCTTCACTGCACTCCTTCACTGTGCTCCTTTACTGTGCTCATTCACTGTGCTCCTGCACAGCATTCCTAAACAGTGCTCCTTCACAGTGCTCCTTCAATGTGCTCCTTCACTCCGCTCCTTAACTGCGCTCCTTCTCAGTGCTCCTTCACAGCGCACCTTCACTGTGCTCCTTCACTGTGCTCCTTCACTGCGCTCCTTCACTGTGCTCCTACACTGCGCTCCTTCAATGGGTTCCTTTCCAATGCTCCTTCACTGTCCTCCTTCACAACACTCCTTCACTTGCTCCTTCACAGTGCATCTACACTGCGCTCCTACACTGCATTCCTAAACAGTGCTCCTTCACTGCGCTCCAGCACAGAGCTCCTTCAATGCATTCCTTCACTGTGCTCCTTCACAACGTTCCTACACAGTGTTCCTTCACAGTGCTCCTACACAGAACTCGTACACTGCACTCCTTTACAATGCCTCTTCAATGAGATCCTTCACTGTGCTACATCACAGTGTTCCTACATAGTGCTCCTTCACTCCGCTCCTACACTGTGCTCCTTCACTGCGCTCGTTCACTGTGCTCCTTCACTGCACCTGCACAGCATTCCTACACAGTGCTCCTTCACTGCGCTCCTTCACAATTCTCTTTCACTGCGCTCCTTCAAGCGCTCCATCCAGTCCTATACTGCTCTCCTTCACTACACTCCTTAACTGTGCTCCTTCACTGCGCTCCTTCACTGTGCTCGTTAACTGCGCTCCTTCACTGAGCTCCCAAACTGCACTCCTTCATGACACTTCATCACGGTGCTTCTTCAATGTGCTCCTTCACTGTGCTCCGACACTGCACTCCTTCATTGCGCTCCTTCACTGTGCTCCTTCTCTGCACTCCTTCACAGTGTTCCTTCACTGCGCTCCTTCACAGTGCTCCTAAACTGCGCTCCTTCACTGTGCTCCTTCACAGTGCTACTTCACTGTGCTCCATCACTGTGTTCATACAAGGTAATCCTTCGGTGCGCTCCTACACCGTGCTCCCTCACTGTGCTCCTTCACTGTGCTCCTTCACTGTGCTCCTTCACAGTGCTCCTACAAAGCATTCCTTCACTGTGCTCCTTCACTGCGCTCCTTCACAGTGCTCCTTCACAGTGCTACTTCACAACGCTCCTTCATACTGCTCTTTCACAGTGCTCTTTCACTCTGCTCCTTCACTGTGCTCCTTCGCAGTGGTCCTTCACTTTGCACCTGCACTGTGCTCCTTCACAGTGCTCCTCCACAGTGCACCTTCACAGCATTCCGACACAGTGCTTCTTCACTGCGTTCCTTCACAGGGCTCCTTCAAAGTGATCCTACACTGTGCTCCTTCACTGTGCTTCTTCACTGTGCTACTACACAGCGCTCGTTCACAGTGCTCCTTCACAGTGCTCCTTCACTGTGCACCTTCACTGTGCACCTTCACAGTGCTCCTAAACTGTGGCCTTCATTGTGCTCCTTCACAGTGCTCCTTCAAAGCAATCCTTCGCAGTGCACCTTCATTGCACTCCTTCACTGCACTCCTTCTCAGTGCTCCTTCACTGTGCTCCTTCATTGCGCTCCTTCACTGTGCTCCGACAGTGCACTCCTTCACTGTGCTCTTTTCAATGCTCCTTCACTGTGCTCCTTCACAGTACTCCTACACTGCACTCCTTCACAGTGCCTCTTCAATGAGCTCCTTTACTGTGCTCTTTCACAGCGTTCCTACACAGTGCTCCTTCAAACCGCTCCTACACCATGCTCCTTCACTGCACTCCCTCACTGCGCTCCTTCACAGTGTTTCGTCACTGCGCACCTTCACTGTGCTCCTTCACTGGGCTCCTTGACTGAACTCCTTCACTGTGCTCCCTTACAGTGCTCCTTCACAGTGCTCCTACACTGTGCTCCTTCACTATCCTCCTTCACAGTTCTCCTTCAAAGCGATCCTACATAGTGCACCTTCATTGCGCTCCTTCACTGAGCTCCTTCTCAGTGCTCCTTCACAGTGCTCCTTCACTCTGCTCCTTCACTGCGCTCATTCACTGTGCTCCTACACTGCCCTCCTTCACTTTGCTCCTTTTCAAAGCTCCTTCACTGTGCTCCTTCACAACGCTCCTTCACTGCGCTCCTTCACAGTGCTCATACACTGCTTTCCTTCACTGTGCTCCTTCACTGCGCTCCTTCACTGTGCTACATCACTGTGCTCCTTCACTGTGCTCCTTCACAGCGATCCTACACAGTGCATCTACACTGAGCTCCTACACTGCATTCCTAAACAGTGCTCCTTCACTGCGCTCCATCACAGAGCACCTTCAATGCATTCCTTCACAACGCTCCTACACAGTGCTCCTTCACAATGCTCCTTCACAGAACTCCTACACTGCACTCGTTCAAGGTACTCCTATACTTCATTCCTTCACAGTGCTTCTTCAATGATCTCCATCACTGTGCTCCATCACAGCATTCCTACACATTGCTCCTTCATTGTGCTCTTTCACAGTGCTCCTTCACAAGGCTCCTTCACTGTGCACCTTCTTAGTGCTCCTACACAGTGCACATTCACAGCATTCCTACACAGTGCTTCTTCACTGCGCTCCTTCACAGTGCTCCTTCATAGTGATCCTACACAGTGCAGCTTCATTGCGCTCCTTCACTGTGCTCCTTCACTGTGCTTCTTCACTTTGCTCCTTCACTGCACTCCTACACTGCCCTCCTTCTCTGGGCTCCTTTTCAATGCTCCTTCACTGTGCTCCTTCACCACGCTCCTTCACTGCGCTCCTTCACAGTGCTCTTACACTGCATTCCTTCACTGTGCTCCTTCACTGCGCTCCGTCACAGTGCTCCTACACTGCACGTTTTCACTGCGCTCCTTCATTGTACTCCTTCACTGTGCTCCTTCACAGTGCTAATACACGGTGCTCCTTCACTGTGCTCCTTCACAGTGCTCCTTCATAGCGATCCTACAGAGTGCACCTTCTTTGCACTCCTTCACTGCGCTCCTTCTCAGTGCTCCTTCACTGTGCTCCTTCACTGTGCTCCTTCACTTCGCTCCTACACTGCGCTCCTTCACTGTGCTCCATTTCAATGCTCCTTCACTGTGCTCCTTCATTGTGGTCCTTCACTATGTTCCTTCACAATGCTACTACACAGCATTCCTTCACAATGCTCCTTCACAGTGCTCCTTCACTGTGCACCTTCACTGTGCTCCTTCATAGTGCTCCTACACATTGCACCTTCACAGCATTCCTATACAGTGCTTCATCACTGCGCTCCTTCACTGCACTCCTTCACTGTGCTCCTTCACTGTGCTCCTTCACTGTTCTCCCAAACTGCACTCCTTCACGACGCTTCATCACGGTGCTTCTTCACTGTGCTCCGACACTGCTCTCCTTCATTGCGCTCCTTCAATGTGCTCCTTCTCTGCACTCCTTCACAGTGTTCCTTCACTTTTCCTTCACAGTGCTCCTAAACTGCGCTCCTTCACTGTGCTCCTTCACAGTGCTACTTCACTGTGCTCCATCACTGTGTTCATACAAGGTAATCCTTCGGTGCGCTCCTACACCGTGCTCCCTCACTGTGCTCCTTCACTGTGCTCCTTCACTGTGCTCCTTCACACTGCTCCTACACTGCACTCCTTCACTGTGCTCCTTCACTGCGATCCTTCACAGTGCTCCTTCACAGTGCTACTTCACAACGCTCCTTCATACTGCTCTTTCACAGTGCTCTTTCACTCTGCTCCTTCACTGTGCTCCTTCACAGTGGTGCTTCACTTTGCACCTGCACTGTGCTCCTTCACAGTGCTCCTCCACAGTGCACCTTCACAGCATTCCGACACAGTGCTTCTTCACTGCGTTCCTTCACAGGGCTCCTTCAAAGTGATCCTACACTGTGCTCCTTCACTGTGCTACTACACAGCGCTTGTTCACAGTGCTCCTTCACAGTGCTCCTTCACTGTGCACCTTCACTGTGCTCCTTCACAGTGCTCCTAAACTGTGGCCATCATTGTGCTCCTTCACAGTGCTCCTTCAAAGCAATCCTTCGCAGTGCACCTTCATTGCACTCCTTCACTGCACTCCTTCTCAGTGCTCCTTCACTGTGCTCCTTCATTGCGCTCCTTCACTGTGCTCCGACAGTGCACTCCTTCACTGTGCTCTTTTCAATGCTCCTTCACTGTCCTCCTTCACAGTACTCCTACACTGCACTCCTTCACAGTGCCTCTTCAATGAGCTCCTTTACTGTGCTCTTTCACAGCGTTCCTACACAGTGCTCCTTCAAACCGCTCCTACACCGTGCTCCTTCACTGCACTCTCTCACTGCGCTCCTTCACAGTGCTTCTTCACTGCGCACCTTCACTGTGCTCCTTCACTGCGCTCCTTCACTGAGCTCCTTCACTGTGCTCCCTTACAGTGCTCCTTCACAGTGCTCCTTCACAGTGCTCCTACACTGTGCTCCTTCACTATCCTCCTTCACAGTTCTCCTTCAAAGCGATCCTACATAGTGCACCTTCATTGCGCTCCTTCACTGAGCTCCTTCTCAGTGCTCCTTCTCAGTGCTCCTTCTCAGTGCTCCTTCACTGTGCTTCTTCACTTTGCTCCTTCACTGCACTCCTACACTGCCCTCCTTCTCTGGGATCCTTTTCAATGCTCCTTCACTGTGCACCTTCACCACGCTCCTTCACTACGCTCCTTCACAGTGCTCTTACACTGCATTCCTTCACTGTGCTCCTTCACTGCGCTCCGTCACAGTGCTCCAACACAGCACGTTTTCACTGTGCTCCTTCACAGTGCTAATACACTGCGCTCCTTCACTGCGCTCCTTCTCAGTGCTCCATCACTGTGCTCCTTCACTGTGCTCCTTCACTGCGCTCCTACACTGCGCTCCTTCACTGTGCTCCATTTCAATGCTCCTTCACTGTGCTCCTTCATTGCGCTCCTTCACTATGTTCCTTCACAATGCTACTACACAGCATTCCTTCACAGTGCTCCTTCACAGTGCTCCTTCACTGTGCACCTTCACTGTGCTCCTTCATAGTGCTCCTACACATTGCAACTTCACAGCATTCCTATACAGTGCTTCATCACTGCGCTCCTTCACTGCAATCCTTCACTGTGCTCCTTCACTGTGCTCCTTCACAGTGCTCCTTCAAAGCGATCCTACACAGCGCACCTTCATTGGGCTCCTTCACTGTGCTCCTTCTCAGTGTTCCTTCACTGCTCTCCTTCACTGTGCTCCTTCACTGTGCTCCTTCACTGCGCTCCTTCACTGTGCTCCTACACTGCGCTCCTTCAATGGGTTCCTTTCCAATGCTCCTTCACTGTCCTCCTTCACAACACTCCTTCACTTGCTCCTTCACAGTGCATCTACACTGCGCTCCTACACTGCATTCCTAAACAGTGCTCCTTCACTGCGCTCCAGCACAGAGCTCCTTCAATGCATTCCTTCACTGTGCTCCTTCACAACGTTCCTACACAGTGTTCCTTCACAGTGCTCCTTCACCGAACTCGTACACTGCACTCCTTCACAGTACTCCTTCACTGCACTCCTTCACAGTGCCTCTTCAATGAGGTCCTTCACTGTGCTACATCACAGTGTTCCTACATAGTGCTCCTTCACTCCGCTCCTACACTGTGCTCCTTCACTGCGCTCGTTCACTGTGCTCCTTCACTGTGCACCTGCACAGCATTCCTACACAGTGCTCCTTCACTGCGCTCCTTCACAATTCTCTTTCACTGCGCTCCTTCAAGCGCTCTATCCAGTCCTATACTGTTCTCCTCCACTACACTCCTTAACTGTGCTCCTTCACTGCGCTACTTCACTGTGCTCCTTCACAGTGGTGCTTCACTTTGCACCTGCACTGTGCTCCTTCACAGTGCTCCTCCACAGTGCACCTTCACAGCATTCCTACACAATGCTTCTTCACTACGTTCCTTCACAGGGCTCCTTCACTGTGCTTCTTAACTTTGCTCCTTCACTGCACTCCTACACTGCCCTCCTTCTCTGGGCTCCTTTTCAATGCTCCTTCACTGTGCTACTTCAACACGATCCTTCACTGCGCTCCTTCACAGTGCTCTTACATTGCATTCCTTCACTGTGCTCCTTCACTGCGCTCCGTCACAGTGCTCCTACACTGCACGCTTTCACTTTGCTCCTTCACAGTGCTAATACACAGCGCTCCTTCATTAGGCTCCATCACTGTGCTCCTTCATAGCGATCCTACAGAGTTCACCTTCTTTGCACTCCTTCACTGCGCTCCTTCTCAATGCTCCGTCACTGTGCTCCTTCACTGTGCTCTTTCACTGCGCTCCTACACTGCACTCCTTCACTGTCCTCCATTTCAATGCTCCTTCACTGTGCTCCTTCACTGCGCTCCTTCACAGTGCTTCTACACTGCACTCCTTCACTGGTGCTCCTTCATTGCGCTCCTTCACTAAGCTCCTTCACAGTGCTACTACACAGCGTTCGTTCACAGTGCTCCTTCACAGTGCTCCTTCACTGTACACCTCCACTTTGCTCCTTCATAGTGCTCCTACACATTGCACCTGCACAGCATTCCTATACAGTGCTTCATCACTGTGCTCCTTCACTGTGCTCCTTCACTGTGCTCCTTCACTGTGCTCCTTCACAGTGCTCCTTCATAGTGCTCCTAGACTCTGCTCCGTCACTGTGCTCCTTCACAGTGCTCCTTCAAAGCGATCCTACACAGTGCACCTTCATCGCGCTCTTTCACTGTGCTCCTTCTCAGTGCTCCTTCACTGTGCTCCTTCACTGTGCTCCTTCACTGTGTTCCTTCACTGCGCTCCTTCACTGTGCTCCTACACTGAGCTCCTTCAATGGGTTCCTTTCCAATGCTCCTTCACTGTGCTCCTTCACAACACTCCTTCACTTGCTCCTTCACAGTGCATCTACACTGCGCTCCTACACTGCATTCCTTCACAGTGCTCCTTCACTGCGCTCCAGCACAGAGCTCCTTCAATGCATTCCTTCACTGTGCTCCTTCACAACGTTCCTACACAGTGCTCCTTCACAGTGCTCCTTCACAGACCTCCTACACTGCACTCCTTCACAGTACTCCTTCACTGCACTCCTTCACAGTGCCTCTTCAATGAGGTCCTTCACTGTGCTACATCACAGTGTTCCTACATAGTGCTCCTTCATTCCGCTCCTACACTATACTCTTTCACTGCGCTCCTTCACCGTGCTCCTTCACTGTGCACCTGCACAGCATTCCTACACAGTGCTCCTTCACTGCGCTCCTTCACAATTCTCTTTCACTGCGCTCCTTCAAGCGCTCCATCACAGTGGTCCTATACTGCTCTCCTCCACTGCACTCCTTCACTCTGCTCCTTCATTGCGCTCCTTCACTGTGCTCGTTAACTGCGCTCCTTCACTGTGCTCCCAAACTGCACTCCTTCACGACGCTTCATCATGGTGCTTCTTCACTGTGCTCCTTCACTGTGCTCCGACACTGCACTCCTTCATTGAGCTCCTTCACTGTGCTCCTTCACTGCGCTCCTTCACAGTGCTCCTAAACTGCGCTCCTTCACTCTGCTCCTTCACAGTGCTACTTCACTGTGCTCCATCACTGTGTTCATACAAGGTAATCCTTCAGTGCGCTCCTACACCGTTCTCCCTCAATGTGCTCCTTCACTGTGCTCCTTCTGTGCTCCTTCAAAGTGCTCCTACACTGCACTCCTTCACTGTGCTCCTTCACAGTGCTACTTCACAACGCTCCTTCATACTGCTCTTTCACAGTGCTCTTTCACTCTGCTCCTTCACTGTGCTCCTTCACAGTGGTCCTTCACTTTGCACCTGCCCTGTGCTCCTTCACAGTGCTCCTCCACAGTGCACCTTCACAGCATTCCTACACAGTGCTTCTTCACTGCGCTCCTTCACAGGGCTCCTTCAAAGTGATCCTACACTGTGCTCCTTCACTGTGCTTCTTCACAGTGCTACTACACAGCGCTCGTTCACCATGCTCCTTCACAGTGCTCCTTCACTGTGCACCTTCACTGTGCTCCTTCACAGTGCTCCTACACTGTGGCCTTCACTGTGATCCTTCACAGTGCTCCTTCAAAGCAATTCTTCGCAGTGCACCTTCATTGCGCTCCTTCACTGCACTCCTTCTCAGTGCTGCTTCACTGTGCTCCCTCATTGCGCTCCTTCACTGCGCTCCGACAGTGCGCGCCTTCACTGTGCTCTTTTCAATGCTCCTTCACTGTGCTCCTTCACCATTCTCCTTCACTGTGCTCCTTCACAGTGCTCTTATACTGCATTCCTTCACTGTGCTCCTTCACTGCCCTCCTTCTCAGTGCTTCTACACTGCACTCCTTCACTGTGCTCCTTCATGGCGCTCATTCTCTGTGCTCCTAAACAGTGCTACTGCACAGCTCACCTTCACAGTGCTCCTTCACAGTGCTCCTTCACTGTGCTCCTTCACTGTGTTCCTTCATAGTGCTCCTACACTTTTCACCTTCACAGCATTAGTACACAGTGCTTCTTAACTGCGCTCCTTCACTGCGCTCCTTCACTGCGCTGCTTCACTGTGCTCCTTCACAGTGCTCCTTCTCAGTGCTCCTTCACTGTGCTCCTTCGCTGTGCTCGTTCACAGAGCTCCTTCAAAGCGATCCTAAACAGTGCACCTTCATTGCTCTCATTCACTGCGCTCCTTCTCAGTGCTCCTTCACAGTGCTCCTTCACTGTGCTCCTTCACTGCGCTCCTTCACTGCGCTCCTTCACTGCGCTCCTACACTGTGCTCCTTCACTGTGCTCCTTTTCAATGCTCCTTCACTGTGCTCCTTCACAACGCTCCTTCTTTGCGCTCATTCACAGTGTTGTTACACTGCATTCCTTCACTGTGCTCCTTCACTGCCCTCCTTCACTGTGCTCCTTCACAGCGATACTACACAGTGCATCTACACTATGCTCCTACACTGCATTCCTTCACAGTGCTCCTTCACTGTGCTCCATCACAGAGCTCCTTAAATGCATTCATTCATGGTGCTCCTTCACAACATTCCTACACAGTGCCCCTTCACAGAACTCCTACACTGCACTCCTTCACAGTACTCCTACACTGCACAACTTCACAGTGCCTCTTCAATGAGCTCCTTCACTGTGCTCCATCACAGCGTTCCTGCACAGTGCTCCTTCACACCGCTCCAACACTGTGCTCCTTCACTGCACTCCTTCACTGTGCTCCTTTACTGTGCTCATTCACTGTGCTCCTGCACAGCATTCCTAAACAGTGCTCCTTCACAGTGCTCCTTCAATGTGCTCCTTCACTCCGCTCCTTAACTGCGCTCCTTCACTGTGCTCCTTCACAGCGCTCCTTCACTGTGCTCCTTCACAGCGTTCCTACATAGCGCTCCTACACAGTGCTCCCTCACAGTGCTCCTACACTGCGCTCCTTCACAGTGCTCCTTCACAGTGCTCCATCACTGTGCTCCATCACTGTGTTCATACACAGTAATCCTTCAGTGCGCTACTTCACCGTGCTCCCTCATTGTGCTCCTTCACTGCGCTCCTTCACTGTTCTCCTTCACAGTGCTCCTACACTGCACTCCTTCACTGTGCTCATTCACTGCGCTCCTTCACTATGCTCCTTCATAGTGCTCCTTCAGCGTGCTCTTTCATTCTGCTCCTTCACTGTGCTCCTTCACTGTGCTCCTTCAAGGTGGTCCTTCAATTTGCACCTACACTGTGCTCTTTATCAGTGCTCCTATACAGTGCACCTTCACAGCATTCCTTCACAGTGCTTCTTCACTGCGCTCCTTCACTGTGCTCCATCACTGTTTTCCTTCACTGCAATCCTTCACTGTGCTCCTGCATTGCGCTCCTTCAGTGCGCTCCTTCTCAGTGCTCCTTCAAAGTGCTCCTTCACTGTGCTTCTCCACTGTGCTCCTTCACTGCTCTCCTACACTGCGTTCCTTCAGTGTGCTCCTTTTCAATGCTCCTTCACCAGACTCCTTCACTGCGCACCTTCAAGCGCTCCATCACAGAGTTCCTATACTGCTCTCCTTCACTACACTCCTTCACTGTGCTCCTTCACTGCGCTCCTTCACTGTGCTCGTTAACTGCGCTCCTTCACTGTGCTCCCAAACTGCACTCCTTCACGACACTTCATCACGGTGCTTCTTCACTGTGCTCCTTCACTGTGCTCCGTCACTGCACTCCTTCACAGTGCTCCTTCACTCTGCTCCATCAGTGTGTTCATACAAGGTAATCCTTCAGTGCGCTCCTTCACTGTGCACCTTCACTGTGCTCCTTCACAGTGCTCCTACACTGCACTCCTTCACTGTGCTCCTTCACTGCGCTCCTTCACAGTGCTCCTTCACAGTGCTACTTCACAACGCACCTTTCACTGCTCATTCACAGTGCTCTTTCACTCTGCTCCTTCACTGTGCTCCTTCACAGTGGTCCTTCACTTTGCACCTGCACTGTGCTCCTTCACAGTGCTCCTCCACAGTGCACCTTCACAGCATTCCTACACAGTGCTTCTTCATTGCGCTGCTTCACAGGGCTCCTTCAAAGTGATCCTACACTGTGGTCCTTCACTGTGCTTCTTCACAGTGCTACTACACAGCGCTCGTTCACAGTGCTCCTTCACAGTGCTCCTTCACTGTGCACATTCACTGTGCTCCTTCACAGTGCTCCTACACCGTGGCCTTCACTGTGCTCCTTCACAGTGCTCCTTCAAAGCAATCCTTCGCAGTGCACCTTCATTGCGCTCCTTCACTGCGCTCCTTCTCAGTGCTCCTTCACTGTGCTCCTTCATTGCGCTCCTTCACTGCGCACCAACACTGCGCTCCTTCACTGTGCTCCTTCACAGTACTCCTACACTGCACTGCTTCACATTGCCTCTTCAATGAGCTCCTATACTGTGCTCTTTCACAGCGTTCCTACACAGTGCTCCTTCAAACCACTCCTACACGTGCTCCTTCACTGCACTCCCTCACTGCGCTCCTTCACAGTGCTTCTTCACTGCGCACCTTCACTGTGCTCCTTCACTGCGCTCCTTCACTGAGCTCCTTCACAGTGCTCCTACACTGTGCTCCTTCACTATCCTCCTTCACAGTTCTCCTTCAAAGCGATCCTACACAGTGCACCTTCATTGCGCTCCTTCACTGAGCTCCTTCTCAGTGCTCCTTCACTGTGCTCCTTCACTCTGCTCCTTCACTGCGCTCATTCACTGCGCTCCTACACTGCCCTCCTTCACTGTGCTCCTTTTCAAAGCTCCTTCACAGTGCTCCTTCACTGTGCTCCATCACTGTGTTAATACAAGGTAATCCTTCAGTGAGCTCCTTCACCATGCTCCCTCACTGTGCTCCTTCACTGCGCTCCTTCACTGTCCTCCTTCACAGTGCTCCTACACTGCACTCCTTCACTGTGCTCCTTCACTGCGCTCCTTCACAGTGCTCCTTCACTGTGATCCTTCACAACGCTCCTTCACTGCGCTCCTTCACAGTGCTCATACACTGCTTTCCTTCACTGTCCTCCTTCACTGCGCTCCTTCACTGTGCTACATCACTGTGCTCCTTCACTGCACTCCTTCACTGTGCTCCCTCACTGCGCTCCTTCACTGTGCTCCTTCACAGCGATCCTACACAGTGCATCTACACTGAGCTCCTACACTGCATTCCTAAACAGTGCTCCTTCACTGCGCTCCATCACAGAGCACCTTCAATGCATTGCTTCACAACGCTCCTACACAGTGCTCCTTCACAATGCTCCTTCACAGAACTCCTACACTGCACTCGTTCAAGGTACTCCTACACTGCACTCCTTCACAGTGCTTCTTCAATGATCTCCTTCACTGTGCTCCATCACAGCATTCCTACACAGTGCTCCTTCATTGCGCTCTTTCACAATGCTCCTTCACAAGGCTCCTTCACTGTGCACCTTCATAGTGCTCCTACACAGTGCACATTCACAGCATTCCTACACAGTGCTTCTTCACTGCGCTGCTTCACAGTACTCCTTCAAAGTGCCTCTTCAATGAGGTCCTTCACTGTGCTACATCACAGCGTTCCTACATAGTGCTCCTTCACACCGCTCCTACACTGTACTCCTTCACTGCGCTCCTTCACCATGCTCCTTCACTGTGCACCTGCACAGCATTCCTACACAGTGCTCCTTCACTGCGCTCCTTCACAATTATCTTTCACTGCGCTCCTTCAAGCGCTCCATCACATTGGTCCTATACTGCTCTCCTCCACTGCACTCCTTCACTGTGCTCCTTCACTGCGCTCCTTCACTGTGCTCGTTAACTGCGCTCCTTCACTGTGCTCCCAAACTGCACTCCTTCACGACGCTTCATCACGGTGCTTCTTCACTGTGCTCCTTCACTGTGCTCCGACACTGCACTCCTTCATTGCGCTCCTTCACTGTGCTCCTTCACTGCACTCCTTCACAGTGTTCCTTCACTGCGCTCCTTCACAGTGCTCCTAAACTGCGCTCCTTCACTCTGCTCCTTCACAGTGCTACTTTACTGTGCTCCATCACTGTGTTCATACAAGTTAATCCTTCAGTGCGCTCCTACGCCGTTCTCCCTCACTGTGCTCCTTCACTGTGCTCCTTCACTGTGCTCCTTCACAGTGCTCCTACACTGCACTCCTTCACTGTTTTCCTTCACTGCGCTCCTTCACAGTGCTCCTTCACAGTGCTCCTTCACACCGCTCCAACACTGTGCTTCTTCACTGCACTCCTTCACTGTGCTCCTTTACTGTGCTCTTTCACTGTGCTCCTGCACAGCATTCCTACACAGTGCTCCTTCACAGTGCTCCTTCACTGTGCTCCTTCACTCCGCTCCTTAACTGCGCTCCATCACTGTGCTCCTTCACAGCGCTCCTTCACTGTGCTCCTTCACAGCGTTCCTACATAGCGCTCCTACACAGTGCTCCCTCACAGTGCTCCTACACTGCGCTTTTTCACAGTGATCCTTCACAGTGCTCCATCACTGTGAAACATCACTGTGTTCATACACAGTAATACTACGGTGCGCTACTTCACCGTGCTCTCTCACTGTGCTCCTTCACTGCGCTCCTTCACTGTTCTCCTTCACAGTGCTCCTACACTGCACTCCTTCACTGTGCTCATTCACTGCGCTCCTTCACTGTGCTCCTTCACAGTGCTAAATCACTATGCTCCTTCATAGTGCTCTTTCACCGTGCTCTTTCACTCTGCTCCTTCACTGTGCTCCTTCACTGTGCTCCTTCACAGTGGTCCTTCAATTTGCACCTACACTGTGCTCTTTCACAGTGCTCCTATACAGTGCACCTTCACAGCATTCCTACACAGTGCTTCTACACTGCGCTCCTTCACTGTGCTCCATCACTGTTTTCCTTCACTGCAATCCTTCACTGTGCTCCTTCATTGCGCTCCTTCAGTGCGCTCCTTCTCAGTGCTCCTTCACAGTGCTCCTTCACTGTGCTCCTCCACTGCGTTCTGTCACTGCTCTCCTACACTGCACTCCTTCACTGTGCTCCTTTCAATGCTCCTTCACCAGACTCCTTCACTGCGCTCCTTTAAGCGCTCCATCTCAGAGTTCCTATACAGCTCTCCTTCACTGCACTCCTTCACTGTGCTCCTTCACTGCGCTCCTTCACTGTGCTCGTTAACTGCGCTCCTTCACTGTGCTCCCAAACTGCACTCCTTCACGACACTTCGTCACTGTGCTTCTTCACTGTGCTCCTTCACTGTGCTCCATCACTGCACTCCTTCATTGCGCTCCTTCACTGTGTTCCTTCACTGCACTCCTTCACAGTGCTCCTTCACTGTGCTCCATCACTGTGTTCATACAAGGTAATCCTTCAGTGCGCTCCTTCACCGTGCTCCCTCACTGTGCTCCTTCACTGCGCTCCTTCACTGTGCTCCTTCACAGTGCTCCTACACTGCACTCCTTCACTGTGCTCCTTCACTGCGCTCCTTCACAGTGCTCCTTCACAGTGCTACTTCACAACGCTTCTTTCACTGCTCTTTCACAGTGCTCTTTCACTCTGCTCCATCACTACGCTCCTTCACAGTGGTCCTTCGCTTTGCACCTTCACTGTGCTCCTTCACAGTGCTCCTCCACAGTGCACCTTCACAGCATTCCTACACAGTGCTTCTTCACTGCGTTCCTTCACAGGGCTCCTTCAAAGTGATCCTACACTGTGCTCCTTCACTGTTTTCTTCACAGTGCTACTACACAGCGCTCGTTCACAGTGCTCCTTCACAGTGCTCCTTCAATGTGCACCTTCACTGTGCTCCTTCACAGTGCTCCTACACTGTGGCCTTCATTGTGCTCCTTCACTGCGCTCCTTCAAAGCAATCCTTCGCAGTGCACCTTCATTGCGCTCCTTCACTGCGCTCCATCTCAGTGCTCCTTCACTGTGCTCCTTCACTGCGCTCCTTCAATGTGCTCCGACATTGCGCTCCTTCACTGTGCTCTTTTCAATGCTCCTTCGCTGTGCTCCTTCACAACGCTCCTACACTGCGCTCCTTCACAGTGCTCTTAAACTGCATTCCTTCACTGTGCTCCTTCACTGCGCTCCTTCTCAGTGCTTCTACACTGCACTCCTTCACTCTGCTCCTTCATTGCGCTCCTTCACTGTGCTCCATCACAGTGCTACTACACAGCACTCCTTCACAGTCCTCCTTCACTGTGCACCTTCACTCTGTTCCTTCATAGTGCTCCTACACATTGCACCTTCACAGCATTCCTACACAGTGCTTCTTAACTGTGCTCCTTCACTGCGCTCTGTCACTGCGCTGCTTCACTGTGCTCCTTCACAGTGCTGCTTCTCAGTGCTCCTACACTGTACTCTTTCACTGTGCTCATTCACAGTGCTCCTTCAAAGCGATCCTATACAGTGCACCTTCATTGCTCTCCTTCACTGCGCTGCTTCTCAGTGCTCCTTCACTGCGCTCCTTCACTGTGCTCCTTCACTGCGCTCCTTCACTGCGCTCCTTCACTGCGCTCCTACACTGTGCTCCTTCATTGTGCTGCTTTTCAATGCTCCTTCACTGTGCTCCTTCACAGTGCTCCTTCTCAGTGCTCCTTCACTGTGCTCCTTCACTGCGCTCCTTCACTGCGCTCCTTCAATGCGCTCCTACACTGTGCTCCTTCACTGTGCTCCTTTTCAATGCTCCTTCAGGGTGCTCCTTCACAACGCTCCTTCACTGCGCTCATTCACAGTGTTGTTACACTGCATTCCTTCACTGTGCTCCTTCACTGCACTCCTTCACTGCACTCCTTCACTGTGCTCCTTCACTGCGCTCCTTCACTGTGCTCGTTAATTGCGCTCCTTCACTGTGCACCCAAACTGCACTCATTCACGACACTTCATCACAGTGCTTCTTCACTGTGCTCCTTCACTGTGCTCTGACACTGCAGTCCTTCATTGCGCTGCTTCACTGTGCTCCTTCACTGCACTCCTTCACTGTGCTCCTTCACTGCGATCCTTCACAGTGCTCCTTCACAGTGCTACTTCACATCACTCCTTTCACTGCTCTTTCACAGTGCTCTTTTACTCTGCTCCTTCACTGTGCTCCTTCACAGTGGTCCTTCACTTTGCACCTTCACTGTGCTCCTTCACAGTGCTCCTCCACAGTGCACCTTCACAGCAATCCTACACAGTGCTTCTTCACTGCGTTCCTTCACAGGGCTCCTTCAAAGTGATCCTACACTGCGCTCCTTCACTGTTCTTCTTCACAGTGCTACTACACAGCGCTCGTTCAAAGTGCTCCTTCACAGTGCTCCTTCAATGTGCACCTTCACTGTGCTCCTTCACAGTGCTCCTACACTGTGGCCTTCATTGTGCTCCTTCACTGCGCTCCTTCAAAGCAATCCTTCGCAGTGCACCTTCATTGCGCTCCTTCACTGCGCTCCTTCTCAGTGCTCCTTCACTGTGCTCCTTCACAGCGCTCCTTCACTGTGCTCCGACAGTGCGCTCCTTCACTGTGCTCTTTTCAATGCTCCTTCACTGTGCTCCTTCACAACGATCCTTCACTGCGCTCCTTCTCAGTGCTTCTACAATGCATTCCTTCACTCTGCTCCTTCATTGCGCTCCTTCACTGTGCTCCATCACAGTGCTACTACACAGCGCTCCTTCACAGTCCTCCATCACTGTGCTACTTCACTGTGTTCCTTCATAGTACTCCTACACATTGCACCTTCACAGCATTCCTACACAATGCTTCTTAACTGCGCTCCTTCACTGCGCTCATTCACTGCGCTGCTTCACTGTGCTCCTTCACAGTGCTGCTTCTCAGTGCTCCTACACTGTGCTCCTTCACTGTGCTTGTTCACAGTGCTCCTTCAAAGCGATCCTACACAGTGCACCTTCATTGCTCTCCTTCACTGCGCTGCTTCTCAGTGCTCCTTCACAGTGCTCCTTCACTGTGCTCCTTCACTGCGCTCCTTCACTGCGCTCCATCACTGCGCTCCTACACTGTGCTCCTTCATTGTGCTCCTTTTCAATGCTCCTTCTCTGTGCTCCTTCACAACGCTGCTTCACTGTGCTCCTTCACAGTGCTCCTTCTCAGTGCTCCTACACTGTGCTCCTTCATTGTGCTTGTTCACAGAGCTCCTTCAAAGCGATCCTACACAGTGCACCTTCATTGCGCTCCTTCTCAGGCTCCTTCACAGTGCTCCTTCACAGTGCTCCTTCACAGTGCTCCTTCACTGTGCGCCTTCACCTCGCTCCTTCACTGCGCTCCTTCAATGATCTCCTACACTGTGCTCCTTCACTGTGCTCCTTTTCAATGCTCCTTCACTGTGCTCCTACACAAGGCTCCTTCACTGCGTTCATTCACAGTGTTGTTACACTGCATTCCTTCACTGTGCTCCTTCACTGCACTCCTTCACTGCACTCCTTCACTGTGCTCCTTCACTGTGCTCCTTCACTGTGCTCGTTAACTGCGCTCCTTCACTGTGCTCCCAATCTGCACTCATTCAAGACACTTCATCACGGTGCTTCTTCACTGTGCTCGTTCACTGCGCTCTGACACTGCAGTCCTACATTGCGCTCCTTCACTGTGCTCCTTCACTGCACTCCTTCACAGTGCTCCTTCACTTTGCTCCATCACTGTGTTAATACAAGGTAATCCTTCAGTGAGCTCCTTCACCATGCTCCCTCACTGTTCTCCTTCACTGCGCTCCTTCACTGTGCTCCTTCACAGTGCTCCTACACTGCTCTCCTTCACTGTGCTCCTTCACTGCGCTCCTTCACAGTGCTCCTTCACAGTGCTACTTCACAACGCTCCTTTCACTACTCATTCACAGTGCTCTTTCACTCTGCTCCTTCACTGTGCTCCTTCACAGTGGTCCTTCACTTTGCACCTTCACTGTGCTCCTTCACAGTTCTCCTCCACAGTGCACCTTCACAGCATTCCTACACAGTGCTTCTTCACTGCGTTCCTTCACAGGGCTCCTTCAAAGTGATCCTACACTGTGCTCCTTCACTGTTCTTCTTCACAGTGATACTACACAGCGCTCGTTCACAGTGCTCCTTCACAGTGCTCCTTCAATGTGCACCTTCACTGTGCTCCTTCACAGTGCTCCTACACTGTGGCCTTCATTGTGCTCCTTCACTGCGCTCCTTCAAAGCAATCCTTCGAAGTGCACCTTCATTGCGCTCCTTCACTGCGCTCCTTCTCAGTGCTCCTTCACTGTGCTCCTTCACAGCGCTCCTTCACTGTGCTCTTTTCAATGCTCCTTCACTGTGCTCCTTCACAGCGCTCCTTCACTGTGCTCCGACAGTGCGCTCCTTCACTGTGCTCTTTTCAATGCTCCTTCACTGTGCTCCTTCACAACGATCCTTCACTGCGCTCCTTCTCAGTGCTTCTACAATGCATTCCTTCACTCTGCTCCTTCATTGCGCTCCTTCACTGTGCTCCATCACAGTGCTACTACACAGCGCTCCTTCACAGTCCTCCATCACTGTGCACCTTCACTGTGTTCCTTCATAGTACTCCTACACATTGCACCTTCACAGCATTCCTACACAATGCTTCTTAACAGCGCTCCTTCACTGCACTCATTCACTGCGCTGCTTCACTGTGCTCCTTCACAGTGCTGCTTCTCAGTGCTCCTACACTGTGCTCCTTCACTGTGCTCGTTCACAGTGCTCCTTCAAAGCGATCCTACACAGTGCACCTTCATTGCTCTCCTTCACTGCGCTGCTTCACTGTGCTCCTTCACAGTGCTCCTACACTGCTCTCCTTCACTGTGCTCCTTCACTGCGCTCCTTCACAGTGCTCCTTCACAGTGCTACTTCAAAACGCTCCTTTCACTCCTCATTCACAGTGCTCTTTCACTCTGCTCCTTCACTGTGCTCCTTCACAGTGGTCCTTCACTTTGCACCTTCACTGTGCTCCTTCACAGTTCTCCTCCACAGTGCACCTTCACAGCATTCCTACACAGTGCTTCTTCACTGCGTTCCTTCACAGGGCTCCTTCAAAGTGCTCCTACACTGTGCTCCTTCACTGTTCTTCTTCACAGTGATACTACACAGCGCTCGTTCACAGTGCTCCTTCACAGTGCTCCTTCAAAATGCACCTTCACTGTGCTCCTTCACAGTACTCCTACACTGTGGCCTTCATTGTGCTCCTTCACTGCGCTCCTTCAAAGCAATCCTTCGCAGTGCACCTTCATTGCGCTCCTTCACTGCGCTCCTTCTCAGTGCTCCTTCACTGTGCTCCTTCACTGCGCTCCTTCACTGTGCTCTTTTCAATGCTCCTTCACTGTGCTCCTTCACAACGCTCCAACACTGCGCTCCTTCACAGTGCTCTTACACTGCATTCCTTCACTGTGCTCCTTCACTGTGCTCCTTCTCAGTGCTTCTACACTGCACTCCTTCAGTCTGCTCCTTCATTGCGCACCTTCACTGTGCTCCATCACAGTGCTACTACACAGCGCTCCTTCACAGTCCTCCTTCACTGTGCACCTTCACTGTGTTCCTTCATAGTGCTCCTACACATTGCACCTTCACAGCATTCCTACACAGTGCTTCTTAACTGCGCTCCTTCACTGCGCTCCTTCACTGCGCTGCTTCACTGTGCTCCTTCACAGTGCTCCTTCTCAGTGCTCCTACACTGTGCTCCTTCACTGTGCTCGTTCAAAGTGCTCCTTCAAAGCGATCCTAAACAGTGCACCTGCATTGCTCTCCTTCACTGCGCTCCTTCTCAGTGCTCCTTCACAGTGCTCCTTCACTGTGCTCCTTCACTGCGCTCCTTCACAGCGATACTACACAGTGCATCTACACAGCGCTCCTACACTGCATTCCTTCACAGTGCTCCTTCACTGTGCTCCTTCACAGAGCTCCTTCACTGTGCTCCTTCACTGCGCATCTTCACTGCAATCCTACAAAGCGCTCCTACACTGTGCTCCTTTTCAATGCTCCTTGACTGTGCTCCTTCACTCCACTCCTTAACTGCACTCCTTTACTGTGCTCCTTCACAGCGTTCCTACATAGCACTCCTCACTGTGCGCCTTCACAGCTTTCCTACATAGCGCTCCAACACAGTTCTCCTACACAGTGCACCTTCACATCGCTCCTTCACAGTGCTCCTTCAAAGTGCCGCTACAACATGCTCCTTCACAGCACTCGCTCACTGCGCTCCTTCACAATGCTCCTTCACTGCGCTCCTTCAAGCGCTCCATCACAGTGCTCCTACACTGCTCTCCTTCACAACACTCCTTAACTGTGCTTTTCACTTCTCTCCTTCACTGTGCTCGTTAACTGCGCTCCTTCACTGTGCTCCCAAACTGCACTCCTTAACGACGCTTCATCACGGCGCATCTTCACTGTGCTCCTTCACTGTGCTCCGACAGTGCACTCCTTCATTGTGCTCCTTCACTGCGCTCCTTCACTGCACTCCTTCACAGTGCTTCTTCACTGTGCTCCATCACTGTGTTCATACAAGGTAATCCTGCAGTTCGCTCCTTCACCGTGCTCCCTCACTGTGCTCCTTCACTGCACTCCTTCACTGCGCTCCATCATTGCGCTCCTTCACTGCGCTCCTTCTCAGTGCTCCTTCTCAGTGCTGCTTCACAGTGCTCCTTCACTGTGATCCTCCACTGCGCTCCGTCACTGCTCTCCTACACTGCGCTCCTTCACTGTGCTCCTTTACAATGCTCCTTCACAAGACTCCTTCACTGCGCTCATACAAGCGCTCCATCACAGTGTTCCTATACTGCTCTCCTTCACTGTGCTCCTTCACTGTGCTCGTTAACTGTGCTCCTTCATTGTGCTCCGACAGTGCACTCCTTCATTGTGCTCCTTCACTGTGCTCCTTCACTGCACTCCTTCACAGTGCTTCTTCACTGTGCTCCATCACTGTGTTCATACAAGTTAATCCTTCAGTGCGCTCCTTCACCGTGCTCCCTCACTGTGCTCCTTCACAGTGCTCCTTCACTGTGCTCCTTCACAGTGCTCCTACACTGCACTCCTTCACTTTGCTCCTTCACTGCGCTCCTTCACAGTGCTCCTTCACTGTGCACCTTCACTGTGTTCCTTCATAGTGATCGTACACTTTGCTCCTTCATAGAATTCCTACACAGTGCTTCTTAACTGCGCTCCTTCACTGCGCTCCTTCACTGCGCTGCTTCACTGTGCTCCTTCACAGTGCTCCTTCCCAGTGCTCCTACACTGTGCTCCTTCACTGTGCTCGTTCACAGAGCTCCTTCAAACCGATCCTACACAGTGCACCTTCACTGTGCTCCTTTGCAATGCTCCTTCACTGTGCTCCTTCACAACGCTCCTTCACTGCGCTCATTCACAGTGTTGTTACACTGCATTCCTTCACTGTGCTCCTTCACTGCACTCCTTCACTGCACTCCTTCACTGTGCACCTTAACTGCGCTCCTTCACTGTGCTCGTTAACTGCGCTCCTTCACTGTGCTCCCAAACTGCACTCCTTCACGACACTTCATCACGGTGCTTCTTCACTGTGCTCCTTCACTGTGCTCCTTCACAGCGATCCTACACAGTGCATCTACACTGAGCTCCTACACTGCATTCCTAAACAGTGCTCCTTCACTGCGCTCCATCACAGAGCACCTTCAATGCATTCCTTCACAACACTCCTACACAGTGCTCCTTCACAATGCTCCTTCACAGAACTCCTACACTGCACTCGTTCAAGGTACTCCTACACTGCACTCCTTCACAGTGCTTCTTCAATGATCTCCTTCACTGTGCTCCATCACAGCATTCCTACACAGTGCTCCTTCATTGCGCTCTTTCACAATGCTCCTTCACAAGGCTCCTTCACTGTGCACCTTCATAGTGCTCCTACACAGTGCACATTCACAGCATTCCTATACAGTGCTTCTTCACTGCGCTCCTTCACAGTGCTCCTTCAAAGTGATCCTACACAGTGCAGCTTCATCGCGCTCCTTCACTGTGCTCCTTCACTGTGCTTCTTCACTTTGCTCCTTCACTGCACTCCTACACTGCCCTCCTTCTCTGGTCTCCTTTTCAATGCTCCTTCACTGTGCTCATTCACCACGGTCCTTCACTGCGCTCCTTCACAGAGCTCTTACAGTGCATTCCTTTACTGTGCTCCTTCACTGCGCTCCGTCACAGTGCTCCTACACTGCACATTTTCACTGTGCTCCTTCATTGCGCTCCTTCACTGTGCTCCTTCACAGTGCTAATACACGGTGCTCTTTCACTGTGCTCCTTCACAGTGCTCCTTCACTGTGCTCCTTCACAGTGCTCCTTCATAGCGATCCTACAGAGTGCACCTTCTTTGCACTCCTTCACTGCACTCCTTCTCAGTGCTCATTCACTGTGCTCCTTCACTGTGCTCCTTCACTTCGCTCCTACACTGCGCTCCTTCACTGTGCTCCATTTCAATGCTCCTTCACTGTGCTCCTTCAGTGCGCTCCTTCACTATGTTCCTTCACGATGCTACTACACAGCATTCCTTCACAGTGCTCCTTCACAGTGCTCCTTCACTGTGCACCTACACTGTGCTCCTTCATAGTGCTCCTACACATTGCACCTTCACAGCATTCCTATACAGTGCTTCATCACTGCGTGCCTTCACTGTACTCCTTCACTGTGCTCCTTCACTGTGCTCCTTCACAGTGCTCCTTCATAGTGCTCCTAGACTCAGCTCCATCACTGTGCTCCTTCACAGTGATCCTTCAAAGCGATCCTACACAGCGCACCTTCATCGCGCTCCTTCACTGTGCTCCTTCTCAGTGCTCCTTCACTGTTATCCTTCACTGTGCTCCTTCACTGTGCTCCTTCACAACACTCCTTCACTTGCTCCTTCACAGTGCATCTACACTGCGCTCCTACACTGCATTCCTTCACAGTGCTCCTTCACTGTGCTCCAGCACAGAGCTCCTTCAATGCATTCCTTCTCTGTGCTCCTTCACAACGTTCCTACACAGTGCTCCTTCACAGTGCTCCTTCACAGACCTCCTACACTGCACTCCTTCACAGTACTCCTACACTGCACTCCTTCACAGTGCCTCTTCAATGAGTTCCTTCACTGTGCTATATCACAGCGTTCCTACATAGTGCTACTTCACACCGCTCCTACACTGTACTCCTTCACTGCGCTCCTTCACCGTGCTCCTTCAGTGTGCACCTGGACAGCATTCCTACACAGTGCTCCTTCACTGCGCTCCTTCACAATTTGCTTTCACTGCGCACCTTCAAGGGCTCCATCACACTGGTCCTATACTGCTCTCCTCCACTGCACTCCTTCACTGTGCTCCTTCACTGCGCTCCTTCACTGTGCTCGTTAACTGCGCTCCTTCACTGTGCTCCCAAACTGCACTCCTTCACGACGCTTCATCACGGTGCTTCTTCACTTTGCTCCTTCACTGTGCTCCAACACTGCACTCCTTCATTGCGCTCCTTCACTGTGCTCCTTCACTGCACTCCATCACAGTGTTCCTACACTGCACTCCTTCACTGTGCTCCTTCACTGCGCTCCTTCACAGTGCTCCTTCACAGTGCTACTTCACAACGCTCCTTTCACTGCTCTTTCACAGTGCTCTTTCACTCTGCTCCTTCACTGTGCTCCTTCACAGTGGTCCTTCACTTCGCTCCTACACTGCGCTCCTTCACTGTGCTCCATTTCAATGCTCCTTCACTGTGCTCCTTCAGTGCGCTCCTTCACTATGTTCCTTCACAATGCTACTACACAGCATTCCTTCACAGTGCTCCTTCACAGTGCTCCTTCACTGTGCACCTACACTGTGCTCCTTCATAGTGCTCCTACACATTGCACCTTCACAGCATTCCTATACAGTGCTTCATCACTGCGTGCCTTCACTATACTCCTTCACTGTGCTCCTTCACTGTGCTCCTTCACAGTGCTCCTTCATAGTGCTCCTAGACTCAGCTCCATCACTGTGCTCCTTCACAGTGATCCTTCAAAGCGATCCTACACAGCGCACCTTCATCACGCTCCTTCACTGTGCTCCTTCTCAGTGCTCCTTCACTGTTATCCTTCACTGTGCTCCTTCACTGTGCTCCTTCACAACACTCCTTCACTTGCTCCTTCACAGTGCATCTACACTGCGCTCCTACACTGCATTCCTTCACAGTGCTCCTTCACTGTGCTCCAGCACAGAGCTCCTTCAATGCATTCCTTCTCTGTGCTCCTTCACAACGTTCCTACACAGTGCTCCTTCACAGTGCTCCTTCACAGACCTCCTACACTGCACTCCTTCACAGTACTCCTACACTGCACTCCTTCACAGTGCCTCTTCAATGAGGTCCTTCACTGTGCTACATCACAGCGTTCCTACATAGTGCTACTTCACACTGCTCCTACACTGTACTCCTTCACTGCGCTCCTTCACCGTGCTCCTTCACTGTGCACCTGGACAGCATTCCTACACAGTGCTCCTTCACTGCGCTCCTTCACAATTTTCTTTCACTGCGCACCTTCAAGGGCTCCATCACACTGGTCCTATACTGCTCTCCTCCACTGCACTCCTTCACTGTGCTCCTTCACTGCGCTCCTTCACTGTGCTCGTTAACTGCGCTCCTTCACTGTGCTCCCAAACTGCACTCCTTCACGACGCTTCATCACGGTGCTTCTTCACTTTGCTCCTTCACTGTGCTCCGACACTGCACTCCTTCATTGCGCTCCTTCACTGTGCTCCTTCACTGCACTCCTTCACAGTGTTCCTACACTGCACTCCTTCACTGTGCTCCTTCACTGCGCTCCTTCACAGTGCTCCTTCACAGTGCTACTTCACAACGCTCCTTTCACTGCTCTTTCACAGTGCTCTTTCACTCTGCTCCTTCACTGTGCTCCTTCACAGTGGTCCTTCACTTTGCGCCTTCACTGTGCTCCTTCACAGTGCTCCTCCACAGTGCACCTTCACAGCATTCCTACACAGTGCTTCTTCACTGCGTTCCTTCACAGGGCTCCTTCAAAGTGATCCTACACTGTGCTCCTTCACTGTTCTTCTTCACAGTGCTACTACACAGCGCTCGTTCACAGTGCTCCTTCAATGTGCACCTTCACTGTGCTCCTTCAAGTGCTCCCACTTTGTGCCCTTCATTGTGCTCCTTCACTGCGCTCCTTCAAAGCAATCCTACGCAGTGCACCTTCATTGCGCTCCTTCACTGCGCTCCTTCTCAGTGCTCCTTCACTGTGCTCCTTCACTGCGCTCCTTCACTGTGCTCCAACAGTGCGCTCCTTCACTGTGCTCTTTTCAATGCTCCTCCACTGTGCTCCTTCACAACGCTCCTACACTGCGCTCCTTCACAGTGCTCTTACACTGAATTCCTTCACTGTGCTCCTTCTCAGTGCTCATTCACTGTGCTCCTTCACTGTGCTCCTTCACTTCGCTCCTACACTGCGCTCCTTCACTGTGCTCCATTTCAATGCTCCTTCACTGTGCTCCTTCATTGCGCTCCTTCACTATGTTCCTTCACAATGCTACTACACAGCATTCCTTCACAGTGCTCCTTCACAGTGCTCCTTCACTCTGCACCTTCACTGTGCTCCTTCATAGTGCTCCTACACATTGCACCTTCACAGCATTCCTATACAGTGCTTCATCACTGCGCGCCTTCACTGTACTCCTTCACTGCTCCTTCACTGTGCTCCTTCACAGTGCTCCTTCATAGTGCTCCTAGACTCTGCTCCATCACTGTGCTCCTTCACAGTGATCCTTCAAAGCGATCCTACACAGCGCACCTTCATCGCGCTCCTTCACTGTGCTCCTTCTCAGTGCTCCTTCACTGTGCTCATCACTGTGATCCTTCACTGTGCTCCTTCACAACACTCCTTCACTTGCTCCTTCACAGTGCATCTACACTGCGCTCCTACACTGCATTCCTTCACAGTGCTCCTTCACTGTGCTCCAGCACAGAGCTCCTTCAATGCATTCTTTCACTGTGCTCCTTCACAACGTTCCTACACAGTGCTCCTTCACAGTGCTCCTTCACAGACCTCCTACACTGCACTCCTTCACAGTACTCCTACACTGCACTCCTTCACAGTGCCTCTTCAATGAGGTCCTTCACTGTGCTACATCACAGCATTCCTACATAGTGCTCCTTCACACCGCTCCTACACTGTACTCCTTTACTGCGCTCCTTCACCGTGCTCCTTCACTGTGCACCTGCACAGCATTCCTACACAGTGCTCCTTCACTGCGCTCCTTCACAATTCTCTTTCACTGCGCACCTTCAAGCGCTCCATCACAGTGGTCCTATACTGTTCTCCTCCACTGCACTCCTTCACTGTTCTCCTTTACTGCGCTCCTTCACTGTGCTCGTTAACTGCGCTCCTTCACTGTGCTCCCAAACTGCACTCCTTCACGACGCTTCATCACGGTGCTTCTTCACTGTGCTCCTTCACTGTGCTCCGACACTGCACTCCTTCATTGCGCTCCTTCACTGTGCTCCTTCACTGCACTCCTTCACAGTGTTCCTACACTGCACTCCTTCACTGTGCTCCTTCACTGCGCTCCTTCACAGTGCTCCTTCACAGTGCTACTTCACAACGCTCCTTTCACTGCTCTTTCACAGTGCTCTTTCACTCTGCTCCTTCACTGTGCTCCTTCACAGTGGTCCTTCACTTTGCGCCTTCACTGTGCTCCTTCACAGTGCTCCTCCACAGTGCACCTTCACAGCATTCCTACACAGTGCTTCTTCACTGCGTTCCTTCACAGGGCTCCTTCAAAGTGATCCTACACTGTGCTCCTTCACTGTTCTTCTTCACAGTGCTACTACACAGCGCTCGTTCACAGTGCTCCTTCACAGTGCTCCTTCAATGTGCCCCTTCACTGTGCTCCTTCAAGTGCTCCTACACTGTGGCCTTCATTGTGCTCCTTCACTGCGCTCCTTCTAAGTGCTCCTTCACTGTGCTCCTTCACTGCGCTCCTTCACTGTGCTCCGACAGTGTGCTCCTTCACTGTGCTCTTTTCAATGCTCCTTCACTGTGCTCCTTCACAACGCTCCTACACTGCGCTCCTTCACAGTGCTCTTACACTGCATTCCTTCACTGTGCTCCTTCACTGCGCTCCTTCTCAGTGCTTCTACACTGCACTCCTTCACTCTGCTCCTTCATTGCGCTCCTTCACTGTGCTCCATCACAGTGCTACTACACAGTGCTCCTTCACAGTCCTCCTTCACTGTGCACCTTCACTGTGTTCCTTCATAGTGCTCCTACACATTGCACCTTCACAGCATTCCTACACAGTGCTTCTTAACTGCGCTTCTTCACTGCGCTCCTTCACTGCGCTGCTTCACTGTGCTCCTTCACAGTGCTCCTTCTCAGTGCTCCTACACTGTGCTCCTTCACTGTGCTCGTTCACAGTGCTCCTTCAAAGCGATCCGACACAGTGCACCTTCATTGCTCTCCTTCACTGCGCTCCTTCTCAGTGCTCCTTCACAGTGCTCCTTCACTGTGCTCCTTCACTGCGCTCCTTCACTGCGCTCCTTCACTGCGCTCCTACACTGTGCTCCTTCATTGTGCTCCTTTTCAATGCTCCTTCACTGTGCTCCTTCACAACGCTCCTTCACTGCGCTCATTCACTGTGTTGTTACACTGCATTCCTTCACTGTGCTCCTTCACTGCCCTCCTTCACTGTGCTCCTTCACAGCGATACTACACAGTGCATCTACACTGCGCTCCTACACTGCATTCCTTCACAGTGCTCCTTCACTGTGCTCCATCACAGAGCTCCTTAAATGCATTCATTCATGGTGCTCCTGCACAACATTCCTACACAGTGCTCCTTCACAGTGCTCCTTCACTGTGCTCCTTCACTGTGCTCCTTCACTGCGCTTCTTCACTCTAATCTTACACTGCGCTCCTTCACTGTGCTCCTTTTCAATGCTCCTTCACTGTGCTCCTTCACTCCACTCCTTAACTGCACTCCTTCACTGTGCTTCTTCACAGCGTTCCTACATAGCACTCCTCACTGTGCACCTTCACAGCTTTCCTACATAGCGCTATAACACAGTTCTCCTACACAGTGCACCTTCACATCGCTCCTTCACAGTGCTCCTTCAAAGTGCCGCTACAACATGCTCCTTCACTGCACTCCCTCACTGCGCTCCTTCACAATGCTCCTTCACTGCGCTCCTTCAAGCGCTCCATCACAGTGCTCCTACACTGCTCTCCTTCACAACACTCCTTCACTGTGCTCCTTCACTGCTCTCCTTCACTGTGCTCGTTAACTGCGCTCCTTCACTGTGCTCCCAAACTGCACTCCTTAACGACGCTTCATCACGGTGCATCTTCACTGTGCTCCTTCACTGTGCTCCGACAGTGCACTCCTTCATTGTGCTCCTTCACTGTGCTCCTTCACTGCACTCCTTCACAGTGCTTTTTCACTGTGCTGCATCACTGTGTTCATACAAGGTAATCCTTCAGTGCGCTCCTTCATCGTGCTACCTCCCTGTGCTCCTTCACTGCATTCCTTCACTGCGCTCCTTCATTGCACTCCTTCACTGCGCTCCTTCTCAGTGCTCCTTCTCAGTGCTGCTTCACAGTGCTCCTTCACTGTGATCCTCCACTGCGCTCCGTCACTGCTCTCCTACTCTGCGCTCCTTCACTGTGCTCCTTTACAATGCTCCTTCACAAGACTCCTTCACTGCGCTCATACAAGCGCTCCATCACAGTGTTCCTATAATGCTCTCCTTCACTGTGCTCCTTCACTGTGCTCGTTAACTGCGCTCCTTCACTGTGCTCCCAAACTGCATTCCTTCACGACGCTTCATCACGGTGCTTCTTCACTGTGCTCCTTCACTGTGCTCTGACACTGCACTCCTTCATTGTGCTCCTTCAATGTTCTCCTTCACTGCACTCCTTAACAGTGCTTCTTCACTGTACTCCATCACTGTGTTCATACAAGGTAATCCTTCAGTGCGCTCCTTCACCGTGCTCCCTCACTGTTTTCCTTCACAGTGCTCCTTCACTGTGCTCCTTCACAGTGCTCCTACACCGCACTCCTTCACTGTGCTCCTTCACTGCGCTCCTTCACAGTGCTCTTTCACTGTGCACCTTCACTGTGTTCCTTCATAGTGATCGTACACTTTGCTCCTTCATAGCATTCCTACACAGTGCTTCTTAACTGCGCTCCTTCACTGCGCTCCTTCACTGCGCTGCTTCACTGTGTTCCTTCACAGTGCTCCTACTCAGTGCTCCTACACTGTGCTCCTTCACTGTGCTCGTTCACAGAGCTCCTTCAAAGCGATCCTACACAGTGCACCTTCATTGCGCTCCTTCCCTGCGCTCCTTCTCAGGCTCCTTCACAGTGCTCCTTCACTGTGCTCCTTCACTGCGCTCCTTCAATGCGCTCCTTCAATGCGCTCCTACACTGTGCTCCTTCACTGTGCTCCTTTTCAATGCTCCTTCACTGTGCTCCTTCACAACGCTCCTTCACTGTGCTCATTCACAGTGTTGTTACACTGCATTCCTTCACTGTGCTCCTTCACTGCACTCCTTCACTGCACTCCTTCACTGTGCTCCTTCACTGTGCTCCAGCACAGAGCTCCTTCAATGCATTCCTTCTCTGTGCTCCTTCACAACGTTCCTACACAGTGCTCCTTCACAGTGCTCCTTCACAAACCTCCTACACTGCACTCCTTCACAGTACTCCTACACTGCACTCCTTCACAGTGCCTCTTCAATGAGGTCCTTCACTGTGCTACATCACAGCGTTCCTACATAGTGCTCCTTCACACCGCTCCTACACTGTACTCCTTCACTGCGCTCCTTCACCGTGCTCCTTCACTGTGCACCTGCACAGCATTCCTACACAGTGCTCCTTCACTGCGCTCCTTCACAATTCTCTTTCACTGCAATCCTTCAAGCGCTCCATCACAGTGGTCCTATACTGCTCTCCTCCACTGCACTCCTTCACTGTGCTCCTTCACTGTGCTCCTTCACTGTGCTCCAACACTGCACTCCTTCATTGCGCTCCTTCACTGTGCTACTTCACTGCACTCCTTCACAGTGTTCCTTCACTGCGCTCCTTCACAGTGGTCCTATACTGTTCTCCTCCACTGCACTCCTTCACTGTGCTCCTTCACTGCGCTCCTTCACTGTGCTCGTTAACTGCGCTCCTTCACTGTGCTCCCAAACTGCACTCCTTCACGACGCTTCATCACGTTGCTTCTTCACTGTGCTCCTTCACTGTGCTCCGACACTGCACTCCTTCATTGCGCTCCTTCACTGTGCTCCTTCACTGCACTCCTTCACAGTGTTCCTTCACTGCGCTCCTTCACAGTGCTCCTAAACTGCGCTCCTTCACTCTGCTCCTTCACAGTGCTACTTCACTGTGCTCCATCGCTGTGTTCATACAAGGTAATCCTTCAGTGCGCTCCTACGCCGTTCTCCCTCACTGTGCTCCTTCACTGTGCTCCTTCACTGTGCTCCTTCACAGTGCTCCTACACTGCACTCCTTCACTGTGCTCCTTCACTGCGCTCCTTCACAGTGCTCCTTCACAGTGCTACTTCACAACGCTCCTTCATACTGCTCTTTCACAGTGCTTTTTCACTCTGCTCCTTCACTGTGCTCCTTCACAGTGGTGCTTCACTTTGCACCTGCACTATGCTCCTTCACAGTGCTCCTCCACAGTGCACCTTCACAGCATTCCTTCACAGTGCTCCTTCACTGCGCTCCAGCACAGAGCTCCTTCAATTCATTCCTTCACTGTGCTCCTTCACAACGTTCCTACACAGTGCTCCTTCACAGTGCTCCTTCACAGACCTCCTACACTGCACTCCTTCACAGTACTCCTACACTGCACTCCTTCACAATGCCTCTTCAATGAGGTCCTTCACTGTGCTACATCACAGCGTTCCTACATAGTGCTCCTTCACACCGCTCCTACACTGTACTCCTTCACTGCGCTCCTTCACCGTGCTCCTTCACTGTGCACCTGCACAGCATTCCTACACAGTGCTCCTTCACTGCGCTCCTTCACAATTCTCTTTCACTGCGCTCCTTCAAGCGCTCCATCACAGTGGTCCTATACTGCTCTCCTCCACTGCACTCCTTCACTGTGCTCCTTCACTGCGCTCCTTCACTGTGCTCGTTAACTGCGCTCCTTCACTGTGCTCCCAAACTGCACTCCTTCACGATGCTTCATCACGGTGATTCTTCACTGTGCTCCTTCACTGTGCTCCGACACTGCACTCCTTCATTGCGCTCCTTCACTGTGCTCCTTCACTGCACTCCTTCAGTGTTCCTTCACTGCGCTCCTTCACAGTGCTCCTAAACTGCGCTCCTTCACTCTGCTCCTTCACAGTGCTACTTCACTGTGCTCCATCACTGTGTTCTTACAAGGTAATCCTTCAGTGCGCTCCTACGCCGTTCTCCCTCATTGTGCTCCTTCACTGTGCTCCTTCACTGTGCTCCTTCACAGTGCTCCTACACTGCACTCCTTCACTGTGCTCCTTCACTGCGCTCCTTCACAGTGCTCCTTCACATTGCTACTTCACAACGCTCCTTCATACTGCTCTTTCACAGTGCTCTTTCACTCTGCTCCTTCACTGTGCTCCTTCACAGTGGTGCTTCACTTTGCACCTGCACTGTGCTCCTTCACAGTGCTCCTCCACAGTGCACCTTCACAGCATTCCTTCACAGTGCTCCTTCACTGCGCTCTAGCACAGAGCTCCTTCAATTCATTCCTTCACTGTGCTCCTTCACAACGTTCCTACACAGTGCTCCTTCACAGTGCTCCTTCACAGACCTCCTACACTGCACTCCTTCACAGTACTCCTACACTGCACTCCTTCACAATGCCTCTTCAATGAGGTCCTTCACTGTGCTACATCACAGCGTTCCTACATAGTGCTCCTTCACACCGCTCCTACACTGTACTCCTTCACTGCGCTCCTTCACCGTGCTCCTTCACTGTGCACCTGCACAGCATTCCTACACAGTGCTCCTTCACTGCGCTCCTTCACAATTCTCTTTCACTGCGCTCCTTCAAGCGCTCCATCACAGTGGTCCTATACTGCTCTCCTCCACTGCACTCCTTCACTGTGCTCCTTCACTGCGCTCCTTCACTGTGCTCGTTAACTGCGCTCCTTCACTGTGCTCCCAAACTGCACTCCTTCACGATGCTTCATCACGGTGATTCTTCACTGTGCTCCTTCACTGTGCTCCAACACTGCACTCCTTCATTGCGCTCCTTCACTGTGCTCCTTCACTGCACTCCTTCACAGTGTTCCTTCACTGCGCTCCTTCACAGTGCTCCTAAACTGCGCTCCTTCACTGTGCTCCTTCACAGTGCTACTTCACTGTGCTCCATCACTGTGTTCATACAAGTTAATCCTTCAGTGCGCTCCTACGCCATTCTCCCTCACTGTGCTCCTTCACTGTGCTCCTTCACTGCGCTCCTTCACAGTGCTCCTTCACAGTGCTACTTCACAACGCTCCTTCATGCTGCTCTTTCACAGTGCTCTTTCACTCTGCTCCTTCACAGTGCTCCTTCACAGTGGTGCTTCACTTTGCACCTGCACTGTGCTCCTTCACAGTGCTCCTCCACAGTGCACCTTCACAGCATTCCTTCACAGTGCTCCTTCACTGTGCTCCAGCACAGAGCTCCTTCAATGCATTCCTTCACTGTGTTCCTTCACAACGTTCCTACACAGTGCTCCTTCACAGTGCTCCTTCACAGACCTCCTACACTGCACTCCTTCACAGTACTCCTACACTGCACTCCTTCACAATGCCTCTTCAATGAGGTCCTTCACTGTGCTACATCACAGCGTTCCTACATAGTGCTCCTTCACACCGCTCCTACACTGTACTCCTTCACTGCGCTCCTTCACCGTGCTCCTTCACTGTGCACCTGCACAGCATTCCTACACAGTGCTCCTTCACTGCGCTCCTTCACAATTCTCTTTCACTGCGCTCCTTCAAGCGCTCCATCACAGTGGTCCTATACTGCTCTCCTCCACTGCACTCCTTCACTGTGCTCCTTCACTGCGCTCCTTCACTGTGCTCGTTAACTGCGCTCCTTCACTGTGCTCCCAAACTGCACTCCTTCACGATGCTTCATCACGGTGATTCTTCACTGTGCTCCTTCACTGTGCTCCAACACTGCACTCCTTCATTGCGCTCCTTCACTGTGCTCCTTCACTGCACTCCTTCACAGTGTTCCTTCACTGCGCTCCTTCACAGTGCTCCTAAACTGCGCTCCTTCACTGTGCTCCTTCACAGTGCTACTTCACTGTGCTCCATCACTGTGTTCATACAAGTTAATCCTTCAGTGCGCTCCTACGCCATTCTCCCTCACTGTGCTCCTTCACTGTGCTCCTTCACTGCGCTCCTTCACAGTGCTCCTTCACAGTGCTACTTCACAACGCTCCTTCATGCTGCTCTTTCACAGTGCTCTTTCACTCTGCTCCTTCACAGTGCTCCTTCACAGTGGTGCTTCACTTTGCACCTGCACTGTGCTCCTTCACAGTGCTCCTCCACAGTGCACCTTCACAGCATTCCTTCACAGTGCTCCTTCACTGTGCTCCAGCACAGAGCTCCTTCAATGCATTCCTTCACTGTGTTCCTTCACAACGTTCCTACACAGTGCTCCTTCACAGTGCTCCTTCACAGACCTCCTACACTGCACTCCTTCACAGTACTCCTACACTGCACTCCTTCACAGTGCCTCTTCAATGAGGTCCTTCACTGTGCTGCATCACAGCGTTCCTACATAGTGCTCCTTCACACCGCTCCTACACTGTACTCCTTCACTGCGCTCCTTCACCGTGCTCTTTCACTGTGCACCTGCACAGCATTCCTACACAGTGCTCCTTCACTGCGCTCCTTCACAATTCTCTTTCACTGCGCTCCTTCAAGCGCTCCATCACAGTGGTCCTATACTGCTCTCCTCCACTGCACTCCTTCACTGTGCTCCTTCACTGCGCTCCTTCACTGTGCTCGTTAACTGCGCTCCTTCACTGTGCTCCCAAACTGCACTCCTTCACGATGCTTCATCACGGTGCTTCTTCACTGTGCTCCTTCACTGTGCTCCAACACTGCACTCCTTCATTGCGCTCCTTCACTGTGCTCCTTCACTGCACTCCTTCACAGTGTTCCTTCACTGCGCTCCTTCACAGTGCTCCTAAACTGCGCTCCTTCACTCTGCTCCTTCACAGTGCTACTTCACTGTGCTCCATCACTGTGTTCATACAAGGTAATCCTTCAGTGCGCTCCTACGCCGTTCTCCCTCACTGTGCTCCTTCACTGTGCTCCTTCACTGTGCTCCTTCACAGTGCTCCTACACTGCACTCCTTCACTGTGCTCCTTCACTGCGCTCCTTCACAGTGCTCCTTCACAGTGCTACTTCACAACGCTCCTTCATACTGCTCTTTCACAGTGCTCTTTCACTCTGCTCCTTCACTGTGCTCCTTCACAGCGGTCCTTCACTTTGCACCTGCACTGTGCTCCTTCACAGTTCTCCTCCACAGTTCACCTTCACAGCATTCCTACACAGTGCTTCTTCACTGCGCTCCTTCAAAGGGCTCCTTCAATATGATCCTACACTGTGCTCCTTCACTGTGCTTCTTCACAGTGCTACTATACAGCGCTCGTTCACCATGCTCCTTCACAGTGCTCCTACACTGTGGCCTTCACTGTGCTCCTTCACAGTGCTCCTTCAAAGCAATCCTTCGCAGTGCACCTTCATTGCGCTCCTTCACTGCGCTCCTTCTCAGTGCTGCTTCACTGTGCTCCTTCATTGCGCTCCTTCACTGCGCTCCGACAGTGCGCTCCTTCACTGTGCTCTTTTCAATGCTCCTTCACTGTGCTCCTTCACAATTCTCCTTCACTGTGCTCCTTCACAGTGCTCTTACACTGCATTCCTTCACTGTGATCCTTCACTGCCCTCCTTCTCAGTGCTTCTACACTGCACTCCTTCACTGCGCTCCTTCATTGCACTCCTTCACTGTGCTCCTAAACAGTGCTACTGCACAGCGCTCCTTCACAGTGCTCCTTCACAGTGCTCCTTCACTGTGCTCCTTCACTGTGTTCCTTCATAGTGCTCCTACACTTTGCACATTCACAGCATTCTTACACAGTGCTTCTTAACTGCGCTCCTTCACTGTGCTCCTTCACTGCGCTGCTTCAATGTGCTCCTTCACAGTGCTCCTTCTCAGTGCACCTTCACTGTGCTCCTTCACTGTGCTCGTTCACAGAGCTCCTTCAAAGCGATCCTAAGCAGTGCACCTTCATTGCTCTCCTTCACTGCACTCCTTCTCAGTGCTCCTTCACAGTGCTCCTTCACTGTGCTCTTTCACTGCGCTCCTTCACTGCGCTCCTTCACTGTGCTCCTACACTGTGCTCCTTCACTGTGCTCCTTTTCAATGCTCCTTCACTGTGCTCCTTCACAACGCTCCTTCACTGTGCTCATTCACAGTGTTGTTACACTGCATTCCTTAACTGTGCTCGTTCACTGCCCTCCTTCACTGTGCTCCTTCACAGCGATACTACACAGTGCATCTACACTGCGCTCCTACACTGCATTCCTTCACAGTGCTCCTTCACTGTGCTCCATCACAGAACTCCTACACTGCACTCCTTCACAGTACTCCTACACTGCATAACTTCACAGTGCCTCTTCAATGAGCTCCTTCACTGTGCTCCATCACAGCGTTCATTCATGAATGCATTCATTCATGGTGCTCCTTCACAACATTCCTACACAGTGCTCTTTCACAGTGCTCCTTCACAGAACTCCTACACTGCACTCCTTCACAGTACTCCTACACTGCATAACTTCACAGTGCCTCTTCAATGAGCTCCTTCACTGTGTTCCATCACAGCGTTCCTGCACAGTGCTCCTTCACACCGCTCCAACACTGTGCTTCTTCACTGCACTCCTTCACTGTGCTCCTTTACTGTGCTCATTCACTGTGCTCCTACACGGCATTCCTACACAGTGCTCCTTCACAGTGCTCCTTCACTGTGCTCCTTCACTCCGCTCCTTAACTGTGCTCCTTCACTGTGCTCCTTCACAGCGCTCCTTCACTGTGCTCCTTCACAGCGTTCCTACACTGCGCTCCTTCACAGTGCTCCTTCACAGTGCTCCATCACTGTGCTCCATCTCTGTGTTCATACACAGTAATCCTTCAGTGCGCTACTTCACCGTGCTCCCTCACTGTGCTCCTTCTCTGCGCTCCTTCACTGTTCTCCTTCACAGTGCTCCTACACTGCACTCCTTCACTGTGCTCATTCACTGCGCTCCTTCACTGTGCTCCTTCACAGTGCTAAATCACTACGCACTTTCATAGTGCTCTTTCACCGTGCTCTTTCACTCTGCTCCTTCACTGTGCTCCTTCACTGTGCTCCTTCACAGTGGTCCTTGAATTTGGACCTACACTGTGCTCTTTCACAGTGCTCCTATACAGTGCACCTTCACAGCATTCCTACACAGTGCTTCTTCACTGCGCTCCTTCACTGTGCTCCATCACTGTTTTGCTTCACTGCAATCCTTCACTGTGCTCCTTCATTGCGCTCCTTCAGTGCGCTCCTTCTCAGTGCTCCTTCACAGTGCTCCTTCACTGTGCTCCTTCACAGTGCCTCTTCATAGCGATCCTACAGAGGGCACCTTCTTTGCACTCCTTCACTGCGCTCCTTCTCAGTGCTCATTCACTGTGCTCCTTCACTGTGCTCCTTCACTTCGCTCCTACACTGCGCTCCTTCACTGTGCTCCATTTCAATGCTCCTTCACTGTGCTCCTTCATTGCGCTCCTTCACTATGTTCCTTCACAATGCTACTACACAGCATTCCTTCACAGTTCTCCTTCACAGTGCTCATTCACTCTGCACCTTCACTGTGCTCCTGCATAGTGCTCCTACACATTGCACCTTAACAGCATTCCTATACAGTGCTTCATCACTGCGCGCCTTCACTGTACTCCTTCACTGTGCTCCTTCACTGTGCTCCTTCACAGTGCTCCTTCATAGTGCTCCTAGACTCTGCTCCATCACTGTGCTCCTTCACAGTGATCCTTCAAAGCGATCCTACACAGCGCACCTTCATTGCGCTCCTTCACTGTGCTCCTTCTCAGTGCTCCTTCACTGTGCTCCTTCACTGTGCTCCTTCACTGTGCTCCTTCACTGCGCTCCTTCACTGTGCTCCTGGACTGAATTCCTTCAATAGGTTCCTTTCCAATGCTCCTTCACAACACTCCTTCACTTGCTCCTTCACAGTGCATCTACACTGCGCTCCTACACTGCATTCCTTCACAGTGCTCCTTCACTGTGCTCCAGCACAGAGCTCCTTCAATGCATTCCTTCACTGTGCTCCTTCACAACGTTCCTACACAGTGCTCCTTCACAGTGCTCCTTCACAGACCTCCTACACTGCACTCCTTCACAGTACTCCTACACTGCACTCCTTCACAGTGCCTCTTCAATGAGGTCCTTCACTGTGCTACATCACAGCGTTCCTACATAGTGCTACTTCACACCGCTCCTAGACTGTACTCCTTCACTGCGCTCCTTCACCATGCTCCTTCACTGTGCACCTGCACAGCATTCCTACACAGTGCTCCTTCACTGCGCTCCTTCACAATTCTCTTTCACTGCGCTCCTTCAAGCGCTCCATCACAGTGGTCCTATACTGCTCTCCTCCACTGCACTCCTTCAGTGTGCTCCTTTACTGCGCTCCTTCACTGTGCTCGTTAACTGCGCTCCTTCACTGTGCTCCCAAACTGCACTCCTTCACGACGCTTCATCACGGTTCTTCTTCACTGTGCTCCTTCACTGTGCTCCGACACAGCACTCTTTCATTGCGCTCCTTCACTGTGCTCCTTCACTGCACTCCTTCACAGTGTTCCTTCACTGCGCTCCTTCACAGTGCTCCTAAACTGCGCTCCTTCACTCTGCTCCTTCACAGTGCTACTTCACTGTGCTCCATCACTGTGTTCATACAAGGTAATCCTTCAGTGCGCTCCTACGCCGTTCTCCCTCACTGTGCTCCTTCACTGTACTCCTTCACTGTGCTCCTTCACAGTGCTTCTACACTGCACTCCTTCACTGTGCTCCTTCACTGCGCTCCTTCACAGTGCTCCTTCACAGTGCTACTTCACAACGCTCCTTCATACTGCTCTTTCACAGTGCTCTTTCACTCTGCTCCTTCACTGTGCTCCTTCACTGTGGTCCTTCACTTTGCACCTGCACTGTGCTCCTTCACAGTGCTCCTCCACAGTGCACCTTCACAGCATTCCTACACAGTGCTTCTTCACTGCGCTCCTTCAAAGGGCTCCTTCAAAGTGATCCTACACTGTGCTCCTTCACTGTGCTTCTTCACAGTGCTACTACACAGCGCTCGTTCACCATGCTCCTTCACAGTGCTCCTTCACTGTGCACCGTCACTGTGCTCCTACAAAGTGCTCCTACACTGTGGCCTTCACTGTGCTCCTTCACAGTGCTCCTTCAAAGCAATCCTCCGCAGTGCACCTTCATTGCGCTCCTTCACTGCGCTCCTTCTCAGTGCTGCTTCACTGTGCTCCTTCATTGCGCTCCTTCTCTGCGCTCCGACAGTGCGCTCCTTCACTGTGCTCTTTTCAATGCTCCTTCACTGTGCTCCTTCACAATTCTCCTTCACTGTGCTCCTTCACAGTGCTCTTACACTGCATTCCTTCACTGTGATCCTTCACTGCCCTCCTTCTCAGTGCTTCTACACTGCACTCCTTCACTGTGCTCCTTCATTGCACTCCTTCACTGTGCTCCTAAACAGTGCTACTACACAGCGCTCCTTCACAGTGCTCCTTCACAGTGCTCCTTCACTGTGCTCCTTCACTGTGTTCCTTCATAGTGCTCCTACACATTGCACCTTCACAGCATTCTTACACAGTGCTTCTTAACTGCGATCCTTCACTGCCCTCCTTCTCAGTGCTTCTACACTGCACTCCTTCACTGTGCTCCTTCATTGCACTCCTTCACTGTGCTCCTAAACAGTGCTACTACACAGAGCTCCTTCACAGTGCTCCTTCACTGCGCTCCTTCACTGCGCTGATTCACTGTGCTCCTTCACAGTGCTCCTTCTCAGTGCTCCTTCACTGTGCTCCTTCGCTGTGCTCGTTCACAGAGCTCCTTCAAAGCGATCCTAAACAGTGCACCTTCATTGCTCTCCTTCACTGCACTCCTTCTCAGTGCTCCTTCACAGTACTCCTTCACTGTGCTCCTTCACTGCGCTCCTTCACTGCGCTCCTTCACTGCGCTCCGACACTGTTCTCCTTCATTGTGCTCCTTTTCAATGCTCCTTCACTGTGCTCCTCCACAACGCTCCTCCACTGCGCTCATTCACAGTGTTGTTACACTGCATTCCTTCACTGTGCTCCTTCACTGCCCTCCTTCACTGTGCTCCTTCACAGCGATACTACACAGTGCATCTACACTGTGCTCCTACACTGCATTCCTTCACAGTGCTCCTTCACTGTGCTCCATCACAGAGCTCCTTAAATGCATTCATTCATGGTGCTCCTTCACAACATTCCTACACAGTGCTCCTTCACAGTGCTCATTCACAGAACTCCTACACTGCGTCCTTCACAGTACTCCTACACTGCATAACTTCACAGTGCCTCTTCAATGACCTCTTCACTGTGCTCCATCACAGCGTTCCTGCACAGTGCTCCTTCACACCGCTCCAACACTGTGCTCCTTCACTGCACTCCTTCACTGTGCTCCTTTACTGTGCTCATTCACTGTGCTCCTGCACAGCATCCCTACACAGTGCTCCTTCACAGTGCTCCTTCACTGTGCTCCTTCACTCCGCTCCTTAACTGTGCTCCTTCACTGTGCTCCTTCACAGCGCTCCTTCACTGTGCTCCTTCACAGCGTTCCTACATAGCGCTCCTACACAGTGCTCCCTCACAGTGCTCCTACATTGCGCTCCTTCACAGTGCTCCTTCACAGTGCTCCATCACTGTGCTCCATCACTGTGTTCATACACAGTAATCCTACAGTGCGCTACTTCACCGTGCTCCCTCACTGTGCTCCTTCACTGCGCTCCTTCACTGTTCTCCTTCACAGTGCTCCTACACTGCACTCCTTCACTGTGCTCATTCACTGCGCTCCTTAACTGTGCTCCTTCACAGTGCTAAATCATTATGCTCCTTCATAGTGCTCTTTCACCGTGCTCTTTCACTCCGCTCCTTCACTGTGCTCCTTCACTGTGCTCCTTCAAGGTGGTCCTTCAATTTGCACCTACACTGTGCTCTTTCACAGTGCTCCTATACAGTGCACCTTCACAGCATTCCTACACAGTGCTTCTTCACTGCGCTCCTTCACTGTGCTACATCACTGTTTTCCTTCACTGCAATCCTTCACTGTGCTCCTTCATTGCGCTCCTTCAGTGCGCTCCTTCTCAGTGCTCCTTCACAGTGCTCCTTCACTGTGCTTCTCCACTGTGTTCCATCACTGCTCTCCTACACTGCGCACCTTCACTGTGCTCCTTTTAAATACTCCTTCAGCAGAGTCCTTCACTGCGCACCTTCAAGCGCTCCATCACAGAGTTCCTATACTGCTCTCCTTCACTGCACTCCTTCAATGTGCTCCTTCACTGCGCTCCTTCACTGTGCTCCCAAACTGCACTCCTTCACGACACTTCGTCACGGTGCTTCTTCACTGTGCTCCTTCACTGTGCTCCATTACTGCACTCCTTCACAGTGCTCCTTCACTGTGCTCCATCACTGTGTTCATACAAGGTAATCCTTCAGTGCGCTCCTTCACCGTGCTCCCTCACTGTGCTCCTTCACTGTGCTCCTTCACTGTGCTCCTTCACAGTGCTCCTTCACAGTGCTACTTCACAGTGCTCCTTCACAGTGCTACTTCACAACTCTCCTTTCACTGCTCTTTCACAGTGCTCTTTCACTCTGCTCCTTCACTGTGCTCCTTCACAGTGCTCCTCCACAGTGCACCTTCACAGCATTCCTACACAGTGCTTCTTCATTGCGCTGCTTCACAGGGCTCCTTCAAAGTGATCCTACACTGTGCTCCTTCACTGTTCTTCTTCACAGTGCTACTACACAGCGCTCGTTCACAGTGCTCCTTCACAGTGCTCCTTCACTGTGCACATTCACTGTGCTCCTTCACAGTGCTCCTACACCGTGGCCTTCACTGTGCTCCTTCACAGTGCTCCTTCAAAGCAATCCTTCGCAGTGCACCTTCATTGCGCTCCTTCACTGCGCTCCTTCTCAGTGCTCCTTCACTGTGCTCCTTCATTGCGCTCCTTCACTGCGCTCCGACACTGCGCTCCTTCACTGTGCTCCTTCACAGCACTCCTACACTGCACTCCTTCACAGTGCCTCTTCAATGAGCTCCTTTACTGTGCTCTTTCACTGCGCTCCTTCACAGTGCTTCTTCACTACGCACCCTCACTGTGCTCCTTCACTGCGCTCCTTCAAAGGGCTCCTTCAAAGTGATCCTACACTGTACTCCTTCACTGTGATTCTTCACAGTGCTACTACACAGCGCTCATTCACAGTGCTCCTTCACAGTGCTCCTTCACTGTGCACCTTCACTGTGCTCCTTCACAGTCCTCCTACACTGTGGCCTTCACTGTGCTCCTTCACAGTGCTCCTTCAAAGCAATCCTTCGCAGTGCTCCTTCATTGCGCTCCTTCACTGCGCTCCGACAGTGCGCTCCTTCACTGTGCTCTTTTCAATGCTCCTTCACTGTGCTCCTTCACAATTCTCCTTCACTGCGCTCCTTCTCAGTGCTTCTACACTGCACTCCTTCACTGTGCTCCTTCATTGCGCTACTTCACTGTGCTCCATCACAGTGCTACTACACAGCGCTCCTTCACAGTCCTCCTTCACTGTGCACCTTCACTGTGTTCCTTCATAGTGCTCCTACACATTGCACCTTCACAGCATTCCTACACAGTGCTTCTTAACTGCGCTCCTTCACTGCGCTCCTTCACTGCGCTGCTTCACTGTGCTCCTTCACAGTGCTGCTTCTCAGTGCTCCTACACTGTGCTCCTTCACTGTGCTCGTTCATAGTGCTCCTTCAAAGCGATCCTATACAGTGCACCTTCATTGCTCTCCTTCACTGCGCTGCTTCTCAGTGCTCCTTCACAGTGCTCCTTCACTGCGCTCCTTCACTGCGCTCCTTCACTGCGCTCCTTCACTGCGCTCCTACACTGTGCTCCTTCATTGTGCTCCTTTTCAATGCTCCTTCACTGTGCTCCTTCACAACGCTGCTTCACTGTGCTCCTTCACAGTGCTCTTACATTGCATTCCTTCACTGTGCTCCTTCACAGTGCTCCTTCTCAGTGCTCCTATCTGTGCTCCTTCACTGTGCTCCTTCACAGAGCTCCTTCAACGCGATCCTACACAGTGCACCTTCATTGCGCTCCTTCTCAAGCTCCTTCACAGTGCTCCTTCACTGCGCTCCTTCGCTGCGCTCCTTCAAAGCGCTCCTACACTGTGCTCCTTCACTGTGCTCCTTTTCAATGCTCCTTCAGTGTGATCCTTCACAACGCTCCTTCAAAGCGCTCATTCACAGTGTTGTTACACTGCATTCCTGACTGTGCTCCTTCACTGCACTCCTTCACTGCACTCCCTCACTGTGCTCCTTCCCTGCGCTCCTTCACTGTGCTCGTTAACTGTGCTCCTTCACTGTGCTCCCAAACTGCACTCCTTCACCACACTTTATCACGGTGCTTCTTCATTGTGCTCCTTCACTGTGCTCTGACACTGCAGTCCTTCATTGCGCTCCTTCACTGTGCTCCTTCACTGCACTCCTTCACTCTGCTCCTTCACTGCGATCCTTCACAGTGCTCCTTCACAGTGCTACTTCACAACGCTCCTTTCACTGCTCTTTCACAGTGCTCTTTCACTCTGCTCCTTCACTGTGCTCCTTCACAGTGGTCCTTCACTTTGCACCTTCACTGTGCTCCTTCCCAGTGCTCCTCCACAGTGCACCTTCACAGCATTCCTACACAGTGCTTCTTCACTGCGTTCCTTCACAGGGCTCCTTCAAAGTGATCCTACACTGTGCTCCTTCACTGTTCTTCTTCACAGTGCTACTACACAGCGCTCGTTCACAGTGCTCCTTCACAGTGCTCCTTCACTGTGCACATTCACTGTGCTCCTTCACAGTGCTCCTACACCGTGGCCTTCACTGTGCTCCTTCACAGTGCTCCTTCAAAGCAATCCTTCGCAGTGCACCTTCATTGCGCTCCTTCACTGCGCTCCTTCTCAGTGCTCCTTCACTGTGCTCCTTCATTGCGCTCCTTCACTGCGCTCCGACACTGCGCTCCTTCACTGTGCTCCTTCACAGCACTCCTACACTGCACTCCTTCACAGTGCCTCTTCAATGAGCTCCTTTACTGTGCTCTTTCACTGCGCTCCTTCACAGTGCTTCTTCACTGCGCACCCTCACTGTGCTCCTTCACTGCGCTCCTTCAAAGGGCTCCTTCAAAGTGATCCTACACTGTACTCCTTCACTGTGATTCTTCACAGTGCTACTACACAGCGCTCATTCACAGTGCTCCTTCACAGTGCTCCTTCACTGTGCACCTTCACAGCATTCCTACACAGTGCTTCTTCACTGCGTTCCTTCACAGGGCTCCTTCAAAGTGATCCTACACTGTGCTCCTTCACTGTTCTTCTTCACAGTGCTACTACACAGCGCTCGTTCAGAGTGCTCCTTCACAGTGCTCCTTCAATGTGCACCTTCACTGTGCTCCTTCACAGTGCTCCTACACTGTGGCCTTCATTGTGCTCCTTCACTGCGCTCCTTCAAAGCAATCCTTCGCAGTGCACCTTCATTGCGCTCCTTCACTGCGCTCCTTCTCAGTGCTCCTTCACTGTGCTCCTTCACTGCGCTCCTTCACTGTGCTCCGACAGTGCGCTCCTTCACTGTGCTCTTTTCAATGCTCCTTCACTCTGCTCCATCACAACGCTCCTACACTGCGCTCCTTCACAGGCCTCTTACTCTGCATTCCTTCACTGTGCTCCTTCACTGCGCTCCTTCTCAGTGTTTCTACACTGCACTCCTTCACTCTGCTCCTTCATTGCGCTCCTTCACTGTGCTCCATCACAGTGCTACTACACAGCGCTCCTTCACAGTCCTCCTTCACTGTGCACCTTCACTGTGTTCCTTCATAGTGCTCCTACACATTGCACCTTCACAGCATTCCTACACAGTGCTTCTTAACTGCGCTCCTTCACTGCGCTCCTTCACTGCGCTGCTTCACTGTGCTCCTTCACAGTGCTGCTTCTCAGTGCTCCTACACTGTGCTCCTTCACTGTGCTCGTTCACAGTGCTCCTTCAAAGCGATCCGACACAGTGCACCTTCATTGCTCTCCTTCACTGCGCTGCTTCTCAGTGCTCCTTCACAGTGCTCCTTCACTCCGCTCCTTCACTGCGCTCCTTCACTGCGCTCCTTCACTGCGCTCCTACACTGTGCTCCTTCATTGTGCTCCTTTTCAATGCTCCTTCACTGTGCTCCTTCACAACGCTGCTTCACTGTGCTCCTTCACAGTGCTCCTTCTCAGTGCTCCTACACTGTTCTCCTTCACTGTGCTCCTTCACAACGCTGCTTCACTGTGCTCCTTCACAGTGCTCCTTCTCAGTGCTCCAACACTGTGCTCCTTCACTGTGCTCCTTCACAGAGCTCCTTCAACGCGATCCTACACAGTGCACCTTCATTGCGCTCCTTCTCAGGCTCCTTCACAGTGCTCCTTCACTGTGCTCCTTCACTGCACTCCTTCACTGCGCTCCTTCAATGCGCTCCTACACTGTGCTCCTTCACTGTGCTCCTTTTCAATGCTCCTTCAGGGTGCTCCTTCACAACGCTCCTTCACTGCGCCCATTCACAGTGTTGTTACACTGCATTCCTTCACTGCGCTCCTTCACTGTGCTTGTTAACTGTGCTCCTTCACTGTGCTCTCAAACTGCACTCCTTCACGACACTTCATCACGGTGAATCTTCATTGTGCTCCTTCACTGTGCTCTGACACTGCAGTCCTTCATTGCGCTCCTTCACCATGCTCCTTCACTGCACTCCTTCACAGTGCTCCTTCACTGCGATCCTTCACAGTGCTCCTTCACAGTGCTACTTCACAACGCTCCGTTCACTGCTCTTTCACAGTGCTCTTTCACTCTGCTCCTTCACTGTGCTCCTTCACAGTGGTCCTTCACTTTGCACCTTCACTGTGCTCCTTCACAGTGCTCCTCCACAGTGCACCTTCACAGCATTCCTACACAGTGCTTCTTCACTGCGTTGCTTCACAGGGCTCCTTCAAAGTGATCCTACACTGTGCTACTTCACTGTTCTTCTTCACAGTGCTACTACACAGCGCTCGTTCACAGTGCTCCTTCACAGTGCTCCTTCAATGTGCACCTTCACTGTGCTCCTTCACAGTGCTCCTACACTGTGGCCTTCATTGTGCTCCTTCACTGCGCTCCTTCAAAGCAATCCTTCGCAGTGCACCCTCATTGCGATCCTTCACTGCGCTCCTTCTCAGTGCTCCTTCACTGTGCTCCTTCACTGCGCTCCTTCACTGTGCTCCGACAGTGCGCTCCTTCACTGTGCTCTTTTCAATGCTCCTTCACTGTGCTCCTTCACAACGCTCCTACACTGTGCTCCTTCATAGTGCTCTTACACTGCATTCCTTCACTGTGCTCCTTCACTGCGCTCCTTCTCAGTGCTTCTACACTGCACTCCTTCACTCTGCTCCTTCATTGCGCTCCTTCACTGTGCTCCATCACAGTGCTACTACACAGCGCTCCTTCACAGTCATCCTTCACTGTGCACCTTCACTGTGTTCCTTCATAGTGCTCCTACACATTGCACCTTCACAGCATTCCTACACAATGCTTCTTAACTGCGCTCCTTCACTGCGCTCCTTCACTGCGCTGCTTCACTGTGCTCCTTCACAGTGCTGCTTCTCAGTGCTCCTACACTGTGCTCCTTCACTGTGCTCGTTCACAGTGCTCCTTCAAAGCGATCCTACACAGTGCACCTTCATTGCTCTCCTTCACTGCGCTGCTCCTCAGTGCTCCTTCACAGTGCTCCTTCACTGTGCTCCTTCACTGCGCTCCTTCACTGCGCTCCTACACTGTACTCCTTCATTGTGCTCCTTTTCAATGCTCTTTCATTGTGCTCCTTCACAACGCTTCTTCACTGCGCTCATTCACTGTGTTGTTACACTGCATTCCTTCACTGTGCTCCTTCACTGCCCTCCTTCACTGTGCTCCATCACAGCGATACTACACAGTGCATCTACACTGCGCTCCTACACTGCATTCCTTCAAGTGCTCCTTCACTGTGCTCCATCACAGAGCTCCTTAAATGCATTCATTCACGGTGCTCCTGCACAACGTTCCTACACAGTGCTCCTTCACTGTGCTCCTTCACTGCGCTTCTTCACTGCAATCCTACACTGCGCTCCTTCACTTTCCTCCTTTTCAATGCTCCTTGACTGTGCTCCTTCACTCCGCTCCTTAACTGCACTCCTTCACTGTGCTCCTTCACAGCGTTTCTACATTCACTCCTCACTGTGCGCCTTCACAGCTTTCCGACATAGCGCTCCAACACAGTTCTCCTACACAGTGCACCTTCACATCGCCCCTTCACAGTGCTCCTTCAAAGTGCGGCTACAACATGCTCCTTCACTGCACTCCCACACTGCGCTCCTTCACAATGCTCCTTCACTGAGCTCCTTCAAGTGCTCCATCACAGTGCTCCTTCACTGCTCTCCTTCACTTGCTCGTTCACTGCGCTCCTTCACTGTGCTCACAAACTGCACTTTTTCACGATGCTTCATCACTGTGCTCCTTCACTGTGCTCCGACACTGCACTCCTTCATTGCACTCCTTCACTGTGCTCCTTCACTGCAATCCTTCACAGTGTTCCTTCACTGCACTCCTTCACAGTGCTCCTACACTGTGCTCCTTCACAGTGCTCCTTCACAGTGCTCCTTCACTGTGCTCCATCACTGTGTTCATACACAGCAATCCTTCAGTGCACTACTTCACCGTGCTCCCTCACTGTGCTCCTTCACTGCGCTCCTTCACTGTTCTCCTTCACAGTGCTCCTACACTGCACTCCTTCACTGTGCTCATTCACTGCACTCCTTCACTGTGCTCCTTCACAGTGCTACTTCACTACGCTCCTTCATAGTGCTCTTTCACCGTGCCCTTTCACTCTGCTCCTTCACTGTGCTCCTTCACTGTGCTCCTTCACAGTGGTCCATCAATTTGCACCTACACTGTGCTCCTTCACAGTGCTTCTGCACAGTGCACCTTCATAGCATTCCTACACAGTGCTTCTTCACTGCGCTCCTTCACTGTGCTCCATCAACGTTTTCCTTCACTGCACTCCTTCACTGCGCTCCTTCATTGCGCTCCTTCTCTGCGCTCCATCTCAGTGCTCCTTCACAGTGTTCCTTCACTGTGATCCTCCACTGCGCTCCGTCACTGCTCTCCTACACTGCGCTCCTTCACTGTGCTCCTTTACAATGCTTCTTCACAAGACTCCTTCACTGCGCTCCTTCAAGTGCTCCATCACAGTGTTCCTATGCTGCTCTCCTTCACTGCGCTCCTTCACTGTGCTCGTTAACTGCGCTCCTTCACTGTTCTCCCCAACTGCACTCCTTCACGACGCTTCATCACAGTGCATCTTCACTGTGCTCCTTCACTGTGCTCCGACACTGCACTCCTTCATTGTGCTCTTTCACTGTGCTCCTTCACTGCACTCCTACACAGTGCTTCTTCACTGTGCTCCATCACTGTGTTCATACAAGGTAATCCTTCAGTGCGCTCCTTCACCGTGCTCCCTCACTGTGCTCCTTCACTGCACTCCTTCACTGCGCTCCTCCATTGCGCTCCTTCACTGTGCTCCTTCTCAGTGCTCCTTCTCAGTGCTCCTTCACAGTGCTCCTTCACTGTGATCCTCCACTGCGCTCCGTCACTGCTCTCCTACACTGCGCTCCTTCACTGTGCTCCTTTGCAATGCTCCTTCACAAGACTCCTTCACTGCGCTCATACAAGCGCTCCATCACAGTGTTCCTATACTGCTCTCCTTCACTGCGTCCTTCACTGTGCTCGTTAACTGCGCTCCTTCACTGTGCTCCCAAACTGCACTCCTTCACGACGCTTCATTACGGTGCTTCTTCACTGTGCTCCTTCACAGTGCTCTGACACTGCTCTCCTTCATTGTGCTCCTCAATGTGCTCCTTCACTGCACTCCTTAACAGTGCTTCTTCACTGTGCTCCATCACTGTGTTCAGACAAGGTAATCCTTCAGTGCGCTCCTTCACCGTGCTCCCTCATTGTGCTCCTTCACTGTGCGCCTTCACTGTGCTCCTTCACAGTGCTCCTACACCGCACTCCTTCATTGTGCTCCTTCACTGCGCTCCTTCACAGTGCTCCTTCACTGTGCTCCTTCACTGTGTTCCTTCATAGTGATCGTACACTTTGCTCCTTCATAGCATTCCTACACAGTGCTTCTTAACTGCGCTCCTTCACTGCGCTCCTTCACTGCGCTGCTTCACTGTGCTCCTTCACAGTGCTCCTACTCAGTGCTCCTACACTGTGCTCCTTCACTGTGCTCGTTCACAGAGCTCCTTCAAAGCGATCCTACACAGTGCACCTTCATTGCGCTCCTTCCCTGCGCTCCTTCTCAGGCTCCTTCACAGTGCTCCTTCACTGTGCTCCTTCAATGCGCTCCTTCACTGCGCTCCTTCACTGCGCTCCTACACTGTGCTCTTTCAATGTGCTCCTTTTCAATGCTCCTTCACTGTGCTCCTTCACAACGCTCCTTCACTGCGCTCATTCACATTGTTGTTACACTGCATTCCTTCACTGTGCTCCTTCACTGCACTCCTTCACTGCACTTCTTCACTGTGCTCCTTCACTGTGCTCCTTCACTGTGCTCGTTAACTGCGCTCCTTCACTGTGCTCCCAAACTGCACTCCTTCACGACACTTCATCAAGCTGCTTCTTCACTGTTCTCCTTCACTGTGCTCCGACACTGCAGTCCTTCATTGCGCTCCTTGACTGTGCTCCTTCACTGCACTCCTTCACAGTGCTCCTTCACTGTGCTCCATCACTGTGTTAATACAAGGTAATCCTTCAGTGAGCTCCTTCACCATGCTCCCTCACTGTGCTCCTTCACTGCGCTCCTTCACTGTGCTCCTTCTCAGTGCTACTTCACAACGCTCCTTCACTGCTCTTTCACAGTGCTCTTTCACTCTGCTCCTTCACTGTGCTCCTTCACAGTGGTCCTTCACTGTGCTCCTTCACTGCGCTCCTTCACTGTGCTCCTTCACAGTGGTCCTTCATTGTGCTCCTTCACTGCGCTCCTTCACTGTGCTCCGACAGTGCGCTCTTTCACTGTGTTCTTTTCAATGCTCCTTCACTGTGCTCCTTCACAAAGCTCCTACACTGCCCTCCTTCACATTGCTCTTACACTGCATTCCTTCACTGTGCTCCTTCACTGTGCTCCTTCTCAGTGCTTCTACACTACACTCCTTCACTCTGCTCCTTCATTGTGCTCCTTCACTGTGCTCCATCACAGTGCTACTGCACAGCGCTCCTTCACAGTGCTCCTTCACTGTGCACCTTCACTGTGTTCCTTCATAGTGCTCCTACACATTGCACCTTCAAAGCATTCCTACACAGTGCTTCTTAACTGCGCTACTTCACTGCGCTCCTTCACTGCGCTGCTTCACTGTGCTCCTTCACAGTGCTCCTTCAAAGCGATCCTACACAGTGCACCTTCATTGCTCTCCTTCACTGTGCTCCTTTTCAGTGCTCCTTCACAGTGCTCCTTCACTGTGCTCCTTCACTGCGCTCTTTCACTGCGCTCCTTCACTGTGCTCCTACACTGTGCTCCTTCATTGTGCTCCTTTTCAATGCTCCTTCACTGTGCTCCTTCACAACGCTCCTTCACTGCGCTCATTCACAGTGTTGTTACACAGCATTCCTTCACTGTGCTCCTTCACTGCCCTCCTTCACTGTGCTCCTTCACAGCGATACTACACAGTGCATCTACACTGCGCTCCTACACTGCATTCCTTCACAGTGCTCCTTCACTGTGCTCCATCACAGAGCTCCTTAAATGCATTCATTCACGGTGCTCCTGCACAACGTTCCTACACAGTGCTCCTTCACGGTGCTCCTTCACTGTGCTCCTTCACTGTGCTCCTTCACTGCGCTTCTTCACTGCATTCCTACACTGCGCTCCTTCACTGTGCTCCTTTTCAATGCTCCTTCACTGTGCTCCTTCACTCTGCTCCTTAACTGCACTCCTTCACTGTGCTCCTTCACAGCGTTCCTACATAGCACTCCTCACTGTGCGCCTTCACAGCTTTCCTACATAGCGCTACTACACAGTCCTCCTACACAGTGCACCTTCACATCGATCCTTCACAGTGCTCCTTCAAAGTGCGGCTACAACATGCTCCTTCACTGCACTCCCTCACTGCGCTCCTTCACAATGCTCCTTCACTGCGCTCCTTCAAGCGCTCCATCGCAGTGCTCCTACAGTGCTCTCCTTCACAACACTCCTTCACTGTGCTCCTTCACTGCTCTCCTTCACTGTGCTCATTCACTGCGCTCCTTCACTGTGCTCACAAACTGCACTTTTTCACGACGCTTCATCACTGTGCTCCTTCACTGTGCTCTGACACTTCCCTCCTTCATTGTGCTCCTCAATGTG